>NC_058411.1:132752101-133052101 GCF_002201575.2 Neomonachus schauinslandi | reverse complement strand
TTTGCATGTTTTAGTTGATTTCCAGAGTCTTGAAATGGTGGGTTTTATGGGTTTTGTCTTTTATTTTTACAATTTTGTCTAGCTTTAGAACATTTTTTAAAGATTTTTAAAATTTATTTTAGAGAGAGAGAGTGCATGCACAAGCAGGGGGAGGGGCAGATGGAGAGAGAGGGAAGCAGACTCCCTGCTGAGTGTGGGAGCCCTATGTGGGGCTTGATCCTAAAACCCTGAGATTATAACCTGAGCCAAAATCAAGAGTCGGTTGCTTAAGCCACTGAGCCACCCAGATGCCCCTTGTCCAGTTTTATTGTTCCTGAGGAGAGAATTTGTCAAGTTTCTCATGCTGCCATTCCAGCCCCATTGTCTTTTCCCATCTTCTAGAGAGCAAAATCATGTGGCAGTTAATAGGAGGGACTCTGACACCAGCTTGTCTGGGCTTGAATCCTGGCCCTGGCATTTACTACCTGCCAGACCTTGGTCAAGTTACTTAACTTCTGGGCCTCTGTGACCTCATCTGTAAAATGGGGATAATAATAGTACCTACCTGGGGCACCTGGCTGGCTCAGTCGGCAGAGCATGTGACTCTTCACCTCGGGGTTGTGAGTTTGAGCCCCGTGTTGGGTGTAGAGATGACCTAAAAAAAATTGTTAAATAAAACCAATAGTACCTACCTAATGGGGTTGTTGTAAGAATGATACGGATTTAATATACATAGAGTGATAGGAGCAGTGTTGGGCACATTGTAAATGCTATGATATATTCGTTCTTATTAGTTCACAGAGGGAGGGGACTCTATCTTATCTACGATCTCAGCCCCCATATCCTTGGTCTGGTACTTTGCACATAGTCTGCTCTTCTGACCCCTGGATCATCTTTACTAAGTGATGCTTGACATTCAGAGGAAATGAGGGCAGCTCCCGGAGTAACTGTAGATAAAGGGTGAGAGACTGCAGGGGACCCAAGGAACAGATGGCTTTGTGTCTCGCTGAGGCCAAATGTTGGTCAGTCTTTGTCTTGGGCTCATGTGTTTTTCCAACCAGCCCCAGGAACTGCCTAAAAGGCCTGGTGCTGCTCACATACCATATTGAATTTGAGCCCATGTTTGCCCACTTGCGTTTGTTTCCAAGAACTTAGTTAGCACAATTGCCACCATTTCCAAAGTCTCCTTGCATCAGGCACCTCCAGGAATGGATAAAGCAGCTTGGCTGTGATGCTTATTTAGGTTCTTACGCAAAGGGAAGGGGCTGCCAGGGAGCTGTGGGAGGGCAGGGAACTTAGAGCGTGTGTTCATCAGGCCAGGCTCCTGCTCACCCATATGGAGCCATTGTGCCCATGGGAAATCGGTGCTCCTTCCTCCAGGGCACGTAATTGGGGTGAACAGAGTGCCCGCTGGATTCAGTGCTCACTTATTACCTGGGCGAGACACCTTTGTGCAGGAAAGCGTAGGTCTCGCACTGCTGTATACAGTGACCTGGCTTAGCCACAGCACGCCCCACTCTGTGCTCAGGAGCAGGGCTGCAGACATAAGCCAGTCCTTGCCCCCAAGGAACTTCCAGCCTGCACGAGGGACGCCAGACATGCCAAAATAATGCCAGCCACATGGGAGTCTCTATCAGGTTCCGTGGTTGCAAAGGAGAAGGTGAAGGCAGGGAGGATTCATGGAGGAGGCGGCATTGAACTGCTGGATAAGTAGGGATTTCTGAAGTGAGTGTAAGTGGGCTGGGTGGTATTTTGGCCCCTTTGAAAGCTGGGGGATGAGACAGATCCAGGCCAGTGTAGGAAAGTTGCAGCTAGGGATTGCTGCAGCGGGGAGGCCGGGAGGCAGAATGTGGGCAGATGTCGGGGTCTGCTACCATGAGGCAAGGAGCTTGGGCTTTCCTGGTTCACAGGGGGCATCACTGGAGGGGTTTAAGGAGAGAATTAATTGGGGTTGGGTTAAATGAGGTGAGATAGGGAAGAGGGCAGTGGCCGGTGCAGGGGCACTGGGGACATTTCAGGGAAGAGGGGCTGGGCAACAGAACTGAGCTGGGCGGGGTGCCGGGGGTGTCAGGTTTCTGGAGCCTGGGACCCTGCAGATGTCAGGGAAATACTGATGCTCACGGAGGGAGGGATCAGAAGGGCTGGGCTTGCTGAGCCCGGGACAGGGGTGGTGGCGGGGGTGGAGAGCAGAATGCTGTGTTGGGACCCGCGGAGGCTGGGTGCTGTGGCCTTCCTGGGGGGCGGGGTCTGGAGCTCGGAGGTGCAATATGGCGCAGGGTGAGATTGGGTGCCATCAGGATGCTGGAGATAGACAAGAGAATGTGGGGATCCCCCTGTGAGGGTTGTACAGTGACTCAGAAACAGTTGGATGTGACCGTGGAGAATTCTGGTCATAGAGAAGAAGGGAAGAGGAGGAGGAGGGGGAGCAGGTTTGGGGGCGGTTGAGGGGGTGGGTGTTGGAGGAAAGTGGAGGAAAGTTGTTCCTGTCAGCTGTGTCAGAAATCAGAGAAAGCCCAGAGAAGGGCAGGGAAAATAGCAATCGCATTTGGAAGTAGGAGCTCAGCGGGGACCTGGATGCAGAGCAGCTTCCCATGGCCATAGCCCAGCAGTGACGCCCAATTGCATGGGGTTGACTTGAGCGTCGAAAGAGGGAAGTCTTCCCAGCAAATGGGGACGTTCTTTATTTGCCTCTTGATGGAAGGGAAGAAGAATGGCAGTGACAGGAATGGAAATCGATGTAGCCACTGTGGAAAACAGGATGGAGGTTCCTCAAAAAATTGAAAGAACTCCCAGATGATCCAGTCATTCCACTGGTGGGTATGCACCCCCCACCCCCAAAATGAAAACATGAACTCAAAATGGTATATGCACGCCTGTATTTATCAGCATTATTTACAATAGCTCTGATATGGAAGCAACCTAAATGTCTACCGATAGATGAATCGATAAAGAAGGGATTTTAAGTTGTTTTTATACGGATGAGAATTGGGTGTGTTTGGGTAGAGAAGGAGCCAGTGGAGTGGGGGAGAGAGAATAGGGCAGAGAGGTGAAGAAAGGTGTTGAGGAGACAAGAAAGGTGGTGGGTGGGCAGAGGGACCCATGACGAGTGGGAGGCAGGGATGCTCGTTCCCTGGGTGGAGCGAAGCTGGGCATCCTACAGCACGTTCCCTCCCTCATCCTTCCTGCGAGTAGGATCCCACCTTTGGCTTGGGCAGAACAAGGTGGTGCTGTCACATCTTGCACTAATAATAACCTCTCCATGACTGTTCAATTATAGCTTTGGTACCTTTGGTACCTAGTTAGATATCGGTCGGTACAGCATTTTTAGCACCTTGAACAAGGTAATATGCATCCAACACGCAGTACTGTTTTACTCTTGGTAGAGCGAGACCAAGTAGTGCTAGGTCTACTTTTATTTTAACATGGGGGAGGGGGCGCAAAACTGGACGGGGCATCAAGAGACACCCCTGTCGCATACAGGTGTATGATCCTGGGCAAATAACTTCATTCCTCTGGGCTTCTGGTTCCTCCCAGTAGGATGGAAATGGACTGGATTATCCTCAACATCCATGTTAGCAGTAATATCCATTGTTCCTGTGGTCGGTCACTGCGTGTCTTAGGCAAAGCTGAGGGTGTTTTGTGCCTGAGAGGTACTGCAAGGATGGACAGCAGAATCAGCAGGGAGCTCTGTGAGCAGGTTGAGGAAGATGAACTCTTTACTGTGTGTGACTGTTGCCTTCACCGCTCTGACTCCGAAGTTCCTACTTTCTTATTCTTCTGGAAGCTTTCTAGCACTGCACATGAATGGGCGCTGTTTTGTTCTGGTCTGTGTTTATCTTACACCTGGACGTGCGGGCTTTGTGAACGTATTATTTCTTATCAGCTTATTAGTGGGGTTCATTTCTTTGAGAGGATATAATTAAGTGGAAGCCGATTATCTTGGTATTTAGGACTTAGGGATTAGGACTTAAATACCTGTCTGCTGGGTTGCTCTTGAGGAATTTATATGTAATGATTTTGTACCCTGTCCTGGTAGAAGCAGTTTGTATGTAGCATACTCCTGTGGAACTACAAGTGGAATTTGAAAACCAGGAAGGAAATGAAATGCTTGTGTGTAGCCCTGGCATCCCACTCCATTTCTCTAGCATGGCGGCAGGTTTGAGTCAGATTCCTGGTAAGCGAGGCAAAAAGGGAAATGCAGCTATAACCAGACTGTTGAATAGCCTTGGTTGGAGGTAGTGAGGCTGGGAGAAGCCAAAAAATTAGTTCCTCAGAGCAGCAGACCTTTTTCTAGTACTTAATTAAAACACATTTCTCATATCAGCCTTAACCCAATGTTTCTGAAAGTATATATATATTTTTTCAAGGGATGCTCAGTATATAAAAAAAATGGATAGAAGAGTTTCAAGAAATGCTACATACTATATATTTTGATGGATGATTAACAAGGAATGTTACCATTTGGAAATCTTTCATAAGTCTAGTAGTAAGGAAACCTGTTTATCTTTGTTCAATGCAGGGTTTTCAAAATTATATATGACTTCAAAGCTCTTTTCCACCCCACGTAGTTTTAAACAATAACGAAACTTTTGACAAGAATTTAAATATTCTTTTACAGAGAGAGAGAGCACGAGGGAGGGCAGAGGGAAGGGGGAGAGAGAGAATCTCAAACAGGCTCCACTTGGGCATGGAGCCTGATGCAGGGCTCGATCTCATGACCTCGAGATCATGACCTGAGCTGAAACCAAGAGTCTGGCGCTCAACCGGCTGAGCCACCCAGGTGCCCCTTTTTTTGCTTTTTACAGTGAGTTTGGTTACCAATGGCTTGGGGCTGCCTCTGATTACTTAGTACAACCCATCTGCTTACTTAATAGAACCATGTGGGTGGGGAGAACCTCACTGAGGCAGGGTGAGGGGTGCTCCATCCCTCTGGTGTGGGGCCGGTGATTGGGCTTCAGTCCTGGTTCCTCCCTCTGCTCCCTAGCCTTGTGGCTATCAGCAGAATAGTCATCTTCTCTAGTGTCCAATTCCTTTTCTGTAGAATTGTGCTATCAGTATTACCTACCTCATGGAATCCTAGTGTAGAATAAATATGTCAATGTATGTAAAGCCCTCGGTACTGTATCTCAAGTAATTAATAACTGTTTAAGATGGCTGTAATTAATACCACCCCTGTTCAGGAGCCTACCATGATGCCACATTCCTCTCGTTGTACTGGGTACTAACTACACTGTTTCTTTGGGTACTGACTGTGCTTTGAAACTCGTTCACCCTTTGTGATCATTGCTTATTTTCCTAGTTGCCATCTCCTTGATTCTGCGAGCTGGTTGAGGGCATCTCCAGCCACTGGTTTAGGCCTTTGTAAGGCACAGGTATTCAGTGTGGGGTTTTTCAACTCAGCTGACGGTAAGCCTGGGCCCTAGGGCATACAGAGAAGTCTAATTCGGTGAAAACAGTTCTGCTTGGGAGAGTATTTGGATGCCTAAGTTGTTAGTGTGTTAGAAATCTCTTTCTGTAGACTGTGTCTGGTCCGCTAAACGTTTTTGTTGAATGCTGAGGAAATCATTTAACTCCTATTGTTCTTGAAGTTTCTCTAATAGAAGAGACTGGGCAGCACGTAAGTTGTGAATTGAAAGAATGACTGAAGTTATAAAAGGTGCTAAACACAAATTAGTAATAATAGCCAGATGTGGACATTTCTGGTAATGACTGTAAAGCTCAGTAACAGAGCGGAAGAGCATTCTATTAGTTGTACCCAGCAGAGATGGAGAATCTTTGTATTTCCATGATGGACCACTGAGCTAGAGAGAAAAATCAATGATGAAATATATATAATATATAAGTAGGAGGCCATTAAATCTGGAGATTCTGTTTTAGAAGAGAATCCTAAGGTGTTACACATTCTCATAGAATTGAAGAAAATTTTGCTGCATATAAGGAGCAATAAAAAGTGTTCTTGTTGTGCTTTAGGGCCATTTAGGGAACAGAGGTAGCAGAAGAGATGAGAGAAACTAAGAAATGGGATGTAGAGGGAAAAGTAGTCTGAGAAAGAGGTGAATAATAAAGATAAAGGGAACGGCAGAGACAGAGGCTTAGAGCAGAGACCAGTGAGGCCTAAGGAGAGCCAGGTGGCGACTCTCACTCAGGGTGATCAGAGGAAAGGTTGTTGCTCCAGGTACAGGGAGAGTCGATGGGCTCCCAGGACACTGCTGCACAGAAGGGGAAAGCTATGTTGCATATTTGCAACCCCAGGCATAACTGCTGTTACAGTGATAAACATCGTACAGAACATTTCCCCTTCAGTTGAACCCGTGGCAAGCTGAGAGGGCAGGATTTTCATCTCCATGTTACAGACGGGGAAAGCGAGTTGCAGGTGTGTTAAATGCCTTGCCTAAGGTCCCACAGGTAATGTTTGGCTCCCTAAATCTCTCGTGTTTTCCACCTGCCCCCTCACACATACTGATAGGATTTTGGTGGGGGCTGAAGGCCAGAGTTATGTCTAAATCAGGGATTCTTTTTTTTTTAAGATTTTTTTTTTTATTTATGTTTTGGAGAGCGAGTGAGAGAGAAACTGCATGAGAGGGGAGAGGGTCAGAGGGTGAAGCAGGCTCCCCACCGAGCCGGGAGCCCGATGTGGGACTCGATCCCAGGACCCTGGGATCATGACCTGAGCCGAAGGCAGACACTTAACCATCTGAGCCACCCAGGCGCCCCATAAATCAGGGATTCTTTATGTAATTCTTACTCTGCTTTTTGAGAACAATGGTTGGAAGAGAACGGCCATTTATTATGTGGTCATAATACAGGCTAAATCATCTGCCAGAAATGAAGCAGCACTGACTAAATGTCTCTTTTCCCCGGCTGACCTGTGAGGCAGATGAGGGATCTGGTTGCCACCGGGGCAATCATGGGAGATGTTGTCTTCTGTTACCTGGTTCTGCAAACCTCACATCCTGGAACTCACAAGTGAATGCCTTGTGCGCGGCATTTCCCTTGTGCCCTAAATTACGTGCTCCAAAGAGCCGCTGCTCAGATGAAAAACAAAACCACATAAGGTGCCTCATTTACCCAATGAGATTCCTGCTGCTCACAGGACGGTGCTGTCTGGGCTTACGTAGTTAAGCCCCTCCTGCACCATCCCCTTCCTTACTGCAAGAAGACATGCCCTTGGCACATGAGACAGGAAGTTGAAGTTGCCTTGCAAATTACTTTCACACAATTAATAAACTTGCATTCAAGGCTTGCCTAGATTGACTTTCCTGGGCCGGCAAGAGGAGTGCTTCACAGACTTGTTGTAAATGGCGAGTGTTTTTATTGCCAGGCATAGGAATAACATGATCTCCCAAACTGGATTGACTCGGGAACTGTAGAGCAGGAGTTGGGGGAATCTGTGGCCTGTAGCCAAATCCAGCCCACTGCTTGTTTTTGTTAATAAAGTTTTATTGGAACACAGCCATGCCCACTGTTTACATATTGCCTATGGATGTGGCTTTTGTGCCATGATGGCAGAGTGAGCAGTAGCTACAGAGACCTTGTGGCCCGGAAGCTGAAAATATGTACTATGTGGCCCTTTGCAGAAAAAGTGTGCTGCCCCCTGTTCTGCAGGGGGACTCCACGTCATGCTTCATGTGACTGTAGTTTAGGGTGAGCTTCACATCTCCAGACTGTTTCTGCATCTGCTCCCTGACATGGGCCCTGCTGCTGGGCACCAAAGGTTAAAGGTGAAGCTTCCTCCAAGTTCCCTGACCTGCTGCCCTCTGTCACATCCCATGCCCCTCAGACAGACGTGCTTTGAGATGCAGGTTGTCCACACTCCGGGGCTCCTCCCAGCCTTCCCGCGCTCTCAGCCCTCACATGGCTCCGGATGGAGCAAGGGGATACTCCTCCGAGGTCCTTTGCTGTCCCTTCCTTGGTTCACGCTCTGCACTGTTTGCCTTCTCCAGCACCTCTCCCAGGGGCACCCTCTGATGCTCTACCAGCACTACCCTGCTGAAGACTCACTTCCCACGGGTACTGCTGAGATAACTGCCTTGGCAGTTTCTTCTCGCCATGCTATGCCCCACTGCCTGGATAATGTTGCTCCTGCTCAAGAACCTCTCTTGGCTCCCCATTGACCTCCAGATCAAGGGCAGACCCTCAGCCTGGCCTTCACGGTTGTTTTATTTCTGATTACTCTGAGGCCAAAAGGTGTCTCCCCCACCCACCTTACCCCAGGGGTGGTCTGAACTGTACCCCCCACCCCCATTGATCTTTGCTCGTGGAATGTTGTGACCCCCCCATCACCCCCTGTTTATCCTTGTTGCATCCCAGAATCCTGGGTATATTTTCCTTCACGTGCAACCAAACATACGCTCTCACTCCCTTGTACCCTCCGCCACTCTGTTCCCCTGTATAATAGGCTGTCTTGTTATTCGATTGCTTCTTTCTGCCCTCCCCAGCTTATAAACTCCCACGGGGTAGGGATGGTCTCTCAATTATAGTCACATTTCTTGCACCTGCCACGGAGCAGGCACTCTGGAACGGACCTGAAGTCACACAGAGCATGCGCACCAGTGATGAGGCCAACACTTCTAGATGCACCTGTGTGCCCACTGCTCTGATACGTGATCTCGTAATGCTCACTCAAGCAGGTATTGTTATGATGGCAGACAGGCTCCGAAAGATGGGCCACGAGCTGTTCAAGGCAGATTGGGACTCGAGGCTTCCCTGCTCCCACGCGGCACCCGGATGAACACGTTGCACGGTGGTGAACATCCACACCCCTCTGCCGCGTCCATGCGGTGCATCTGTGCACACACATACCTCTACCTGCCTGTGTCTTAGAACCACCTGGGAGGGGCGCCTGGGTGGCTCAGTTGGTTAAGCGACTGCCTTCGGCTCAGGTCATGATCCTGGAGTCCCTGGATCGAGTCCCGCATTGGGCTCCCTGCTCGGCAGGGAGTCTGCTTCTCCCTCTGACCCTCCCCCCTCTCATGTGCTCTCTCTCATTCTCTCTCTCTCAAATAAATAAATAAAATCTTTAAAAAAAAAAGAATCACCTGGGAGCTTTGAATATACCCACGCTGGGGCCCAGCTCTCACAAATTATATCAGAGTCTTGGTGTGGTGGGGGGGGCAGGTACTGGTGTTTTCAAAAGCTCCCCAGGTGATTCCAGTTCAGGCCCCACGCCCCCAGCCAGAGTAAGAAAATGGAGAGACCTCTGGGAAGGCGCCTGGGGGCTATTTTGACTGTTGGTTTCTGCTTCTACGAACTTCTCTTCTTACTCAGTGAGCTCCGGACCACCTCCGCGCTTCTGAAGGTGAGGAAGGGCTCTCATCTCTACGTGGCCATGGTCTCCGGGTGCCTCCTGTCTTAGGGTATTTATGACGGCATGGGCTGAAGTTCTCCCTTTGGGCTGGGTCCCCCTTGATGCAGCTGGCCTGAGCGTGCCTCAGGCACCCTAAGAGGTGAGCCTCCCACAAAGGCAATCCCAGTTGGCCCATGTGAGTGCGTCTCTAGGAGCCGAAAATGAGGGAGTGCTTTCCACTCGTATCTATTTAAAAAACAGACTCTTCAGTCTTGAGCAGCGGTAGGTTTGTTGAGGACAGGAAGGCCAGTAGACCAGTGGTTCTTAAAGCGTGGTCCCCTGAGCACCATCAACATCACCTGGGAGCAGGTTCGAACGTAAATTCCCAGTCCCCTCCCCTCCGCCCTGGACCCCCGAGGTGTCATAAACTCTGAGGTTGGAATGCGGTGGTGATGTACTCCGTGTGATTTTGCTGCCCCTGAGGTTAAGGAGCACAGCTCGAGATTGATGGTGAGTACGTGGTGGACTCCTGGAATAGAAGTGGTTTTCTGTCCTAGTTGGGCATCCAAGACGCCTGGAATCTTACAGAATCTCTGGCCCCTGGGTCACCTCTCAGTGTCTGGGGGGCTGTATTTTTAACAAGTGCTCCAAAAGATTCTGAAATGCAAGTTGTTTTTTTTTTTTGAATCGTGGTAGTAGAGACCTGATAAATACTGCATTCTTTTAATAATAACTTCATATCCACTTGGCACAGGGTGAGGGCACTTTACCTCCTGGAGTTACGGCTCCTTCGTCTCTAATTACCAAGACATTTTTCATCAGTCCTGTTACCCATTAAGTAAAGACAGTCTTTCCGTTTAGCAAGCGTCTTTCGCATTGCTGGATTGTTCCCTGCCACATAAAAGCGACAAGTGGGTTTTATGGCCTCATGCATACTTAATTAGTTCATCTTCTCAAAATTGTGTTTTAAGTGAGTGAAGACATTAGCCTCTGATCGAATTGATCCACAAAGCGTCTTCAGAATGCTTGCACGGCCCAATGCTTGATTCAGAGGCATCCCTGGGGCTTGTCAGGTCACAGGTCAAGGAGGTGAAGACCCTACGACTTCCTGTCACCCCTTGTGGATTGCTCTGCAAAGAGCAGGATTGAGGCAGGACAAGAGGGGTTGTAGGCGCAGACGTCAGCTCGCTCTAGAAGAGCTGATTGTATTTTGTTTGGCCCACAGCTGTCTCTATCCCTGCCGTCCTTATCTGTCATCATAAACGTCCACACCTGTGTGATATTTTATGACAGGTCACACCTGCTGGAACAGCACTGTTGTCATGTTTCAGATATGCCGCCTAATATGTATGTCATTAAGCCTCGTGGCAGGAATAGAAAACGGCTTCTGTTCCAACCCTTCCCACCTGCTACCATCCCGCTTCTGTTGTCCTTGACCTCCTGTGGAGGTCACCAGGCTGCGTGAGAGGACTCTAGTGCCTGGATATATTCCTGCTCCCTTCCTGCACCCAGCCTCTTCTGGGCATCTCTCAAGGCTCAGCACAAAAGCTGGGGTGAAGCCTTCTGGAGCCCCCCAACCTCCCAGGTGGATAGGCTGTCGTCTTCACTCCCACACAGCTTTACTTATTACAAGCCTCTGCTAGAGTGCTGGTCCCATCATGCTTTTTTGGGTGTTACAAAGGAGTGAATAAATGAAGCCTTTGTTTTTCCTACCCAGACCTTCCAGAAAGAACTTCCTTGGGAGTCTTTGAAAGCCATTTTAATGAGACCAGACCGGCTAATAAATTTCTTTTCTTGACAGTTGCAGATACTTGGTGTTTGAGAAATAAGCTAGCCACATAATGAGGGCTGACTGAGTTGCGAGCTGGCCTTGACTTGGTTAGAAAGTGCAGTGGGAACGGGAGTCAGAATTGGAATGTGGGCAACAGAGCGGGGACACAGATGTCCTGTCGCCAATACCAGTGTTAGAATGCTGCTCTGCCGAGCTCGCCCTGAACATGTGAACTCTTAAGCTTTTCCCAAGTGCTTCCAATCTGAAGGTAGCTTTGAGAACCACTGGGTTGAAGAAGGCTGTTTCAACGTGTGGGGTTGAAGATGAGGTTGGGAGGAATCACCTGGCTTCTCTGTTCTTTTTTATAAGGTACATAGAGACCTGCTAATCCTTACAGGTATAGCTGTGTGTGCACATGGTTGGGCACGGATTTACACGTTTGGTGGAAGGCTAGATCCACATAACTCTCCTTCTTCCCATTCCTTAGCAGCACACGGCCCAGAGTCTCCGGAGATAGAACTCGGCTTCCACAAGCCTCAAATCCTGTCCATTTCTCTTGCCACTGTACTGACTTTGCCTTTCCTCTCTCTTTTCTCGATAATAGTTTGCTGGCATTCCTCTCTCCACTCTTCTGTCGGTCCATTTGCCACACAATGGCCACACCCAGCATCTTTTGCTTTGATGTTGCCCAATGCCCACAGATAAATGACAATGGTTATAGATAGCCCTTTCCAGCATTTACTCCTGTACGTTGTTGACTCCTGGCTCCTGGCACTCCTATCCCCATTTTATAGATGGGAAAGTGAAAGCATAGGTAAACGGTGCAAGGTCACAGAGTCAGGATGGCCCCAGGCGTTCTGGCTCCGGAGTCCTGGCTCTGCACCCCTCTGCTTTGCTTCCTCTCCCTAGGCTCTCCTGCCAGGAAGGGAAAGGCAGGTCTGTGCTAGCGGACCTCTCATTATTTCCAATTTTCTTGTACATCCTGCCCGGTTGATGTTCCTATTCCTGCTTCACAGAAACCAGGGCTTGGGACAGGTGAGGCAACTTGATCGACATTCTAGAGCTAATTAAGGGAATAATAGCTGGGATTCAAACCAGGTGTTCTTCTCTCCGTGCTCTGCATTTTTTCCACCACACTGTGCGGGATTGCCTAATTTCTTTAGGGTGACATCTGTAGCTCTTTAGAATCTGTCACCAATCCACCTTTCCAACCATTTTCCATTCCTTTATTAAGTCATGCCACCAACTTTTGCTCACACTGTTGCCTTAACCTGGAATGTTCCTCCCTACCCAGCTAGGGCTATCGGACCTCCCGTGATGATGGGGACTCTTACCTTGCTGGTGATACCCTGTGTGGAACCTGCATACAACAGGAGGGAGAGCTATTTGCATTTTCTCTCTCTAGCTCAAAAGCCCTAATATAATATGCATCTCCTCTAGACCCCCCCCCCCTCCTGTGATGGCTGCAGCATGAGTGTAATATCCAGTCACTTTGTGATAGAGTTGTGCATGTCTGTCTGCTAGGTGGCATCTTAAGGACAGGTGTCCTCTCTTTTTTTCTCTGTGTGGGTGTGTGTCTAGGGCATTGCCAAGCCACTGTAGAGGTTTAATATTTGTTAAACAGATGAAGGGTGGACTAGAATACAGAGTGGGGAAAGTCTTAAAAATATTCCATCCAAGGGACTTTGGCAGGGCTGCAGGGCATAGAACAGTCGGGGATGTATTTATTTGAAGGCCTAGGGAAATGTATGTTGGAAATTTCCAGAAGGAGACGGAGCTAATGATTATCCCAGTGAACTAATCTAGCATGTCCATTTTTCCAAGTAGGGTTTTGTTTTCTTCAGGTATGCTTTGCCAACCTCCTAGTAAAAATTCCCTGGCCCCCTGTGCCCTCCCAGCATGGACTTTCTAAATAGGGTGTCGTTGGGAGCGTGTGAAAATGGACTTCAGGGCTTTGCGCAGGACACCTGAGCCCTAAGGGATGGTGGCCGCCTGTGGGGAAGGAGAAGTTGTGTTTCCCAAATACAGGCAGAACCTTTCAGGATGGAAACAGGTGCCAAGAAAACACTTCCCTGCTATTGGGAAAGTTAATTCTTTAGCCATCGAATTAGGGTTGTCCTACTAAGTAAATATTTTTTGGACTCTTCAGGTTTAAGTCCCTTGTCGCAGGCGCCTTTTGCATCCTGGTCCTGTAAACCCCGCTGAGGGGCAAGGGCCGGGCCCGCAGGTGCACCGCGAGGCCAGAGGGGGCTGCGTCCCGGGTGGTGTGCGTTCACACTGGCCTTGAGCTTTCCTTTTGCACCCCGCAGGTGAGCGTCCTGACCACCCTGGAGCGGAGGTTCAACCTGCAGAGCGCCGACGTGGGCGTGATCGCCAGCAGCTTCGAGATCGGGAACCTGGCGCTCATCCTCTTCGTGAGCTACTTCGGGGCGCGCGGGCACAGGCCGCGCCTCATCGGCTGCGGCGGTATCGTCATGGCCCTGGGCGCGCTGCTGTCGGCGCTGCCCGAGTTCCTGACCCACCAGTACAAGTACGAGGCGGGTGAGATCCGCTGGGGCGCCGAGGGCCGCGACGTCTGCGCCGCCAACGGCTCGGGCGGCGACCAGGGCCCCGACCCGGACCTCATCTGCCGCAGCCGGACCGCCACCAACATGATGTACTTGCTGCTCATTGGGGCCCAGGTGCTCCTGGGCATCGGTGCTACCCCCGTGCAGCCCCTGGGCGTCTCCTACATCGACGACCACGTGCGGAGGAAGGACTCCTCGCTCTACATAGGTAGGAGCTGCGGCTGTGCCCGCGCGCTGCCCTGGGCTCCATGCTCTGTTAGTAACCGGGGCGCCTTGACAGAGGAAGGCCAGGTGGGCCCGTGAACTTTTTATGGTTCTCAGACTTGGCTGCACATCTGCCGGGTGTGTGTGTGGGGCGGGGTGGGGGGGAAGGGGGGGACTTTGAAAAATGGGGATGCCTGAGTTGTACCCCCAAGAAAATCCAGTGTAGTTGGTCTGGGGTACCACCGGCATGGGTTGCTTTTTTGAAAAAGTCTCCCCAGGTGATTTCAATGCACAGTGGAGTTTGAGGTTGGCTTTGCTAGGACATTAGGAAGCTATGAATGGGAAGACATGGTCAGGATGGGTTTAACGTGTATTTACCTGCTTTTCACGTGTGTGTGGACTTTGAGCTCTCTGGCATTAGCCACCAAGGTATACTTGGGGTCTACACCTTGGAAACCCCAGTTTTTAATAATCGAAATGATCATCTGGTCATTGTCCTATTGAAGTTCAAAGGGGGGAGAGCTGATTGAATGATACCAAATGCTGAAAAGACAAAGTTGGTGACTTCTGGTAATTCTGCAATGAGGGTATACACGGGAGCTGGATATTTAGGAAGGAATAAGGTCCATGTGAGTTGTTCAAAAATTATTTTGCATCCTAGCTTCTGATATTTTCAACTGGCAAGATGGAAGCCATTCATGGGTCTAAGGTTAAGCAACCTCGAAGTGTGAGTTTTTCTTACAACAAACGGGGGTCCTCTGTCACTGCCTTGGGGCACTGTCGTATGGCCATTTGTAGGGTGAGGGCCTGCCGAGCATCTCCGTCCCCTGTTCACTAATTAATTTGGCCTCTCACAAACAGTTGGATTGTAAAGACCTATCCCCACTCACTGAGTGCTGAGCTTTGACAGAATTACCTCTTCCTGTGGAAACGTTTTGCTTCCTGGAGCACTGTTAATTACCATACAAAGGTTTAGGATAAAACAGAATTTGAACAGAATGTGACCTAAAGCTTTGTACCTGTTGAGTTTCCACCATGCACTGCCCAAGGTTTCTGAGCTAGGAGGGTTTGGAATAGTTATACGCTTCCATGCTGAGTTTCCTCAGTGGCTTTCTGTCCCACCTATGGAGTACATGCTTTTGTTGGACAAATACGTTGCAAATGTAGGTTTCCTGTTCTTTGAGAACAGACTTAGGGTGAGAAAGGTGGAGAGTGTATGCCTCTCTATAAAGGGGTAGATCACCTGGAGCCTGGTCGTGACTTAGCTTCCACTACGATGTGGAACCCAACATAGAAGATATCCCAGGCTGAGGCCAGGCCCTCTCCCCATGTGGTCCGGGTGGGTATTAAAGGTACTAAGGACATCATTTACATTTTGTTCTTTCTAAAGCTTGAGCAACAGCCACTCCATGTGAGTCTGACACAGACTAGGACATGGGCCACAGCATGGAGCCAGATAGCTTCCTGAGGTCCATCCAGATCGTTGGTCTTGGACTTGACTGATGTCACCCTAGACCCTGGGAGAGCTGTTTTCTGGTAGTAGTCATAGAAAGTACATAAATCAAAGCACAGAGAAGGAAGTGGGGAATGAATAGCCAAGTTCTTGTCTCTGATGATAGAATCCAGCAGAAAAATTCCTCCCTGGAATCCTTTCTCAAGTCTTGTCAGTGCTGAATCACCTTGGCTTGGGACTTCCTGCCCGGGACAGCAGGCCCAGAACCTGCTTCTGGAAGTCTTCCCTGCTGAGTTAGGTCATGGTCTTTCCCTGCAGTGGGCGGGACCTGGTTTGTGTGTGCAAAGCTTTAGGGTGAGGAGGTGCTTTGGTTTTGTGTGTGGCAGGTGGACGCATGGGCAGTAGGGCTGACCGTTAAAGGCAGAGGGCCTTCTCCAGTTCTGAGACCATGGGATTTGCTGTGAGTCTTTGTTAGGAAGAATGTTTCAGGCAAATTTCTACTTGGGTGCCATTTTTTTCTCTTCTGTGATAGTTAAACGGAGTTGGAAATGTCTGTCTGTGTGGCGCATGGACCTCGGTGCTGGTCCATCTGGCAAATTCCAAAACATGACCATACACAGCTGTTGAGATGGGCTCTCTGAGTGCCTCTGAACTGGTTTCATGGGTACGTGTTTACAGGGAGAAGAAAAGAGTAAGCCTTCTGGGGGAGATCAGCTCAATATGTGGTCTTACTATCCTGTGCATGCTTGGGATTCTCCAGGAGCGATTTAAGAAGACCACAGTATATGCAGAGTATAACTGGTTCACTCATTTATCGTACAGGACATAAAATAATGTTTGTGATCACAAGAATAGCATTTATCTCCTCTAATGGGGAGCTAGTTCCTGAAGCCACTTAAAGCTTTGGGAAGTATATGGGGGAACCTACTGGAAGGGACTGCTGCATTACAGCCTTTTATACCTGCCTGCAGAGAGGAGGAAAGTCTGAAGGGACTGGCGCTGGGACTGTTTGTGTAGATGCGTGTCCATTGGGGTGGAATAGCCTGTGTGTCCCCTGCTTCCATCACCTGTGAAGCTGGTGAAGAGCAAGAGGCCCACAGCCAGCCATCTGGCCATATGCCGAAAACGTGAGTGTGGGTTGAAGATGGAAAAGATGATCAATACCTCCTTTGTCAACCACAGACTTGTTCACAGCTGATCCTTTCCTCTGGGTGTCCACAGGCCGTTGTGGACAAGACCTGCCCCTGGGGTGTGCGAGTCCTGGGTCCCCAGTCTCGGGGTGTGTGTGCTCCTGAGTGGCCAGGTCATGGACCCTAGAACGAGGGGGGACATGGAAGCTTTCCATCTCAAGTCCAGCCGATATTGTCCACTGAAATGACTGTTGGCTTTGGACGGTTGTGGCCGGACCACTGCCAAGCTCCCGAGTTCCTGGATGGGCCGTTCCCCAGGGGCTTCTCTGGCTTGCACCGTTCTGCAGCTGCCCCTTTCCAGCACGGGGAGGGAGCCAAGGGAGCTCATTACCAGGGGACAAAAGCAGCTGAATGGGGACATGGCTCTGCTGGCAGGCTTTTCACAACCATATGACGTGGAGCCAAGCCTCACCGAGCAGCTAGACAATGACCTGTGGGTGGCACGTGGCACTCTTTCTTCCGAGCGGGACTGATGGGGCAGTGTGGCAGTGGAGACTGTTGGATGTGAGGCATGACCAGGGTCCAAGAGTCACCCCTTTGGGAGTCTCCTCAGTGAGCCTCTGGCCCATGATGTGACCTCCCATGAGCTCCGTGTTCTTAGCTGTTCTGTTTCTCCAAGTTCAAAACCTGGCCCGTCGTATCGTAGGCGAGGGTAAGTAGGATAATGTGATGGACTCACTGTGTCCCTCATTAGGTTGACTGTAACCTTGTTCTCTTTGAGGAGGAAAAAGGTGAAACGAGAGTGGTAGAGATTTTTTTTAAATAACTTTATTTCTAGTTAAAAAGTATGACATAAAAAGTATGTCACTGTTGACAACTTTGGAAGTATGAAGAAAGAATAAAGAAGCACTACTCTTAGCTTTATGATTATATAATGTCTGTATTTTCTGCGTTGGTATGCTTTTCTACCAAAAATGTGTTTCGGGGGCGCCTGGGTGGTGCAGTTGGTTAAGTGTCCGACTCTTGGTTTTGGCTCCGGTCATGATCTTGCGGTCCTGAGATTAGGACCTGTGTGGGGTTCCACACTCAGCAGGGAGTCTGCTTGAGAGTCCCTCTCCCCCTCTGCCCTGCCCCCCACACTCACTCGTGTGTGCGCACGCTCTTTCCCTCCTCCCCCAAGTAAATAATCTTTAAAAATGTGTTTATAACAAACATCTCTCTCAATATTTGATGCACATTGTCTCATGTTACTAAATAGTCTATGGTGCTACCGCTGTAAACCTAACATTCTCTTGGGGATCCGTCCTGTGATGTTTAATGCCCTCTCTTGTTGGACATGCGTTTTTTTTAAAGTGTTCGCTGTTGTAAATGAGGCAGACAGGGACACGATTCTGAGAGGTTCAGGGACTTGCCTGAGAGAACTTAGCTGAATGGAGCTGGACTCCAGGTCTGAGGGCGGGGGTTTTCCCATGTTCATCTGGGATCTGTCACAAGGCTGGGGTTGTGGGGAGAGGGCCAGTGGATGGTCCAGGGGGTCAGGTACAAGTCAGGGCATTGCACAAGATAGCGTGAAGGCTTCAGGAAATAAAAATCACAGAAGCCAGCAAGGAGGAAAGCACGCAGGGTGCCTCATAGCTGAGGGGAGAGGTGGGATCGGAATGAGGAGTGGGTGTCACAGCCCGAGATGTGGGAGGAGGAGGGATGGGGGAGGGTGGCCCAGGCTAACAGTCCAGGGTGGGGTTCTGGAGCCTTCTCCAGGGTGGGTGCAGACTAGAGCTGGCCCTTCTTAGGCAGGGGCAGCTGGTGTATTCCGCCTTCTGCTTCCCTGTCTCCAGCAATGCAGGAGCCCTCCCCTCACATGGCTCTTCATTCCCTTCTTCTTCTTTTTTTTTTTTTTTAAGATTTTATTTGACAGAGACTGCGAGAGAGGGAACACAAGCAGGGGGAGAGGGAGAAGCAGGCTTCCCGTGGAGCAGGGAGCCTGATGCGGGGCTCAGTCCCAGGACCCTGGGATCATGACCTGAGCTGAAGGCAGACGCTTAACGACTGAGCCACCCAGACACCTCTCTTCATTCCCTTCTTGAACCATGATAGCCATTAGGCACTTGTGCTTCTGTTGTGATAGAAATCTGGCTTCTCACAGCTTCCCACATGCTGCTTTTGGTTCTGCCCCATGGGCTCACCCCGAAAACTTGCATTCAGTCTTCTGTGTTGTGATAACTCCCCAGATAGTGGAGCACCAGTCTCGCATGGGTAGGGAAGGGTTGGTTACCTGCTGCTTAGCTCTTCTGTGCCAGGACCTTTGTTCCTTCCTCGATTTGGTTTCCTGCCACACTTGAGAGCCACCATTTCCCTCTTAAAGGTGGATGCCACGGGCTCGGGAGCTCCTTACCAGGGGACAAAACCAGATGACTGGGGTGGGCAGGACATGGGTACTGTATTAGTTTGTTAAGGCAGTCCTAAGGGTGGCTCAAACCACAGGGATATATTTTCTCACAGTTCTGGAAGCTGGAAGTCCAAGATTAAGGGGTCAGGAGAGTTGGTTTCCTCTAGAGCCTCTCTCCTTGGCTGGCACACGGCACCTGCCCCTCCTCCTGCCTTCACAGAGTTTTTCCTCTGTGTGGACCCATCCCTGGGGTCTCTTCATGTCTTATAAGGACACCAGTCAGAGTGGCTTAGGGCCCACCCATAGGACCTCATTTAACCTTATTACCTCTTCAGGCCCCGTCTCCAAATACAGTCACGTGCTGAGGTCCTGGAGGTTGGAGCTCCAACATAGGGATTTTGGGGGCACTGGAGGGGGGACCTGATTCAGCCCCTAACTGGTACCAAGGGGGTCAGTACCAGACTGAGCCAAGACTCTTGCATCTTTTGTCTCAACTTTTCTGTAAGGAACTGCATTGTTGTGATTTATTTATTTATAGGTGCCTAAGAAATTTTTTGAAGATGGAGCTTTTTTTTTTTTTAAACTTGAGATAATGCTAGAATCACAAATTGTGGCAAAATATAGGGAAGTCCCCCATACCCTTCATCCAGTTTCCCCCAATGGTAACATTGCACATAACTGTAGTACAATATCAAAACAAGGAAATTAACATCGGTACAGTCCATGGAGTTGACTCAGATTTTACCAGCGTTCTGTGCACTCATTTGTGTCTGTGTATGTATGTATAGTTCTGTGCAATTTTATTACACATGCATGAGGTCTTCAAAATGCAAAATGGGATCCAGATGAAACCAGAGCATTTTGAGTTGTGTGTGTTTGGCAAACACACAGGCAATAATAATACATGCATGCACAGGTGTGTGCATACACAGAGGTGGATATTGAGACAGAGAAGTCTTAGGTAGAATGGAAGCTGGCTAGAGGAAAGCGATCCTTTAAGAAGGCTTCCCGTGGGCGCCCTCTGCATACCCAGGAAGAATGGGGCCCTTGCAGACACACAGCAATGGCTTGCAAGTCGGGCGGCACACACATCAGACACCGATGTGTCCTGTTTTCTTTTTTATCACTTATATTGAAACCCAGGGGAGCCCTCTGTGTTCCAGTTGATGCGAAGAGAATTATTCTCCGATTTCATCTGCGAAGTGTTTGTTTAGTACAAAGGTCACTGTGATACCAGCCGGCAAGCAGAGCGAACCCACCTTTGCGTCAGAGCCCTGGGAGCCCAGAGTTATTTTGCTTCTGATGAGTTTTTATTTTAACTTGACATTGGGTAAAATGTGTTTTAACTCTCCAAAGAGTGTGGGTCGGGTATGGATCAAATACACTGTGACTGTAGTTCATATGAAAAAATAATTAAAAAGCTCTCCCTCATGGGAATAAGCCTAGCTCATTATATAGTTGCAACTTCATTGATATTGAAGTTAGCCTCATTAATTTTTTTCTAAAATAAAGGACACTGTAAAACTGGTCACTTGGTTTGGGCCGTGTTCCACCCCCTCTCCCCAGCTGCTGGTCACATGCCATTTTCTGTGTGTTGAGCAATGTGCTGGGAAACACGCGTGTGGCTCTTACCGGGTGCTTCCGTATTGCCTGGGCTGCTGGATGATGCTTTTTCATTTTCAGCTGCTCATAATTCATGTCCTGTGGTTCATGGAATCACTTCTGTGCTCACTGCCTGGGTGACCTTGGGCAAGACTCCCAGCATGGGCTCTGGAGTTAGACAGTTTTGAGATTCAAATCCTGGCTCCACCACAGACCTGCCACCAGGATTTTGGACACCTTTCCAGTTGATTTGAGCTTGTTTCCTTAGCAGTAAAAGGAGGCCGGGATCTACCTGGCATGGCTTTGCCTTGGTATCCTTTGCATCGGGTATCATGGTGGAGACCGATTAACACCGTCCTGTTCATTTTTATGGTCCTGTCCTTTCCATTTCCAGGTGGAGAAAGGGAGGCGGGAGTAAATGACTTACTGAAACACACAGGCAGGTCTCTTGACAAGGGTAGTTGGATCCTGGTTTTCAGCTTGGGACATAATCCACCTCGTAGACCTAAGAATAGCAACCTCTTCAGTCGTGAATTAAATCGGTAGGGCTCTTCTTTGCCTGAGGACCCCTTCCTGTGGCTCACCGCCAAGTATGTAAAGTGCTAGCAGGGCCCCAGGCAGCAGGTGATATGGTCCATATTAAGTCGGGGGACCGCAGCATATGGCCATGGCCACGTGATGTACTGGTTAGCTCTCTGGGTTTCCTTCCTACATTGCTTCCTACATTGCTTCTTAATATTGTCTCCATTTTTCAAAGGAATGTATTCTCATTTTAGTAAAACTTGGAAAAACCAAAATAAAATAAGAAAGCAAATAATTTCTAATCCAGGTGCATATAGAAAATTATCGTCAATATTTAGGTATATTTAATTCTAGCCTTTTTCTTTTGGATGTATTTTTAGTGAAGACAATACTATATGTAAACCTACTTTTAATTGACATTGTAAACTTATTAATATATCAGATGTGAAATTAATGTATTATTGGTTAAGATAACTGCAGGGTATTTTGTTAATCCAGAAATACTGGAATGTGCTCATTGGGCATGTGAGTGGTGAACATCTTTGTGGCTATAGTCACATCCATATCTACTGAAAAGTTTAAAAGCTCAGGTTAGTGCAGGGGATTTGATGTAAGCTGGAAAAACAGCCCTTTGCCTTGCTGTGACTTTTTCCAGAAGAGAAATAAGTGAGGCAGAAGCAGGTCCTGAAAGAGGCTTTGGGCCCCCCAAGAGTATTGGTTCTGCAGCCCTCTCCCACATCTGCTCAGGGGAGCAATCTTATTGTTTCAGGGGCTCAGTGAGCAAATGACAAACAGCAGACTATATGGATGTTGGGGGAACCAAGGGCTCTTGCTTCATTCTCTGCCATTTGTTTCCCTGGGAATGCAAAGTCCATCTTGCCAAATCTTCTGATTTTTAAGAGTGACCAGAAGTCTGTCTTTCAAGTGGACCAAAGTGCCAGCTCGTCGACATCACTTCCCAAAACCCTCTGTGAGTCGTCAACAGGTAAGCCAGCTCGAATGCGTCGGTGGCTTGCCATTTTGGACTCTCTGCTCTTTGCGTTGTGTTCACCTTTTGAATGGCAAAGAAATAAAACGAAGGGAGCCAGGTGGTAAGGAAGGCAGTTGCACATCATGAATGCCATAGTCAGGATACATAACCTCCTCTCCTGTGATTCCAAGTGATGCGGGCGTTGGGTTGGGGCAGGGGACGGGGGGCTCGCGCACACACACAGGACCCAGTGGTAGAATGGAACAGAGCAGAGTGAATGCCTGCTGCTGAACCTCTCGGGGTGCCGTTCTGGCCCAGGCTCTGCCTCTTGCCTCCTAAGAATGGGAATCCCAGAGTGGAAAAGAAATGGAACCATTTCTCCAAGCTAAGCATGTCTGGATGAAGACAAGTGCCACTCAGTTTCCTGAAGGGAGTGTTGGAAGGCAGAAGCCAGTACCATTTGGAGCTGGTTGGGGCCTGCGGATGTTTTCCTGTATGTAAGCATCTTTGCTGAGAGATTTTAGAACCTAGCGTTCGTGTGTTTGATGGACCAGATGTAAGACCAGAGGTTTTAGCCTCAGACGGACCTACAGAAGGTTCATGGGGAGAGTGAAGGATGCACGGGGGCGGTGGGGTGGGGTGTGTGTGTGTGTCTTTCGTACCTCAAAGGCTCATTATTTCTGTACCACCAACCTCTTACTGCACCTGACTGGTGATAGCAGATTCATTTCATTTTTCTTTTCAACTGTACCACAGGCTTTGTTGTTAAATATAAAAGATTCTGAGCTATTTTCCTGAATAACGTGCATATTCTTTAGTTTATTTGTAGACTATTTACTTATTTCTGACCTTAGAATAATCTTGGCTTTATCTCCTTTTTTTTTTTTTTTTTCCCCCCCCTTTCACCTGCAAGAAGCATTCAGAGAGAGCAGCTGTGTGAAGGGTTTGATTTCTGGGGAGGGTTGCGATTTGCTGTCGTTCACACTGGCATTAGAGGTTAATGGCCTTCCTCTAAAGTGGGAAGCGAGCTCTTCATTGTTGGAGGATTCTTGTGTTGAAATGCCTCATGGAAGAGTCGTTGTGGATGTTTGCTTTTTGCCTGTCCCACACGTTGTTTTTGTGATGGAACGTTGCCTTTCCCCGAGGGGGTTCTCGAGGGCTGCAGACATGATCATGTGGTCCAGGCATGGCCGACCACGACACAGAGAAGGTCTCTCGTGTACAAGTATTGGCTCAAGGAGCGTGACAACCAGAGTCTACCGTGAGGTTTAACAGATGGAATCAGAGACAGAGGTCACTTTCTTCTCCAGGAGTGCTACCTGTAAGCTCTCAATGTTCAGAGATGCTGATGCCTGTCATTGCTGCCATGTGCAGAGATCTGGACATAGGAGTGAAGCCTGCACAAAGGAAGGTAGACTGGGGGAGAGCGAAGGCAGGAGGACTGCCTGGATCCAGCGATGCCTGAAGCGAGCTTCTAGCCCTTGGAATCCCAGTGACTTGAGCACATAAATTGTCTTTTACAACATTTGCAGTCCACAGGCTTGGATGCCCTGTCAGGTCATGGAAGAGTTGGATGGATTGCTTTCCTCTTAAGGTTTGACCACGCACCTTCCCACAGGGCTAGTGTTCCTGGGCAAGGAAATACCTGTAGGGCTGTTGTCTTCTGATCACAGAATTAGCTCTTTTCTGATACCAAGGTGTTCACCCATGGTACGCTGAAGAACTGACCCAATATATTCAATAAAAAGGGTTAGGTTGGAAGTTCTGATTTAGTTTTTCATTTCATTACTTCATAGCACTTAAGTTACAGGAAAGGGACCTAGAGGCCTGAAAGTGATGCCCCCTCCAGTTTCTCTGTAACCACTCAAAGCAAAGCATTTAAAAATAACCTGTTGGCGGGGCGCCTGGGTGGCTCAGTTGTTGAGCATCTGCCTTCGGCTCGGGTCGTGATCCCGGGGTCCTGGGATCAAGCCCCGCATCGGGCTCCCTGCTCAGCGGGGGGCCTGCTTCTCCCTCTCCCACTCCCCTTGCTTGTGTTCCCTCTCTCGCTGTGTCTGTCTCTCAAGTAAAGAAATAAAATATTAAAAAAAAATAATAACCTGTTGGCAGGCAGGCTTTGTGCAGGAGCAGGGAGCATTTAATGGCAAATCGTGTATGTGGGCAGGAGAGTGTCCGGCATGTCCATTTCTTATTCAGTGGTGTTGGGTTTATTGAAGACACATAACCAGCCCTGGGTCCTTTCCTTCACCGCAGTTGCCAAAGTGACCTTAACCCCCTGGAATGGCTTCATGTGGTCGGGAGCGAAGACGCTAAATGAGTATGCTCCATTTGTGACTCGGCTTGGCTGTTTCATTCCTGCCGAGCCATGTATGTGTGCGCACACGTGCACGTGCCTGTTTTTGCTCCCATGCAGATGAAAATCTGAACCTACCAAAGCATTAGGTGGCTAATGGTCACTCCTAAAAAAACAAAACAAAACAAAAAAAACAGGTGTAGTCTTTAGAGCTGGGGTTCTGGAATTTGCTTTAAGAGTGTGAAGAGAAAAAAAAAATGAAGAGAAATGGGGGGCTACTTAACTGGGCTGCTTGAAATGAAAGTTTCCTGGATGTGCTTTCAGGGAGGGATCCGTGACCTTCTTAAAATTATACAGAGAGGTGGGTGTAATCTTGTGGGCAAGCTTTTGCTGGCACCTCCAAGAGGTTCATGACCCAAAAAAAGGTTAAGATCACACAAAGTCCTTATGTGGGGCAGAGCCTGATGATGTGCAGCTTGGGGTAAGAGAAATCAAGATAGCTGAGGTGATGGGCTGTACGGAGTGACAGATGGAATGTTGTTCACTGTTCAGCTGTCAACTTGATCTGCTCCCCGGGGAGCCACTGTACTTCCAACAGGAAGCATTTGGAGCATCACTCACTCAGGCAATATGGGTGAAAAGTCAGAATGTGTTCCCAGTGACTCTGGAGACATCCTCTCAGCCCTCCTCCTCCTGTGCCTCCCCTTTCAAACCCCTCCCCCCGAAAAAAAATTCCTTTGGGGCTAAAATTTTCCATCCCTTCTTTCAGCCTAACTGGGTGTTTTGGGTAATATTCAGCAAATTTCTGTGCTGGTTTGAACTGATGCACAGATAGGAAAATCAACTTTTTTTTTTTTGCTCTAAAAGCAAAAACATTTTAAAAATGCACTTGGTTCATTAATGGAATCTGAACTCTCAAAGTCAAAACTTTCCATGTGTTCTTCCCAAGAACAATTCTCTTGGGGCAGTTAAAAACAGAGGGACCCCCGAAAATCGTCTGGGGATGCGAATGAACTTGGCAAAATCTGCATGGGCAAAAGGTTTCCTCTCACACTTTTTGGGATCATTGCTTCATTCTTTCTTTACCAATTCCCATTGCCTCCTATTTCAGGTATGGGATGGTGGGGGGACAGGGCTTGGGGGAGAGCTGCTTTTCTCCCTTTCTAACGTTCTAAGCACGTAGCACAGTGGGTGTGATTTCCCAGGGCCTCCCTTTCTGCCCAAGTCATTATTACCATAAGAACATTCATGTTTGCCCACCTGCCTTGTGGGTTGCTAATGGCGTTTACAAAGGGAATGTGGATTCCCAGCAAGAGGCCTTGTTAGCACAGCAAGGATCTGATAGATTCTAAAATTGTGCATGGACACTTGGAACCTTTTGAAACCTATTGGTGTCTATTATTAGATCTAAATTATTTCACCTACCCCAGTCTGTATCAGTGGGGAAGGAACCTTGCCTTGATCCAACCAGATCAACTGGATTGGCTTAAGCACGCATTAATACCTGTGCATCTGGGGCTAAGGACAAGATTCAAAAAAACAGCAACCATGGGGACAGCATCAAGAACAAAATGTCTCCCGCATCAGTGCTTTTATTTTTTAATATCGACTTCATTAGCGGTTGTGAGCAAGTGTTTAATTTTAGGAGTCATTGTGGTCACAAAGAAAATTCAAGCTGTCTGTTTACTTGGACAAGTGCGTCAAGCACACGTGGATTTGAATAATGAGCAGCACTGGATACGCCAGCTCTCCTTTATGGTGTCCTTGCTATAAAACAGACAGAATGGGCGCTTGTCTGTGGTCTCTCACTCCCACCTCCTAAAGCCCAGGGAGACAGGGGTTGCTGTTCTCATTGTGCAGATGAACAAACCGAGGCAGGGGGAGGTCAGGCAGCTTGTCCAGGGTCATACAGCTAGTGAGTGGCAAGGCCCGGAAGGTAATCCTTGTCTTCATTATCCCAAAGACCATGTGTTTTCCACCATATGCCCCCCTCCCGCATCCTTAGACACTGTTGTGCCCCCCAGGATAATGGAGGACCCTAAGCATGCCCTACTTAGTATTAAATGTGGCCTCACTCAACTACTTCATTATTTCTTTTTAAAGATTTTATTTTAGAGAACATGAGGTGGGGGGGTGGGGCAGAGGGAGAGAGAGCATCTTAAGCAGACTCTGCGCTGAGTGTGGAGCCCAACGAGGGGCTTGATCCCAGGACCCTGAGATCATGACCTGAACTGAAACCAAGAGTCGGATGCTTAACCCACTGAGCCAAACAGGTGCCCCAACTACTTCTTTATTTACAAACACATCTCTCTCCCCACTCCTCTCTCTGCTATACTAAGTATCTGGAACTTTTCCTGATTTTAGCAGTAAAGTATGAAACGGTGATGAGTGTCTAGGCTAGGGGAGGTTAATTGGGTGTAGGGTGCTCAGGGCCTGGGTTCTCCGTGGGAATTTTTAAAACTCTCATCAGATAAAGCCTTGTTCCTAGGAAAAAAAACCACATGAGATATTTTCACAGTCCCCCGTAGTAAAGTGATGGACACTCCCCAGACGGTTTTGTTTACGTTCCAGGCCCCACAGCCTTTAATTGGTGTACAGTCATTGTTCCTACACAACTTGGACTTGGGGACTTTTCACTCCCGAGCTGAGCCACGCTGGCTTGCTTTGCTCTGCAAGGCAGTCGTGATCTTCTACCCCACAAGGCCACAGCTGGGACAAAAATGGTAAGGTGGAATAGAAATAAGGCTTCATGGATCTTGGAGAAACAGGTGACCAAGGAGAGTTAAAGAACAAGCAGATCGATGAGCTGAAATACTCATTCCCAGGGCCTTTTAACAAGGGAGTCATCGGCAGCCCGACGGGCCAGCCCAGTGGTGTCCTGAAGACCTTCCAGAGTAGAAGGTCCATGGAAACAAACTGGTAACAGGAGGAGTGGTGACTTGACAGGTCACACAGTGGCAGAGGCATCCTGTGCCATCCCGGAGGATGTGATGTCCAGACTGTCTCCTCTTGGTCCACGTGGGGGAGTGGAGGGCAGACGGCTGGGTGCGAGCCACATAGCGTTCCATCTAGGAACGTTAGTGCCTAGGGGAAGTTGGGAGGCTGAGTGTCTCTGGCTCATGACTCCAGATCCCTATTTCCAGCTTGCTTTTTTTTTTTTTTTTTTTAATTTAATTTTAAAATTATGGTAAAAAATGCCTAACCTAAAATTCACCGTCTTACCCATTTATAAAATGTACAGTTCAGTAGCGCGAACCATATTCACACTATTGTGCGGCAGCTTTCTAAAACTCTTCCCTCTTGCGGAACTGAAGCTCTGCACCCATGAAACAGCCCCTGGGCCCTAGCGCTGCTGTGAACATCTGTGTCCCATGTATTTTTGGCTTGTTAAAAGACAGCTCTTCCCTTGGGTGTCCTAAGGTGGTGTGGAGCTCAGGAAGTCCAGAATTCACCTCAAGTTTTCTCCCAAATCGGCTTTGTCATTGGTTCACCTTGTCCCTGCCCTCCCACACCTTGCATTTAAGAGCCACCACCTCGGGCGCCTGGGTGGCTCAGATGTTGAGCATCTGCCTTTGGCTCGGGTCATGATCCCGAGGTCCTGGGATCGAGTCCCGCGTCGGGTTCCCTGCTCAGCGGGGAGCCTCCTTCTCCCTCTGCCTTTGCCTTTCTCTCTCTCCCTGTCTCTCATGAATAAATAAATAAAATCTTAAAAAAAAAAAAAAAGCTACCACCTCTTACTGATCATGGCTTCTGAAGGTCTCTGGTGTCTGCCCCCCGTCCTCTCTCCATTCCCCCTGAGTACTGCCGGGCCAGGCCCTCTCCTCCTCTCCCCTGGATGAGTGTGTCTACCTTTGATGATTAAGCCCAATCCAATCTGTGTCCAAGTCTCCATATTGCCACAGCTCCAAAGCAGGCTCTGAACATTTATGAACCTGAAGAGATGTGCATTGTTCTGGAACCTTTGTTCCAAAATCTCCAAAGCCTCTGCATGGAATTTAACTGAATTTCATTATATGCCCAGTGAATAACGACAGTATGGTTATGTATATTAAAATAATGCATAGGTTTAAGATAATAGTACTGTATATTTTTGACTTAAAATAACTTCTTTTTAACAAATAGACATGTTGAATTTAATTGTCTCTATATCATTCATGCATCGATTTGACAAATACCGAGAGCTGACCATGTGTCAATCCCAGTGCAAGGTGCTGGGGGTACACAGATGGATCAGATCTAGCACCAGCCCATAAGAGTAATAATAATATCAGCATACATTTATGGAGCACACTCTGTGGGCCAGAGACTGGGCAGAATTCTCTGTGTATATTATCCAGTGTGATTCTCAAAGCAGTTCTTTAAGTTTTATTGTCTGCATTTTATGGAAAGAAATTAGGACACAGAGATTGGGTAACCAGTCCAGTAAGGGACAGCATGGGGACTTGAGCCAAGGGGGCTCCTTCTCCAAGGGTTGTATTCCTCTGCTTCCCAGCAAACTCTACCAGCAACTGTCGTAAAATCCAAGGGCAGGATGAGACACCAGGCTGATAGGAACCTACACATGCATTTGTATATGCTGAGTTGGAAAATATTCACCAAACGTGCTCAGGAATATTTTACAAGTGTGAGTAATGACTCAGTGCCTTGCAAAGAGACACACCATCTTCCAAACCATAGCTGCTGTTAGAGAAAGGAAACCACATTCTGCATGTTCTCAAAGCAAGGACTTGCGTAAACTCTGTTTTTCAGAGGTGTCAGATGCTGTTCCCTGATGTGACGCGTCATCTGGTCAAGTAACACAACAGACCCCCTTGCCTTGGCTCAGAAAGGAAGGTGATGTCTCTGAACTGGATGTCTGGGGGAAGCATTTTTAAAACTTGTGAGCCTTCGCAGCTGGGGAGATGGTGTTTACTTCCTGTGAATCACATAGGGCCTGCCTGAAAGGGGCCACCTAACCCTGTGTGTGTGCATATGTGTGTGTGTGTGTGTGTGTGTACACGCATGTGCCAATGTTGGAAATTGCTATTCATCACACAGGACATGAGCGTATTCTCTTAAGAATGCATTTCACTCCCGCTAGAGATGATTAAACGAGTAATGCATGAGCACTAAATAGGTCTTTAATTTAAAGTCAGGGTGGAAGATTTGGTCCCGTAGCTTGCCGCCTTAGAAAGCTGTGGGCAGCGAGAAGCCTCCACTGGGAGAGTGCAGACCGTGATCCAGGCACTCAGAAATGAGTTTTCTCCTTTCCTCTGCACCATGACCATTTTGCAGAGTAGGAGACTGAGGTTCAGCAGAGTTAGTTACTTGTCTCAAGTCTGTATCTTTTAGTAAGTGATCAAAGTTGAACATAATGTCGACTGATTGCATCTGGCCCAAAGCTGAGATTTTGTAGAATAATTGATTTTTATTATGGAGAATATGAAACCCATACAAAAGTAGCAAGGATAGTTGAATGAACCTCAGTATGCTTGTCGCCAATTATTACCAACTTGTGGCTTTTCTTGTTCTATCTTTACCTGTAGCCAGTCTCCCCTTAAGGCCTAATGATAACTTTTTAATATTAACAAATATGTACTCTGTTCAAATTTCTCCAGTTGTCTCATAAAGAAAAAACCCACTTAGATCTAAAAAGCTCTATGCTTTGCAATTAGTTGTCTCTTAGGTCCCTTTTAATCTATAGGTTTCTATCTCTCTCTTCCTGCAGGTTAAAGAAATGGAATCACTCATTTATCCTGCAGTTTTGTACAGTCAGGATGGTGCTTTTTAACATGTTCTTCTGTCCCCCACCTGCATTTTTTTTGTAAATTGGTTGTTAGCTCTAGAGGACTGATCAGATTCAGGATTAATTTTTTTTTTTTTTTGGCAAGAAATACTTCATAGGTGATGTCTATTTCTATTAATGAGACACATAAGGTCTGGCTTTTTCTTTTCATGGTGCTGACAGCCATTGATGGTCATGCCCTCTAAATAGTGGGGACATTCAAATTCTGTCATTCATTCTTTTGTAATTCTATCAAGAGAAAGTTCCTCGTTTCAACTCTTTTATTACCTGGAGGTAGAATTTGATTGAGAAAAGCCGGAAAAGTGTTATATGATTACCAAAAAACAACTTCAGATTTCCTTTTGTAGTTTGTTTTGTCCTTGAGGTATATCCTCTTAGGCATGTATAAATTACTGTGTTTAAATGTCATTGGAAATGGCTTTGGGTGTGGTTGGGACTCTTAATTCAATGAACGATTAAATGTGTTCCATTTTGTTTTTGATTTTTATGGATGACTTAAGATACAATTTTGTTTGATAATCATGTGAACTGTTTACATGGTGTCAAAGTCCTTTCTGCAGAGTAGGAATGTTCTGGGAATTCTGGCTCCAAAACCTGTCCCTGTTCTTCCCTCCCACACCTTAGACACAGCCATTTTTCTTCCAGTTTTTAGTTTTATCTTTCTGTCTTAAAAATATAACAAAATACATTTATATATTAATATTTCCCTTTTCTTTATAAAAAGTAGCTTCTTATATTTCCCACCTGACTTTTTCACTGAACAGTATGTCCTATAAAGTAATATCGCATTAGAAAGAATTAGGATAATTGGCATTATATAAAGACATAGAGTCATTGAATTTTTAGAGCTGGTGGTATTAACAGGAAATATTCAAGTGGCATTTACCCTGTTCTATGCACTGTGCTTGACGTAAGTTCATTCAATGGTTCTCGTAACTGTAATCCTCTGGGGGATTAATATTAATTGTTAATATTATTGTTGCCATTCCATAGATGAGGAAACTGAGGCAGAGGGTTGTCAGTGAAGTACTTTGTCCAGAGTCTTAGACCTAGTGAGTGGCAGACCTGGGATTTGGATCCTGGTATCTGCTCTCCTCTACCACATTATATTGCTTTAGAATTTCCAGAGTTTGATTTTCTGGGTTTTATGAGTAAGGAAGTTCTAGCCCCTGGGCAGTTATGTTAAAGGTATCACTCCCCACAAGCCCTGTCCCTAGATTTATGACTTCTAAAGATGATCACCAGCTTGCGATGCAGTTTCTTGCGGAGTCTATAATTTAATCTTAACTTACTGTAAGTTAAACACTTGGCCTGTTCTTATTTCATGGACGCTCAGAAGAGGAGGCTCCTGGGTCAGATAAAGGACTTTATTATGACCACTGGCATAGTCATCAGCATGTTGTGACATTCCTTTTGCCTCGTTCAGTACCACAGAGGGGAACCTGAAGGCAAAGATGGATGTCAGGTGTGCAGTAAGTCAGGTGCAGGAGAGGAATACTGAATTTGGAGGATCCACTGCTTTTATGCAAGCAGTAAGCAACCCTACTCTTGTCCCAGAGGGAAAAGCGGTCTCATTCCTTAAGGTTGCTCTCTGAGAAATGAGTGGGTTATGAACCTAGCCCACCTCTGTGAGCTATTGGATGGGCAATGTTTACTTCCACTAGCCTGATATAAAAGTCTAATGTGTCTGCTGGATGGGGGTCAGCCTCAGCCTTTTCTCTTGCCTGGTGTTCTTGGCGCACCTAGCAGGATGTGTGGGAGCCTAGAGAACTGCTTCACTGGACATTTCCTTGCACCTTCCCTTTTTGTTTTTGAATAGTCAGGTAGGTACCCATACCATTTCTTTCACAAGTTAAGGCTTTTAAAAACATTTGCCAGTATCCCCTGACCTATTTACGGTGGGTTTTGTATTTCTCAGACTCTGAATGTCTGCATTTAGCAAAACCCAGTGAGCGGTTTTGAAGGCCACCTTAACACATCCTAAACACTCACCACATGGCAAACCCATGGATTTTATTTTTTATTTGTGATGTGTGACATTTTGAAACCTTCCAGAGGATGAGGTTGACAAACATCGATCAGTTTCTTGACTACATAATAGCAGGTTTTGTTTTGATTTCCTTTTTTTTTTTTTTTTCTTTTGCCTGGCTGACTCCTTTCAATGTTGAGTCCAGTTTTTCTTGCCAGTGATTTTTTTTTTAATATAATTCTGTAAATTACTGCCCTTCCTAAGACCCTGATTACAACTTTACCTTTTCATAGGAACACGTGGTGCTTTGAAGGGAAACATTCCCTTGGAAGGCAGCCCTCTCCAGTTTGGCATCCTCAGTGACTTTCCTGATTGGGTTTCTTAAGTAAGAACTATCAAGGGTCCAAGCCCTGTCCCTGTGAGAGGAGTAGTGCTCCTTTAAGTTAGAAGAATAAGGCAACATAACAAGCTTCTGTAAATGCAGTCTAACTGATCCATCAGGAAAATTGGGAGCGGGAGCCCGGGGTTAGAGGAATGGGGAGGGAACATTAACAGGTCCTAGGTTAGGGGAGGAAAGTCAGGCCAACAAGGGCAAAGGTGCTGCTTGTCACCCGGTACTGCTTACCTTAAAATCCAGTCCATCCCTGTTAGCTACGGATGGGTACTGTTCGCTTCCACTGGCCTGATCTTAAAAGTCTAGCCTTGGGCGCCTGGGTGGCTCAGTCGTTAAGCGTCTGCCTTCGGCTCAGGTCATGGTCCCGGGGTCCTGGGATCGAGCCCCGCATCGGGCTCCCTGCTCCACGGGAAGCCTGTTCTCCCTCTCCCTCTCCCTCTCCCCCTGCTTGTGTTCCCTCTCTCGCTGTGTCTCTCTGTCAAATAAATAAAATCCTTAAAAAAAAAAAAAATACAGTTGACTGGGCACCTGCGTGGCTCAGTCGTTAAGCGTCTGCCTTCGGCTCAGGTCATGATCCCAGGGTCCTGGGATCGAGCCCCACATCGGGCTCCCTGCTCAGTGGGAAGCCTGCTTCTCCCTCTCCCACTCCCCCTGCTTGTGTTCCCTCTCTCGCTGTCTCTCTCTCTGCCAAATAAACAAATAAAAATCTTGGGAAAAAAAATTTTAAGTCTAGCCTTTTCTCTCATGAATTTTAACAGTAAGACTCTGGTGTGGAGTCCCCAGAGGGCATCCCTCAGGTGTTGCTGGTGTATGGGAAGGCACGAGGGTTTGGCATTTCCTCCTTGTGAGTTCTGAGTGAGGTCTGCACACGGGTCTGCACACCTTTGTAGTACCTTTGACACTTCTCATTGGACCTCTTACTGGAAGGACTTTTTAAAAAAATTTTTTTATTAACATATAATGTATTATTTGTTTCAGAGGTACAGGTCTGTGATTCATCAGTCTTACACAATTCACAGGGCTCACCATAGCACATAGCCTCCTCAGGGTCCATCACCCAGCCACCCCCATCCCTCCCCCCCCCCACCACTCCAGCAACCCTCTGTTTCCTTGGAAGGACTTTTTCGTTGTTGCTGTTGTTTAAAACCAGGCTCCATGGGATCTCTCAGGACCTTAAAACTGTTTCAGGGGAGGTCTCACTGCAATCAGCCTTGGGAACCTGGGAGGGAATATAGACCTCATTATGAAAGCGAGCACAGGTCCGAATGGAAAGAATAAAACCCTTGTTGTATCCACAAGCCACCGAGCAAGGAGTCACAAATACAGGAGTGATAGCACCACCGCTCTTGGTCCTGGCCCCCGTTCCTTCCTGAGCTCTGTGACTCCATTTCCCTCCTAGGTACAGTGGCAATAATGACAGCATTTCTCTTACCAGAGATGATGTGATGATTACAGGAGGGGACATGAAATGGGCCATCGCCAGCAGGTAGTAAGTGCTCAGTGCGTAATTAAGCAGAGGACGGCGTGTCCACACAGGCCCCCTGGTCTGCTCACTGGTGTGGTTTCTAGGCGCGAGCTCTGATGGGTTTTTTTTCTAACCGTGGCCTGGGCTGCGCCGTCCAGGGTGGCACCCACCAGCCACATGGGGCTGTTTAAATGACTTCAGGCCACATGAAATGAACGCAGTTGCTTAGTTTTACCGGCTCAATTTCAAGACGCAAGAGCCCCATGTGGCTCTTGGCTACCGTTTCGGAGTGTGTGGATTACGGAACATTTCTGTCACGCGGAAAGTTCTTTTGGACAGTTCTGTTCGGAGGGTTTAGCCCCTGAGGGATTCGATGGCATTAGAATGACTTCAAGTTTGGAACTTTTTTCCTGGTACCGTCCCCTTTCTGTGCCCTTTCTACGAATAGGGAGGAGTGTCTGTAGCGCAGACGTGGGAGTGCACATCTCCAGGCGACTGCTGGAATAATGACGCCCTTGCAGACAAAGCGGGGGGTTGTCCCCAGAGGCAGCCAAAGGCCGCTAAAGTGCCCTTCACCTCCCCGCCCCCTGCAGACCCTCTTGCTCACAAAGGCCACACCTCCTCCTCTGCTGCAATCCCTGGGACATTCTCAAGTTCTCTTCCATTCTGTTTCTCTCCTAGGCCCCATGCTTCCCAATTTATGTCCCTAAACAGTGGTCACCGTGATGATGGGACACCTAAGGGCTCTCATTCACTTACTGAGTACCAGTAGTTAGTACTGTCCTGGCTGTGCTCTCGGAATCAGCAAAGAAGGAAAGTCCATCCTAAAGGGGTGCCGCGCGGCGGAAATAGAGAAGTCTTTGGTATGTAAACGTTCGTGCCATAGTTTCAAGACTGCATCTTTTGTGCTCACAAGTGGCTCTTTCTGTGTGCTAAGCTGGTCTAAGGGTTTTCCGTGTAGTTAACCCTCAAGAAAACCGTAAGAAGCGGGACTGCTGTTCCCATTGTACAGATAAAGAAATCGAGGCACAGAAAAACTAAGTGACTTGCTCGCGATCATCCAGCTGGTGTGTGGTGGTGTCAGGATTTGAACCCAGGCCCACGGCCCCCAGATTCTGAGTCTTCACCTCTGGGGTTGACAGTTCTAGATTTGGCAGGGGACTGCAGTTTCCATTTAGCATGGATGTGTTACAAACATCCTACGATTAGGAACCACAGAGGTGTAGACAGGAGGGTTAATGGAGAAAGAAAGCGGAGTTAGGTCACCAGTAGGTTTTAGTCTTGTCCGGAGAATTTGGGTGGGTGGGAGGGCAGGCCCCCAGGTTTTCTAAACTTAGCGATGCTGCCCCTCTTCTGGGCTAGACCGTGGCCTGCCCTTCTGCTGGAGGCTGAGCTGGGCATTGTGGAGGGAGAAGGTGGCTATTGCAGCCTCCCTCCTCCTCACCTTTGCTTATAACTTGCCTCCTGCACAAAACCATCAGCAGCCCCTACATCCTACAGGGTGTAGCCCAGAGCCCTGCCAGCCTGCTGCTATGAGTTACTGAGCAGTTACTGAGTCCTCCCCATGGCCTAAGCACTGGTCTAAGCACTTAGCACAGAGAGGCCAAGTCATGTGCTCAGAGTCACACATCTGGAGAGTAGCTGAGTCAGGCCTAGAACCCTGGCAGTCTGGCTTTGGAGCCCATGGTCCCCACTCCTGCCTGCCTCCCTCCCTTTATAGCAGATGTTCTCTCCCTACATGTTCCCATTACGCGCTTTGCCTAAGTGCTTCCTCTTGGGGCCTTTCTTCCTTCCCCTTCTCTCCTTGTTCCCTGCCCTGTGCCTTCTAACTTGCTCTTCCTCCATGGACCACACTTGGTGACAGCAGGTCCCCCATCATTGGAGCGATTCAGGTCTCTGCACCTCTCTGGGCCCTGCCTCGGATCAGCCTCCTCTCCATTTCCAGTACCTTCCATAGGGGGCCTGACATCTGTCAGGTCTCAGTAAATAAAAACAGTGGCAGTAGGTAATGATAACCTACCAAGCCTAAGTCCATGCTGGTATCATGCTGAGCCACCCCAAACCCAGGTTTTACCGAGAAAAGGAGTACATGAGGCCCAGGGAGGCTGGCCGAGGGGGGTGGGGAGGAGGTGCTTGGAGCCGGTCTTGAATCTCAGCTGACCCCCTCCACGCCTGGTGGCCTCCCGTGTATACGGAAATAAGTGCACTGAAATAGTGAATTTCAAATCAGTATGTGAACAGGGCACTTTCCCTGGCCCGGGAAATTGTAGCAGAGTGATCTTAAGAGCATCACTCTGGGGGCCCCTCATCCCCCCACAAAAGTGGTGGGGGTGCTCTGGAGCTCTGCTCTGGAGCTCATCTGTGTTGTTGCACCTGTGCATATTGATCGCAGCTCAGGGGCTCCCTCGGTGACCCTGTAGAGCGAGCCTCCTGTGCCCACAGCTCCTGGGACATGCACCCAAGGCAGCAAGTGTTCTGTGCTGAGTTCCTCTCATTTTTTTATGGAAAGGTCTGTGTAAGTACCCTACATCCTGACTCCTGCCTCCCTGAGTTGTTTCTGCCACTTTCTGACTCCTAGGGCATGCCCCTGGAGTTTTTTTTTTTTTTTTTTTTTAAAGATTTTATTTATTTGAGATCGAGAAAGAGCCTGAGCAGGGGGAGCAGCAGAGGGAGAAGGAGAAGCAGGCTCCTCGCTGAGCGGGGAGCCTGACATGGGACCCGATCCCAGGACCCTGGAATCATGACCTGAGCCAAAGGCAGACACTTAACCGACTGAGCCACCCAGGCGCCCCTCCCCTGGAGTTCTTTTTTTTTTTTCTTAGTAGTTATTTATTTTTCGTAGTTATTTTTTTAAGATTTAAAAAAAAAATTTTTTTTATTCTTATGTTAATCCCCATACATTACATCATTAGTTTTAGATGTAGTGTTCCATGATTCATTGTTTGTGCATAACACCCAGTGCTCCATGCAGAATGTGCCCTCCTCAATACCCACCACCAGGCTAACCCATCCTCCCACCCCCCTCCCCTCTAGAACCCTGTTTGTTTTTCAGAGTCCATCGTCTCTCATGGTTCGTCTCCCCCTCCGATTTCCCCCCCTTCATTCTTCCCCTCCTGTTATCTTCTTCTTCTTTTTTTTTCCTTAACATATATTGCATTATTTGTTTCAGAGGTACAGATCTGAGATTCAACAGTCTTGCACAATTCACAGCGCTTACCAGAGCACATACCCTCCCCAGTGTCTATCACCCAGTCACCCCATCCTTCCCACCCCACCCCCCACTCCAGCAACCCTCAGTTTGTTTCCTGCAATTAAGAATTCCTCATATCAGTGAGGTCATATGATACATGTCTTTCTCTTTTTGACTTATTTCACTCAACATAATACCCTCCAGTTCCATCCACGTCGTTGCAAATGGCAAGATATCATTCCTTTTTTTTTTTTTTTTTAAGATTTTATTTATTTATTTGACAGAGAGAGACATAGCGAGAGCAGGAACACAAGCAGGGGGAGTGGGAGAGGGAGAAGCAGGCTTCCCGCCAAGCAGGGAGCCCGATGTGGGACTCGATCCCAGGACCCTGGGATCATGACCTGAGCCGAAGGCAGACGCTTAACGAGTGAGCCACCCAGGGGCCCAAGATCTCATTCCTTTAATGGCTGCATAATATTCCATTGTGTATATATACCACATCTTCTTTATCCATTCATCTGTCGATGGACATCTTGGCTCTTTCCACAGTTTGGCTATTGTGGACATTGCTGCTATAAACATCGGGGTGCACGTACCCCTTCGGATCCCTACTTTTGTATCTTTGGGGTAAATACCCAGTAGTGCAATTGCTGGATCATATGGTAGCTCTATTTTCAACTTTTTGAGGAACCTCCATAGTGTTTTCCAGAGTGGCTGCACCAGCTTGCATTCCCACCAACAGTGTAGGAGGGTTCCCCTTTCTCCGCATCCCCGCCAACATCTGTCGTTTCCTGACTTGTTAATTTTAGCCATTCTGACTGGTGTGAGGTGGTATCATTGAGGTTTTGATTTGGATGTCCCTGATGCCGAGCGATATTGAGCACTTTTTCATGTGTCTGTTGGCCATTTGGATGTCTTCTTTGGAAAAATGTCTGTTCATGTCTTCTGCCCATTTCTTGATTGGATTCTTTGTTCTTTGGGTGTTGAGTTTGATGAGTTCTTTATAGACTTGGATACTAGCCCTTTATCTGATATGTCATTTGCAAATATCTTCTCCCATTCTGTCGGTTGTCTTTTGGTTTTGTTAACTGTTTCCTTTGCTTTGCAAAAGCTTTTTATCTTGATGAAGTCCCAATAGTTTATTTTTGCCCTTGCCTCCCTTGCCTTTGGCGATGTTTCTAGGAAGAAGTTGCTGCGGCTGAGGTCAAAGAGGTTGCTGCCTGTGTTGTCCTTTAGGATTTTGATGGACTTCTGTCTCTCCCCTGGAGTTCTTAAGAAAAACATCCTGGGCAGACTCTACTAAATATTTTTATTTATTTATTTATTTTATTTTATTTTATTTTATTATGTTAGTCACCGTACAATACATCATTAGTTTTTGATGTAGTGATCCAGAATTCTTTGTTTTCGTACAACACCCAGTGCTACATGCAGTATGTGCCCTCCTTAATATCCATCACCGGGCTCTGCAAATGTTAATGAGGGACCCAGCCAGGGGAGGGCCCCCTTGACCTCTGGCCCTGGGCCTCACCGCTTTGCTGTTTTAGGCGAGTGATTTATTGAAAGGGAGGCAGAGGTGGACAGTGGGAAGGAAATCGCCCTTTTAAATTTATGGCTGGTTTTGCCCACATGAATGTGGAAGCCTCCAGCTATGCAGTTAGAGGTCGTTAGGCAGCTGCAATGGGAAATTAATTCTGCAGGGCCCCCTGTGTGATTGTGGGCGGAACGGCTGTAGGGTAGGGAGAAAGCAGGCTTCTTGCACTGGCCTGGCCTGGCTGGGTAAGAAGGTTGTGCCCTTCCCCTGAAAAGGGACTGAGAGCTTGCTGGTGTGTGTGTGCATGTGTGTGATTGAGTAAGTGAATAGGTGACCAGCCAGGACTGAGCCCAGGGCCCTGAAAGTCCCCAGGAGGCATTAGGGGGTGACTGGATCACACTGTCAGCAGGACCCCCTCCTGCTGGCCTTGGGGAAGGCTGGGTCTCAACTTTGATAGTTAAGTCTCGGTGACCTTGACCACATTACCTAGCTTCTCCATAGAAGGAAGATGTTGGAAATAAGAGAATCTGGAGGTGCCTTTAACTCTGTAAAGGGTTTTTTTTTTTTTTTCTTCCTTCTCTCCATCCTGCGAGGTGGGAACCTTCTAATCTCCGATAGGTTTGTATTGTTAAAAAGCAAAATTCAGCTGAGTAAATTTAAAAATCAAATTGGCTTTATTCACTGATTCTTGAATGGGGCAGCATCCCATCTAGCAAAAAGAAGTATGCCCCAAAGAGCTACAGAAAAGGGAAGGTCTTAAAGGCAAAGAGGGGCAGACAAGGGAAGTTTGTTAGCAAAGAGTGGACTGTTTCAGGCTTAGGTAATCTACCTGTGGAGGTGGGATGGGGCACAGGGGGATCATCTCACCAGTGCTGATCAGTTAAATCCAGGTTGGGTGGTTAAAGGTTGCCTTCCTGGGAGAGGCCAAAACTGTCATTAGGTTAGGCATTAAGTTGTGGTTTGCTGACGTGGGGTTTAGCACAAGCGACTCTATTTTGGGCCTGTTTTTTTTTTTTAACAGTACTTTTTCCCACTGGGGAGGTTCGTTTCTCACTTTTTCTCTTTTTTTTTTTTACAAAAATTTTCTTCCCTTTTAGTTTTTAAGACTAAAGTGTCTTCTTGTAGTCCTCCTCCTTCACTGAGCTTGGGTCTGTGTGTCTTGACCACAGCTCAGAATGTTCCGGCATCCTTTTCTCTCAGCCCACCATGGTGCCTTGTATGCTATAGGAACTCCATAAACGCAAACAGATTTCCAGGAGCCTGCAGCCCTGGAGAGAGGGTGAGGGGTGGGTGTTAGGGGATCAGCCATTGATCCCCGTCTTGCCCATCCGTGACAAAGATGAGAAAATCGGTATAATACGGAGTTTGTCGCATGCTTCATTGAGTCAGTGTAGAGTCCTGTTCTTTATCCTGAGGTGATGTTCTTGTCCCGTTTTGCTGTTCAGATGTACCTAATTTTGGTTCACCATAGCTTTTCTTTTTAAAATTTGTCTTGTACAAATGAAAGAGATGGTACCTCTTTCATTCACCCCTCACGATTCTCTGTGTGGGCCGTGTAAATCCAGACTCGGAGGAACTGCTGACCTGTGTTGCTGCCTGATCCGCAGCAGGCTCTCACGTATGAACCCTGCGCTTTGCGGCGATATATTACCGTACAGCTCTGGTAGGCAAACACATCTGTCCTTTGTTGAGAATTGATCTTACGTATTTTCCTCACGTTGTGCAGGTAAAACATGCCTCTTAGGGACATTGCCGCAGCACACCTGTGTGTGTGTGGGGGGGGGGGGCGCCAGACACGGACTGCTGTTTGAGGACGTGCCCAGGAATTGGGTATAAGTGGCCCTCCCTTAGACATTTGAAAATACCGGGCTCACTGGTTTTCAAATTCTGGTTTGACAGAACTTTACCTCTTAGAAATCTTCAGTGGGACTCCTCACATCAGCGCGAGAGCAGAAGTGCGCTGCCTGAGCGTGTGGGGCCCAGGCCGAGCTGCCCTTTCCCTCCTGAAAGCATCTCCCTGAACCTTCTGTCGCTGTCCTCCAAGGACTCCACAGAACCCAATGAAAACCTCAGGTCTCGTCTGATTTGACCATTTTTTTGTTTGTTTAGAATTGTGGTAAAATTTAGAAATGTGGTAAAACATAACCTAAAATTCACCATGTTCACCATTTTTAACTGTATAGTTGAGTAAGTGTTTCATATACTGACGTTGTTGTGAAGTGGGTCTCCAGAACATTTTCTGTAATTCTAGAACTTTGTGCCCATGGAACAACTCCCCCCTACTCCCTCCCCCTCCCCAGGCAGCCACCATTCTACTTTCTGTGAATTGGACTACTGGGGGTACCTCCTCTAAGTGGAATCCTAGAATAATTTGTCCTTTTTGACTGGCTTGTTTCAGTTAACATCATGTCCTCGGGGTTCATCCATGGTAAGGCGTGTGTCAAAATTACCTTCTTTGAAGGCTGAATAATACTCGATTGTATGTACAGACCACCTTTTTGCTTATCCATTCATCTGTTGCTGGACATTGGGGTTCCTTCCACCTCTTGGCTACTGTGGATAAGTGCTGTGATGAACAGGTCTCCTTGAAACCCTGTTTTCAGTTCTTCTGGGGCTGCTGGGTCCTCTGGTAATTCTGTTTAATTTGTTTGAGAAACTGCACTGGTCTCCGTAGCAGCTGTGTGATTTTCCCCAGTTTACTGGTGATGGAATGAAGGCCCCCGAGGAGGCTCCCACAAGACCTCAGAGCCCTGAATGAGAGAGGGAGGGCTGGGAACATAGTCCATGCACTCACTCCCTCCCTGCTGGGTCTTGGCTTTGCCATAGCGCCTTTCTGTCCCTAGGCTTGCTGGGTTCCAGTGACATCGTTCTCTCCTCTTGTCTCTTTAGGCCCGAGGTTTGGTGATGAGCTCTCACTATTGCCCAGCCTGGGTGCCTTGGTGTCCCTCGGTGGGTCCCTCAGCCCTGCCCTCTCATCTGTAAATTGTCCTTTATCAAGTGGTGCTGAGTGGAAACTTTGGAGTGTACTATTTGCTACCTACACATCTTGACTGATAACAACCACTTAGAGGAGGATGGGAGAGGTTGCACAGCCTCACTGTACCTCAGTTTCCCTGATCCATAAAATGCCTCCTTAGGGTTGTTGGTGTATGTTGATGTTGCATAAAGAGCTCAGCACAGACACTGGCACATAGAAAGCCCCACGTAAGTGTTTGCTATTGTTTTTATGATTTCTGCATTCCTTGTGCAAGGCCCCTCTTAAGACTGTACAACTGGGGTCAGCCCCCGGGGCTCTTTCGTCAGAGCGGGAGCCGCGCGGGGATTCAGCAGCTCCTGAGTTCTGGGCTGAGGGGCAAGAAGGACGAAGCCAACAAGAGGAGACGGTATTATCCAGGATGCTTTAAGGCTTGTCCACCGGAGACGAGGCATTGGGCAAGCTGACTGCCCCCGGCTTGTGCTGGGGGGGCTCAGAGTGACTTCCGCCTCCATGTCTCACTTGGCGGATGATCTGTCCCAGGTCCTGCCAGTTCCCCTTGGAGCCTGGTCACTCTGCTCAGCCCCTGGCCAGTGGCTGGTAGAGACATGACACAGCGAATCCCGGCGGGTTCGGATCTCTGATACGGAGGATGTGGTGGTGATGGCTCCCCCTTTACTGGCAGGTGCCTTTCGGGAGGAAGCCCCCCTTGAGATCTGAATGCCGGAGATACTCATTGTGGAATGTGGAGTGGCGGGGGCGGTCCTGCCAAGCCGAACTGATGGTGGCTATCTGAGGCGGAGCAAACACGTGCACATTCGCGTGCGTGTGCGCACACAGGGGCACGTACCCACGGGCGCCCGCGCCCGCAGGCGCACGAGCGCACATAGGGGCCTGCACCCATGGGCGCATGAACCCACAGGCGCCCGCAGGTGTGCGCGTGCACACAGATGCATGTACCCACAGGTGCCCGCAGGCGCGCGAGTGCACACAGGCGCCTGCACCCACGGGTGCACGAACCCACAGGCACACATACCCACAGGCGCCCGCAGGTGTGCGTGCGCACACAGATGCGTGTACCCACAGGTGCACATACCCACAGGTGCTTGCAGGCGTGTGCGCGCACACAGATGCACCTACACACAGGCGCACGTGCACACAGATGCACACATACATAGGCGCATGTACCCACCGGCGCCCGCAGGCGTGCGTGCGTACACAGATGCACGTACACACAGGCGCCCGCAGGCGCGCGCACACGCATAACAGGCACCCGCAGGTGTGCGCGTGCACACAGATGCACGTACCCACAGGTGCCCGCAGGCACACGCGCACACACAGGCTCATGTGCCCGCAGGCACGCGCGTGCGCACACAGGTGCACGTACACACAGGCGACTGCAGGCGTGCGCGTGCACACAGATGCACGCACATAGTTGCACGTGCCCGCAGGCGTGTGCGCACACAGATGCACGTACACACAGGCGCACGTACACACAGGCACATGCGCGCACACAGGTGCACGTACACACAGGCGCCTGCAGGCGTGCGCGCGCACACGGATGCACGTACACACAGGCGCATGTACACGCAGGGGCCCGCAGGCGCGCGCACACAGATACACATACAGGCGCACGTACACATATGTGCGTGCACACAGTCTTCAGGTGCGGCGGAAGCATCACACTTCCCCGAAACCTCCTGGAGTGCACATTAAGATCCCCTTCTCACATCCAAATTTGAATCTTTCTCTGGTATTTTCTACTAAAGTGAGCAACTCAGGCCCTAATGGAATTGTTTTTGGACAGTTAATGTTCTGAGCTGTGGACTGTGTACTTTATTAATTCAGCGAAATTTATTAAGTATCCTTTTTGGGGCTGACACCGGGATGGGTATTGGGAAGGTGATGATAGAGAAAAGAGATAAGGGCCACGGCCTCACGTGGTTGACATTCTAGTAGGGAAGAGTGCCAAAAAAAAAAAAAAAAAAAAAAAAAAGAATGAATGCATACATAAGTAAGCAAAGAAGCACAAGAATGACAAGTTTAAAGGCATCTTGGGAAAGGGAGTACTGCAGACACAGGGAACAGCATGTGCAAAGACCCTGAGGCAGAAGAAAGACGTTACTGGGTAGGAGGAATCACAATAAAAGCCATGAGGTGGAGTGAGCAGGAGGGAGACAGGAGAGCTGAGGTTGAGAGGTGGCCATGCTGGTCCTGTAGGGCTCCTCCGGCCACAGAACCTCATTGGCCTGTTTCTGCCCAGGTGATAAGAACCATTTTTGGGGTTTTAGGGAGGAATTACTTGGTGCACTGCTGTTTCACTGATGTGCAAATGGGGGATGGATGAGCAATAGGCTGTTGTTGCAGTTTGAGTGAAGGTGACGGCAGCGTGGACTGAGTGCGGGCAGTGCCTGGTAGGAGCTGTAGGAGTTCCTGATGGGTTGTGGGGGGAGGGGAGGACTTATTGGGAGAAGGGGGGGAATCCAGGGTAACACCTATAGTTTCTGGCTTTCTCAAATGGTATCTTTCTTCCCTCTTATCTTGGCTAAGAATTATCTAACCTGTTTCTGCACATATGCATATCACCTGGTGAGGGCAGTCACAGCGGAAGGCCATGGTTTGCATGAGTGCATGATCGTGGGTCCAGTGCAGACTTCTTCCTCCAGGAACAAGGCCCCATGTCACCTTGGGTCCTTGGCTTGTGAAGGTGGTTTTCGTAATCTGAGAGCCTAGAAGATTTAAAGATCATCAGTTCGGCTCCTTCTCTACAGGGTTGAGTAACTTGTCTGGTGCCGCACAGCTGGTCAGTGGCGGGAGCCAGGCTGCAGTTTTGCCAAAGGATCAGCTCTGGGCAAACAGTGGGACCCTGGTTACATCCCTGCCTGGCAATTCCCAGATACCCCTGGGTGCCAGGCAGTGCCACAGGACCGTGGACCGTGCTCCAGGCCGCAGTGGACTGCAGCGCCTTTTGGAGTTCATGGCAAGTGGGAGAAACTTGAGAGTCCCTGGGGCAGGGTGACTCACTCAAGCACGTTCATCCCTAGCAAGGTCTGAGGGAAAGAAGGAGACTTAAGGCCCGTTTATATATGGAAGCTTGGAGGCATAAGCAAGGCCTTATCTCAAAGTGTGCACTTCTCCCCGTACTGTCCTCCTCTGATGACAAGCATTGAACTCATCTCTTAGAAAATACAGTTAATCCTTGAATAACACTGGGGTTAGGGGCACTGATTCACACCCCCCCTACCCCCTGGAGTCAAACATCAGCTATAACTTTTGACTCCCCCGTAACTTAGCTAATAGCCTACTTTTTAAAAAAAGTATTTTAGAGAGTGCGCACAAGTGGGGGGAGGGAGAGGGACAAGCAGACTGCACTAAGCAGAGAACCTGACACGGGGCTCAGTCTCGTGGCTCTGAGATCATGACCTGAGCTGAAATTAACAGTTGGATGCTCAACCAACTGAGCCACCCAGGCGCCCGTAATAGCCTACTGTTGACCAGAAGCCTTACTGATAACATAGTTAGCACATAGTTCGTATGTATACTTATAATCAAATAAGCTTGAGGAAAGAAAATGTTATTAAGAAAATCACAGGGGCGCCTGGGTGGCTCAAATGGTCAGGCGTCTGCCTTCAGCTCAGGTCATGATCTCCAGGTCCTGGTATCGAGCCCCACATCAGGCTCCCAGCTGGCTCAGCAGGGAGCCTGCTTCTCCCGCTCCCTCTGCCTCTCCCACTGCTTACTCTCTCTCAAATGAATAAATAAAATCTTAAAAAAAAATCGTAAGGATGAGAAAATACATTTACAGGACTGGACCATATTTGTTGACAAAAATCCACATGTAAGTGGACCCACACAATTCAAACCCGTGTTGTTCAAGGGGTCAGTGTACCTGGTAAACCTATCAGAGAGGAATCCTATAAGGTCCTTTTAAAAAAAGAAAAGAATGAAGAGACCGAGAGTGGCCAGTGTTTACATGGACAGAGAAGGGTCACACTTGAAGTGGGCCCCAAGCTCCTTTGCCCCAGAAGAACATTTCAGATGGTCCTGACATGAAAAAGCAAAGGTATGAACTCCCCATTCATACCAAGAATAGAGAAGACCTCATGTAGGTCCAGTCAGTTAAGATCTAGGAAAACGATGAGCTGTTTTGCAATCATTAAGGATAATCGTTGGGGGGATATTCTGTGACTTTGGGATGCATAGGGTAGAGAACTGAGTGAAGAAACAGATTCCAAAACTGTAGTATAGTTTGGGTGTTCTCTGCACTTAAGGAGAAGGACTTAGAAGTATTATACAATTTCTTGAATTGTCTGTAATCTGGTTTTGTCACATTAAAAAGAATGCAATCAGAACCCATTTTCCTGGTGTAGTTGTAATGTTTAAAGGCTGAGGAGAGAGTGCCAATAGCCCAAGTTTGCAAAATTCCCTGTCCAAAGGAGGACAGGGATGTGTTCTTCCGGGACCATTGAGCCGGTGGAAGCCGCCAGTGGAAGGACAGAACTGGGGACCCCTGACTAGTGACTCGGAGACAGCAGGTGTTCATGGAGTGCCCTTCCGTGCCCCAGCATGGTACCACATAAAGCGGCACCAAGGAAGCTTACAGTTGGACCCCTGAGTGTATGGGGTGACCACAGGATGGATGTGGGGATGGGGCTGTGTGTGTTGGCCTTTGGGCTTCTGCATTTTCTACTTGGACCTTAGGTGACACCATGGAGGGAGGAATGACATGGTGGGGGGGGGGCGGGGGTGAAGGGGGCCCAGGAAGCATGGTTTGAAATAATCACACTCATCCTTTGTGGGACCTCCCTCCTGATGCCCCTGCAGCGATTAGATCCCTCCTTGGCAAGCCTTGCCTTTTCAGAATGCTCTATGGCAAAAAAGTCCCACTCAGTCCCACAGGAAGGGTGTTTTGTACCCCCCCCCTCCGCCGAGCTCCAGTTTGGGCACAGGCCCTTCTGTGAAGGTTGAGGATTCTCAGGCCTGGCCTTTCCTGAACAGGTTCACACACGCTCCGTCTGGGCCTGCCGGCAGATTCAGCCTCGTATGGCTTCTCACTCAGGGGGTGCCCCATTGCCTGGATCCCTGGCACCTCTCCCCCTTTTTCTCTGCTCCGGGGGTTTTGGTGGCAGCCCTTTTGGGCCCGTCCAAACGCTCCTGGGTCTTGAGACGAAGATGCGAAGAGCCTGGTTATCATGGGCAGGAAGTGGACTCTATGAAGTGCCCCTTATCCTCTGCGCCAGAAGCCAGCAGACCTTCAGGCATTCGTCATTCTGCTGTTTGTCAAACCCACTTTGGTGTTTATTAGAAACGTGAGTTAGTTGCCAATGTGAACTCTGGATTTGGGCTTCTCTTGGAGCAGTCTTGACTGAACCAAGGAGTGGCTCCAGGCTGGACAGGGGTCCCTTTCTCCATGGGCCTGGTTCCCCCCACCCCAATCTGCTCTCCTTGGGGTAGCCCTTGCTGGCCCCGGTAGGCAGGGGACTTCAGGGACCCTCGGTCGGACCATACACTGCAGAGTGCATCCCTGGGCGCCGCTCCCATTTGCCACCCCTGCAGGTTACGGGAGGGGCTGCAGGCCAGTTGGCAGTAGGCTTTCCAGTTCCGTGTGAGGGCGATTTCTCCTCCCAACTAGAAGTTCCAGTAGGACATTGGGAGCAGGAGCAGATACCAATGGCAGATCTACTGCCGAGGAGAGAGAAATTAAAGATGCCTCTGCACTCCTTGCTCCACTTTCCAGACGCTACTACCAGCTGGAGCCAGCAGGTGGGTGTAAGGCCGGGCCTCCAGGGATTCCCTGCCCCTTGTTTCTGTGCCCTCCTCTGGGAAGTTTGCTCTGCTCCGGCCTGGCCTGTGGAAGTCCTCACCAGCCGTCCATGGTGGACCCGAGTGTAACCCCTTGTCATCTCCCCAAGAGGTGTTGTGAGCCTGCAGGGTTTTGAGAGCGTGAGCTTAGCCAGGTTTAGAGAAGAGGCCCAGTGCGTGATGCTAGTCCTACACCCTGTCCTGCAGACACACTGAGAGCCCCTGCAGAAATGCTAGCATGTGTGGTCTCACTGCGGGGACAGCAGGAGTCCCCGGGCTAAGAGCGTGGGGATGTCCCCATGTGAACCTCCGTGTTCTCCTAAGGGAGTGCCGAAGGTAGACTTATAGGAAACCTGCATCCTTGTACTTTGGGCAGCTGCTGATGAGACAGGGCATTTGTCCCCAAGATTGAGAAGCTTTCCAGTGTGAAGAATTCTAGCAACGCTGTCTGGAACAGGCCACCTCGGTTCACAGGCACCAGGGCTGGGTTTTCCGAGAACAGGAGGATGCTCCAGAGTAGGAGAGGCCTAGCGAAGGAAATGTGCACTTAGCCCGGGACGTTTGTAAGGTTGAAGGTCAGGGTCAGACTCCTGGGGCATGGGGTTCTGTATCCCAGCTAACCCCCCCAAAGATATTCTGGGTTTCAGAGACCCAGGAGGCCCCACATCCTTGTTTCCCCCCAATAACGTAGGAACTGGTCGTCTATAAAGAGATCCATATTTTAGAAAAGCCTTTTTGGCTTCCTGCTTATATCATCCTTTGTGGGAATAATTCCTTCCATCCTTGCACCTGGTGTCAACTCCCTGGACTTCTGAAAGATGTCACAGTTGTCTGTAAACATCTTTACATGCTCATTGACTGCTCACCCTCTGCCCGCAGGTATCTGGATGTGGATGGGATTAGTGCCAGAGAAAGGGTATTAAAGGTATCAAAAAAAAAAAAAAAAGGCAGAGGGGGAGGGATGCTTTTGCACACAGATGACTCTGATACACAAACTCAGGAGGAGGATGGGGTTGCAGGGAAGGAGGGGGGGCATCAGCACCAGAAGGCCTGGTTCGCTTCCTGGCTGTGTGACTTTGTATCACCCCCTCTCTGGTAGGCAGGGAGAAGAGTGGTGCCCACCTCAGAGGGTTGTCCAGAGGAATGAAAGGCTAATGCTATGGCAGGTGCCATGGTGGCTGGGAGGTCCCATCAGTGGGACAGTGGAGTCTGTACCAGGGAGAGAGGCCATGCTGCAGAAATGGAGAGCAGGGAAAATCCGCTCTGAGTGGAGGGTTTTTAGGAGAATGGGAAATTGAAGCTGACCTTGAGACAGAAAGTTGTAAGAGGCACAGAGGCAGCGACTGGGACTCCCACAGGCTGGCCTCCTTGCAGGTGCAGGGCCTGGGTGCCCAGGCAACGCGGGGCCACTTTGTGGCCAGAATCTAGAGTGTGTATCTACTGGAGGGGATGACACGAGGTTGGGGAAACAGAGAGCCGCCTAGGAGCGGAGGTGGGGCCTGGCCCAGGTCGGGGAAGAGAGTCAGAGGTGTTCTAGGTGGCCTGGTAGGTAGGCAGAGTCCAGCCTTGGCGTTGGCCCTTGGTCCGTCCTGGGCCTTGACCGAGTGTGGTGTTGGGTGTAGGGAAGGGTGGATGAGCTGTCGCAGGGGAACCTCGTGTGTTTGCAGACTGGACGCACACTCGTGCGTGCTCCCCTCGTGTTTTGCCATGGGCTTCGTCATCTGGTCCACCTCTTTCAAGTCCCCCGAGGTCCCTAGCGCTTACCTGGTTTCTCATTGATTTCCCGGGTACCTCATCTTCCCACCGTTTCTCCCTCTGGAGCAAACTTAGATTTTGTCCCACTTCAGTTGTTCCTACATTTCTCAGCTAGTACTCCTGCTTTTTGGGGTGAAGGCTACCGAGCGTGTTGCTGTTCAGTCTTTGGCAATGCTGAATTTTATGGTATGTGGAACGCTGATTCTGCCTTCTTGGGAAATACAGCCAGGGAGCCACCCTGTGTGTCTCTAACAACAGGTAGCTAATATTCAATCTGAGAAAGAAAACAGCAAGAAATATTTCTCTGGCTTTCAGTTCATTTGACAGGGGAGCTTAAGCGACTGTGCATATTTTCATGCTAAAGTTCCCTGGGGGTGATGTGGCTTTGAGGTATTTGCTGAAACCTCCCTTCCTTTATTCATACCCTTAAATATACATCATTTGATTGAGGTATAATTTACACACCGTAAAATTCACCCTTTTAACATGTAGAATCCTGTGGTTTTTAGTGTATTCACAGGGCTGTGCAACCTTCACCATTATCTCATTCTAGAACATTCCATCATCCCCCAAATAAATCCCCTTAGTAATCACCTTTCATTCTACAACCCCCCCCCCCCTCCCGCCACCCACCCTCCACCCCCGCCCCGGGCCCCTGGCAACCACTCATTGACTTTCTGTCTCTCTAGATTTAACTATTCTGGACATTTCATATAAATGTCTGGCTTGTTTCACTTAGCATCGCTTTTTCAATGCTCATCCACATTGTAACATGCATCAGAACTTCATTCTGTTTTATGGCCGAATAATATTCCATTGTAGGGATGTAACAGATTTTAGACATTCATCAATCAGTAGACATTTGAGTTGTTTCTACTCTTCAGCTGTATGAATAACGCTGCTCTGAACATGCATGTGTAATTTTGTACGCAGACATATGTTTTGACCTCTCTTGGGTATATCCCCAGGAATGGAGCTGCTGGGTCATATGGTAACTGTGTTTAACATTTTGAGGAACTGTCAAACTGTCTTCCAAAGCAACTGCCCCATTTACATTTCCACCAGTAATGTAGGTGAGTCCCAGTTTCTTACAAGCTTGCCAACAGTTGTTATTGTCTGTCTTTTTGATTGGAGCCATACTTGTGGGCCTGAAGTGGTTCTGATTTGCATTTTCCCTGATGGAGGATGATGTAGAACATCATTTCACGTGCTTATTGGCCATTCGTATATAGTCTTTGGAGACACATCTGTTCAAATTGTTTGCCTATCTTTAAATTGAGTTATTAGTCTTTTTGTTGTTGGGTTGTAAGAGTTCTTGATATTTTCTGGATACTGGACCCTTATCAGATACACAGTTTGGAAATGTTTTCTTGTTTTCTCCCATTCTGTGGTGTCTTAAGTGCCCGTGTGCACAAGTAGCCTTCACCAGAACATTGAGCCATTGGTAGCCACAAAGGCTAGTGCCCAGAAACTCCACCAGAGAACAGTTTTGCATCACCTACCCAGCACCAGTGATTTGAGTAAATGAATGGTTTTCCTTTGTAGCCTGCCTCCCGAGAGTAAAAAGGGATCTGGGTGAAGTAAGGGAAATTGGATAATAAATTGCTGAGCGAAAACCCCAGAGGCAAGAGAGGGAGATCTGTGCACTGAGGCATCTCATATCTGGATATGCTTTCAAGATCAATGAAGAGAAAGATGATGAGTGCAGAGCTGGGCTTGCACCTGTGTTTCTGACGCAGTAAATATACTTTTCCAGAATCAACAGGGCGGCTCTGCAGAGGCCTGTAAATGTGGTGTAATTATCGTGCCCCAAATTACAGTTGTCACCTATTGATTCTGTCCTCTCAGCGAGTATTGGCATTCTTCCTCCTGCCCCCACGCCACTCCACCCTGGCTCCTGAATCTAGTCCTCATCGACGCCCCCACAAACTGCCGGGCCCAGGAGGGAAGTGGGGGAGATGTTCAGGGAGGGAGGGGCCCAGTGCACCATTACCATCACCTTGGTCAGGGAAGAGGCAGCTGGGAGAGCCTCAGGTTTAGGGACAAGGTGGAACGATGACACTCTGAGAAGTGGGATCAGAGAATCCAAAGAGACGGGTGGGTCTCAGCCTCCGTGGAGTAATGTGGATGGATGGAGGAGTTCTCCTTCTGCAGACAAGAGTAGAAGGGAGGCTTCAGTAATCCTAGAAAGAGGTCCCAGGTCATTCCTGCAGAGGAAGACATCTATTTATAAAGTGGCGAATGTCAGACCGTCATCTTCGAAAGTGGAAGTCTCTGGCTCTCTTGTTCCCTTGCTCACGCATTCTTCCGTCCTGTGAATAAACGGGCGTTGAGCTCACGGCGTGTCCCAGGAAGAGCCCGGGCTAGGGCTGCGGAGATGCAGGAAGGCCACCCTCTGCTTTCCAGGAGCCTCCTGGAGTACCCAGGCCCGGAGGCAGCGAGGTGCCTAGAGGAACCCGGGGACATGGAAGGGGATGGGGTTGGGCATCTCTGCTAGGCCGCGGAGGGGCCCCCGCGGGGTATACAGCCTGCAGGGAGGAGCTGCTGTTTATCAGGGAGACTGGGCAGTGCGTGTTGGGGCCTGCACTCCGGAAACCGCAGGGTGTGGATGGGAACTACAGGGAGTCTGCTGGAATCGTGGCTGAGGGCTGTCACTGGGAATAGGGAGGGAGGGGGAGATGGGCAGTCGGAATGTCCCCATCGGTGTTCTGCTCTGCAGGGTGGGGGTGTGGGGAGGTGGCAGGAGATTTGTGGGGGAAGCTCTCTGCAGGGCTGGTCTCAGGGTGGGGTGGAGGCATCCTGTCTGCTCTGCTTGATGGGTCTGCCTGGGTGTTGGTCCTGCCCCTTGTCCCCGGAACACCTGACCCCATCCAGTTGCTCTCTGAAGCCGATTTGTCTTGGAAATGAAGCTTCCTTGGTGGAGGGGGTAGGAATGGATGGAGTGGAGCAGGCAGTGGTCCTCAAACTTTTTGTTCTTAGGACTCTTAATCCTCCTGAAATCATTGAGCACCCCAGGGATTCTGTGTTTACAAGGGTTGTATCTGTGGGTATTTAATTAGAAATTAAAACTGAGGGGTGCCTGGGTGGCACAGTCGGTTAAGCGCCTGGCTCGGTGTTTCGGCTCAGCTCGTGATCTCAGGGTCGTGAGATCGAGCCCCGTATTGGGCTCCATGCTCAGTGCAGAGTCTGCCTGGGATTTTCTCTGCTTCTTTCTCTGCCCTCCCACTCATTCTCTCTCTCTCTCTTTCTCTCTCTCAAGTAATCTTTAAAAAAAAAAAAAATTAAAACTGAGAACACACGGGCACACGTTCCATTAGCCATTAGTGATGACTAGAAACCCCCACTGCAGATTTGCGGCGAAGATGAGAGTGAAAAAGGCAAAGAAGGTCTTAGTGCTATTACGTAAATGGTTTTGGCCTCACGGATGCCCCTGGAAGGGTGGATTCCTTTGGATTAGAAGCTTTATACGTACACTCAGCATAAACCATCCACCGACTCCTTTGGCAGGTCTCGAGTGCTGTCTCGGGGCCAGGCACTGGGGCGGGGGCGGGACACCACACAGAGTAAGTAATTCCTGCCCTCTGCGGTTCCAGGGGGCCAAAATTCATTTAAGAATTACAGAAGCGAGTGTTGATATTACAACTGTGATAAGGCTATGAAGGGGGGCTCCAGGGGCCAAGCCTAATCAGGGGCCCTCATGCTTCCTGGAGGAGGTGAATCCAAGCTCCCAGCCTGAGAGGAAGTGGAAGGTGGTGACATGAAGCCGAGAGAGTGGCCCTGTATGGTTTTATCAGGACAGAGGCCCTTGTGGTGGGGGTGGGGGGGGGGAAGGGGCCATGTTGCAGGGGGGCGGGGTCGGCCTGCAGAGCACCCTCTGCTCTTCCCTTCCCAGCACAGGTCTGAATGGAAGCAGTCCACTGGTGGCCTGGGCACTGCACCCTGAGCCACGCTTCGTGGGGCCCTGTGACTGTCCCTTGCTCTCCGCTGCCTGCCCAGGGCCGTACACCGTCACGCCCCCCAGTTCCGGGCCAGCCCTTCCCATGTCTGTGCCTCGAGCTGCATTCTTCCATCTGCCTGTGGACCCTGGTCAGGTCCTCCGTGTCCACCGCCCGCCTTGCTCCCCTCCCTCCGTGCCCCAGTTGCCTGGTCTACCTGTGGTCCCTGTTGTATCTTTCACAAAACTCCTAGCTGCTCATGCTCCTACCGTGAACCACTGCTCCGAGTGCTGTACCAACCTTTCCTCACTCAGTCCTCGCTAGCCCTGTGGAGTACCTCTAGTATCCCCATCTTCCAGATGAGGAAACTGAGGCCCCAAAGGGTGGAGTCCTTTGCCCAGGCTGTGTTGCGACGGAGTGGGAGGACTGGGATCTGGGTCTGTAGACTCTTAACCACTGCACTGGCTGCTTTTTATTCTTCGTTGTTTCGTGTCTGGCTCTGGAACCCCATGTTCACATCCCCGTGCTAGCACATATTAGGTGCTCAGCAGAGGGTTGACAAATGAATTTCCTCTTGCCTGGGTGTCAAGCCTCATGCATATATCGTTGCTAAAGAAGTGCACTGATGAGCAGACCAGAGAGCAGGTGAATGCCACCTGTTGATGTGTTTGGAAGCTGTCATTAGCAGTAGTTTTCCGGGCAGAGGTGCAAGTTCATAATGACGAGATGGGTAGGTTCTGAAACCATCCAGTCGCTGGTGAATGTCCTCCTGAAATGACTCTGCACTGTAAAGTCCCTTGCCCACAGGAGGTATTGTTTTTGCTGTTACCAGAAGCAAAAGCCTCTTGGGGTGTGGGCTTTCCGAGTCCCGGGCTGGGGCTCCTGGTTCAAAGCAAGGACAAGACGAGGAGAGAGTGAACGATTCCGAAGGCAGGTGGTTAGAAGGCCCATTCCAGGAGTGCACATCGGGGTGAGAGACCAGCTTTTGGTGGATGAAAATGAGCTAGGGTCTGCCTCTGATTTCCTGCTGGGGGCGGCTGGTTTCTGAGCTATGCAGAAGTTCGCTGGCCTCTTAGCAGGAGGCCTGAGTTCCAGAACCCATGCACACATTGGTGAGCAGATGTTTGGGAGGGTCTTGATGCAGAATGGGGCCCGGGAGTTGGGGATGAAAATCGGATGTCGGTCTGGATCCCTTTCCCACTTGTAGGCAGTCCCAATTGCCTTAGCTCCGTGGGTTTTTCCTTCCAGCTCTGCAGATCTGCTGGCGTATTTATTCGTAACTGGAGTAAGCGGAATTTTTCAAAGGGAAGCAGTTCGCAGAAGATGAAAATAAAACAACTTGGGAAAATGGCTCATCTGGCAATGGGAAGTAGCCTCTGGCGTGAGGAGGTCTTTAACCTTGTACAAACATGCAGTTTGGCTCCTGCATCATCTTAGAGGAACTTGCTATCTCCCTGCTGAGGCTAGACCCTGGGGGGAAAGAGCCAAAAACAGCCTTAGCACTGTTTGAGAACTTGATAGGTAGATGTCTATTTTCCCTGTCCAGTGACTTCTGCGCCCCTCCTGTCCAAGACCCCATGCCTTCTGTCCCCTGGGCCCACTGCTATGGTCTTCACTAGCCTTGTGTCTTCTGCCCCAGCACCTTGTTTATTCCCCTCTGAAGACTGCAGCCACCGGTGTGGTCTCCCACAAATGTAGAGGGAGTCCGATCTGCTACACCTGTAAACCAGGGACACATGCTTTCATGTGGTCAGGGCCTCTCTGCTTTTCTGACCTCATTTCCTGCTTAGTCGTCTCAGCACGGGCCATGCTGGCCTCTTTGCACTCCCTTACATCTACCAAGCTTCTTTCTACCCCAGGGCCCTTGCACTCCCTGTGTCCTCTACCAGGCTCACTCCGCAGATCCTTGGGGCTCTCCATCTCCTGCTTCGGGGCTCTGCTCCCATATTATCAGAGAGGCTGCCCCACCTGTCAGCCTTACGTAAAGAAGTGCCCCCACTCTCTCTCTCACCCCTGCGCTCCCCAGCACCCATTCTCAACTTTATTTCTCTCCGTAGAACTTGGCCCCACTGGCGGGAGCACATGGTTAGTTATTCATGTGTTTCATTTCTGTCCTGCCGAACCCAAATGTTAGTGCCACAAAGACAAGGATTTTGTTTAGTTCACTGCTGTATTCCCAGCGTGTGGGACAATGTCAGCACGTAACAGGTGCTTACCGAGGCTGGTGGTGCCAGTGACCTTGAGTGGCTGAGTCTCTCATGAGTCCAGACCACCAGGCTCACCCAGCTGCCTTTCCACTGCCTTGGCATGTCACGGAGCCAAGATGAGCTTTGGATTTCAGCAGCCCTGGGTTTGAATTCTGGCCCTTCCATTCCCTACTCAGGTATCTCTGGGCAAGTTAACTTCCTGCCTTAGCCTTCCTGTCTTCACTTGCAAAACTGAGGGAACATGGCTTGCCTCGTAGGCTGTCGGAGAAATATTCGTTAGCCCATATGCTGTACTAATTTTGTGTTAGACAAACAGAGGAAAAGCCTTTGAAAAGCAGCTTTATTGAGATATGATACACATCCCATAAAATTGGCCCATCTGAAGCATACAGCTCAGTGGGTTCATATATTCATAGAGTTGCGTAACCATCGGCACCGTCTAATTTTAGAACGTTTCCATCACCCTCGAAAAGGAACCCCGTACCCATTGACGGTCTTTCCCCGTTACTCTGTTCCCCCGGCCCCCGCGACAGCTGATCTCCATTCTGTCCCTATAGGTTTGCCTATTGACATTTCCTGTAAATGGAATCCTACAGCCTGTGTCTGTTTGTGACCAGCTTCCTTTCCAAGGTTCATCCATGTTGTAACAGGCATCGGTACATCCTTCCTTTTTATGGTGAATAGTATTCCATTATGTGGATCTCTTATGTGTTAGGTATCCATTCCTGTGTCCATGGGCGCTTGGGTTCTTTCCCTTTTTCACTCTTACGGGTAATGCTGCTGTGAACTTCAGTGCAGATGGCATGTGGAGGAGTAGAGGCCTTATCGATGTATCCAGACCAGTGCAGGGATGCCTTCTTTGAAGGTCTTCATACCTTGAACCACAGCCCATATCCCTCAGGGGCCCCTAGACTCATTCCTTTCATATTACTGTATTCTTTTTTTAAGAAAGATTTCATTTAGAGACCGAGAAAGAGAGGGAGAGCGTGCGAGCAGGGGGAGGACCTGAAAGAGGAGAGAGAACATCTCAAGCGGAGCCCATGCTGGGCACAGAGCCTGACACAAGGCTCGATCTCACGACCCTGAGATCATGACCTGAGCCAAAACCAAAACTCGGATGCTCAACGGACTGAGCCAGCCACCCAGGCACCCCTTAAATTGTCATATTCTTAGGGAGCTATTTTACTCATTCCCACAGACTTTCTTTGGATATAGGATTATCATCATTTTTTCACTTACGGATATGACTAGCTGGTTATTCATGTGGTGTTGCCGTCTGCGTGTCCCCTTCTCGGCTCACGCCAGTCGCGTTGATGCCTCTCCTTCTGGGCTCTGCTCAGCCCCTCAGCTTTAGTGGATTCCATTCTCAGAACCTCCTCCCACGAGTGGCCCTTTGCTGAATGAAACTGGCCATTCTGCTTCAAGAACCCTTTACTTGAAGGGAACTTGTCTGAAATGTGATTTTTGAGTTTTTGAGTTCATCTCATTCCAGTGCATTTCTTTATCTCCTAATTGCATTACCCACGAACCCAGTAGAATTACAAAAAAGCACTTCCAGAAGATTCATTAAGTCTTGGCTGCTAGCGAGGGAGTGATAACAAAAGGAGGCATGTGGACTGCTCCGCCAAGGACACACGTTTGAGTTTCTCAGTCTTGTTCTTCTCCTTCGTTTCGGGGAAGTCCTGAGTTCCCGGATTCTTCTCTGAAGGGTACAGCGGGGGCGGTGGTGGATCTTCCTAAAGGGGGAGTATGGTGGTGCTGAAGACCAGCCCTCTGACTCTACTGTGAGGAAACTGAAGGAAGATAGCACTGGCTTGTGTCAGGCATGAAGGTTTGTTGAAACCTCTCAGTCCAAGGTGTGTGAAATTTAGAGACCAATCACATCTCGTGTTTTTTTTTGTTTGTTTGTTTTCATTGTTGTTTTTTTTAGTAGGCTCCACACCCAGCATGGAGCCCAATGCGGGGCTTGTACTCATGACCCTGAGATCGAGACATGAGCTGAAATCAAGAGTCAGATGCTTAACTGACTGAGCCACCCAGGCGCCCCTCACGTCTTGTGTTTTTAGAGCACTTTTCTGTACGTATGTCATGTTACGGATCATACCGCACGGACTCTGCACCTGCTCGGCCCCTTCCCTCTGGCTCTGCTCATCTATCACCACATCAGAAAGGCCTTCCCTGAACACCCATCTCCCACTGACCCCCACCTTCACTCTTGGGCCCCTTACTTTTCTTTTTCTTCATAGTACTCATCTCTGTATTATATGTTTATGTATTTGTTGTTGTTCCTTATCAGGACACAGGCCCCAGGAGGGCACATCATTCGCTGTTAGATCTTTAAAGCTTCAGATGGTTCTCAGAACATGGAAGGGATGTGTTAACTACATGTCGAGTGAATGAACGGATGCTTTCAGTTTTCTAAAAACTGCGAGGCAGAGGTGTTATTGCCATCATGTGGGGGAGGAAAGGCCCGGTCCTTGGGGTGATGACTCCAGGTCACGAGGTGAGTTGAGCGCAGCTCTTCTGGGTCCCAGTGTGGCCATGCTCCCTGGCTTACAGGGCCCGAGAATGTCCTCTCTAGGTCATTTGGAAATTCTCGGAAAATGTCAGACGACAGCAGGAGGTGGCCCGTGGGGTCCTTACCAGAGTGGAAATGTTGAGGGTTCTGGAGCAAGGATTTCCTGTGACCTGTGAGGGAAATGGGGAAATGACAGAAACCCAGGAAAACAGCCGTGGGAGACTTCGTGCTGAGGGCCGGGCCCGGGGGGAGAGTCACGCTGGAAGTGACCCTGGAAGATTGTAAACCCAGAGGGAAGCCTCAGGAGTGCTACTTAGGAATCCTGTGGTGAATGCAGTCCAGGCCAGCCCACCGGTTGTCCCAGGCTGTCCTATGTCCCCCACACCCCCCTCCCAGCCTGGCACCCACACGGTTCTCTCACGAGGGTCTGGCGCTTGGAGGGACAGGAGGGATGGTGACCTGGGAGGGCTGACTCTTGATTGTTGCGCTAACAGAAAAGTCACAGATGATGGAACGAACACGCAAGTCACACTTGACCTGATCATGGAACTCGCGCTATGATGTCATTGCGGTAGATGGTAACTATTCGGATCTGGAATCTACGTGTTTTCAGTTTGTGGAGATAAGTCTGCAGGAAAAGGGAGCCAGAAAACCCCCTCGAGATGATCAGCTTAGCTGGGGTGACCCATGAATCCCGTGCCTTCGGTGGGAGAAACTGGGGCTCACCTGTAAAAGGAGATACAGTGGCCCTGACATTTGTAATGGGTTGGTTGGTTGGTTGGCTTTTTGTTTTGGCCATTTTTAGATCACTGAATAGCGTCTCCTGCCCCACACGCATGTTTTTGTGTGGTGAGCGTGTGCGGTGAGGCACGGACAGCTGCTTTAGCCAGCAACCCCCCCCATGCATGTCATGGCCTCAGTGATGTTTCTTGCTTGTGTGACATCCGGAGCACGTGGGCTACTCTCGGCCAAGTGGTGCATCTCTGTACCTTGGCATTGCTGTTTTCAGTATGTCCTTCGCAAGGTTGCTGCGTGGGTCTGCGTCAAGGAGGAGGAAAGAATATGGTAGAAGGGGTGTGGGGAGTCACGTGGGCCGGGCCAGCAGTGGTACATGACCCTTCCACGCACCTTCTGCTGGCCGGGGCTCGGGCCCGCAGCGTCCCCGGGAGGCGGGGAGAGCCAGCTGAGCGGTGTTCCCCAGGGAGGAGCAGAAGCAGGTTTAGTCCGTAGGAGCCCCTCGCTGCCACAGGGACTCTGTTTTTAAGTACAAGAATCCTTTTGATTTTTATAGCCCTCCGTGTGCTTTAAGCATGTTCTTTGAGAACTCTTTGCTTTGATCCTCGCAAGTAGAGATGTCACTGTCCCCATTTTGCAGATGAGGAAATGGAGGCTCAAGAAAGCTTTATGTGACTTGCTCCTGGCCGTACAGGATCGGATGCTGATGAGGGCACTGGAATCAGGGTGCTCTTAGACCCCATTCTATGTCTTATCCTGCATTTTCTTTCCGTGAGGCTCTCCATGTGGCCAGGCATCCTATCTTCAGACTCCTGTACGTGCGCTGTGAAGCTCCTGGGACAGTCCCCATCTGAAGCCTGAGCTGAGAGGCTCTGGGGACTTTGTCTCCTCCCAGCAGCATGCAGACCAGGTGAGAGAGGGTCAGTGGGGACACTCAGTGGTAGGGAGTGTTTACAAAAGCATACAGGGAGAGAGAGATTTGTGCCCTTAGAGAGAGCCCAGTAATCAGAAGACATATGATCAAAGGGAAGAGGACGTCAAGACCCACTCCCAGCCTGTGCAGGGGAACCCCAAAGCCAACCTTGACCTCTCAGCAACCCCTAAAGGAGACCCCGGGGCCACCTTGATGCAGAAACCCAAGATCCTGTTCAGATCCTAGGATTCCGTGCGGTACTAAGAAGGACTTTAAAAACTAGACCTGACAGGTCAAAATAAATATCCTCCGTTGTGAGGAGCAATCTCGTTTGGGCCTCGGAGGCTTTCCCAGCTGCAGGCTCTCTGCAAATACCCATCACTGGCTGTTCCCTTCATAACCCAGACCTCCGCCTCTCTCCAGCTTCCCTGCTTTTCTGGTGCTGACTGCTCATCTCCTTCCTCTGCTCCCCGGCCTGGCCTGCAGGGTGCTGTCTGGCGGCCTCACCGTGGGGCCGGTACTACTGAGGTGCACTGGGATTGTGGGAGGTCAGCGGGTGTGTGTTTGTGTGAAAGTGTGTGCAAATGAGTGTGAGTCTGTGCGTGTGAATGGGGAAGAGCGTGTGCCTGTGTGTGTTTAGGGAGTGAAAGTATGTGTGACTAAGTGTGAATCTGTGTGTGTGAGTGAAAGTGTGAATAGGAGTCTGTGTGTGTCTGTGCACGTGCGCTGTGTGTGTAGGGGGTGGAAGTGTGAGTCAGTATGAGTCTGAGTGTGTCCCTGTGAGTGTGAATCTGTATGTGTGTTTATGTGTGAATGTGAGTCTGAGGGGGTCCCTGTGAGTGTGAGTCTGTTTATGTTTGAATGTGAGTGTGTGGGTGTGCATCTCTGTGTGTGTGAGTGTGTATGTTGAGGGCAGTTCCAGGAGTGACTGGGCGTGTCTGCTCTAAGTTGTCTGCATTTGCTCCTGGAGGCGTCTGGAAGGCGTGAGCCCGTCGGGCCCCGAGGACCTGGACTCCAGCTCCCAGCTCCGGTCGCAGCGAGGCAGGCAGCTCACGCAGAAGCCCGGGAGGGGTTTGGTGGCGCCTGCGGCCTCCAGTGCCCTTCTTGGGCAGTTCCTTTAACAATCCTTGTAGCTCGTCCTTGCCTGGCTCTTCAGTGAGTCACCCAGAGGGCATCAGAGAGCCTTGTCACTTTGGCAGCCGCGGAGCAGTTGTGCCCCCGCTAACCACGGGAGCTCTGATCTGCGGTAACAAGGTCAAGATAGGTGGAGAAACAACCAGACAGAAACAGGTGGCCGCACCTGTGGCTCGCCATGAGGTCAGGATGCCTCTGCTTTGTGACAGATTTGGGACGCAGAGAAAAGACAAGTCGGGGCCTCGTGCTGACTGAGTGCCGACGGAGTGCGGAGTGGTTCGTGGTCGGGGAGGGGGAGCTGGACAGCCCAGAGTTGAAGCTGAGGATGGTTCTGATCGCCCGCGTACAGGTTTCTTCTGTCGTGTTGTGAGCATCAGCAGCTCTCAGCGAGATGCTCTTGCCACTGCATACATGCAGCATCGCCGTGTCCTCAGGGTGCACGGGGAGGAAAAGTCCCCACTGGACCCGGCACAGAATTGCAGTTCTGAGCAGTTCAGCCTATGACCCCATCAAGGTATTGAGCCCGGTACGGGAATGTTGTGGGCTCAGGTTTGCATTAAAGCAGGAGGCAGAGATGTGCTTTTCAAATGCAAATTTCAGGAACATTTATTTGAATGGGTCCCTTGGGAGCCATAACCGTTTTCAGATCCCAATTAACCTGGGTGTATTTGAATGCCTCAGCAGTGGAAGGGTTTCATGTCTGGGCCTTGGTGACGCTTCTCAAAGCCAGCAGGTGGCATGTCTCATGCAAAGAGGTGGTTTCAGCCCTAGGCTGAATGGTAAGGTAGACTGTAAAAAAAAAAATTCGCACCCTTGCTTCTGCAAAGAGCTTGGCTGCTAGAACACAAAGCACATTTGTATGGTGTCTGGCTTCCAAAAAGCAGCTCTGGTCCTCGAGAAGACAAAAAGCTTGGTGTAGTTTTTTGTTGTTGTTTTTGTTTTTTGGGTTTTTTGTTTTTCTTTTTGAACAGCAAGAAAGAGGAGACATAATTCGTGTTTTTGAGCTCTGCTTTCAAATAACCTTATAAATGGTTTTAAAACCGTCTGAGTCCATTTGGGCTGCTATAACAAAAATACCGTAGCCTGGGTGGCTTGAAGAACAGACATTTATTTCTCACAGTTCTGGAGGCTGGGAAGTCCAAGATCAAGATGTCTGGTGAGAACTTGCTTCCTGGCTCCTAGAGATCTGTCCTCTCTGTGTCTTCATGTTTTGCAGAAGGGGCGAGATGATCTCTGGGGTCTCTTATAAGGACAGTAATGCCAATCACGAGGTCTCCAGTCTCATGACCTAATCACCTCCCAAAGGCCCCACCTCCTCATCCTATCACCTTGGGGGTTGGGATTTGAACATGAATTTTGGGGGGAACACCTATATTTTGTCTGTAACAAAAACTATCTTTGGAAATGATCCAGAAGAGTTGGACTTTGGAGAAGTTTTGGACTGCCTTCATCTGTTTGTGTTGCTTATGTTTTCCTTTTTAAATATGCACAGATGTGATTTAGAGCATAGGAATCTATGTCTGAATACAATAACTCTTGCATCTTTATTTTAAATAAAAATTTCAAGTGATAAAAGAGCCTTTTAATTATCAGAGCAGACCGGGAGGTATCCAGAAGCAGAGAGTATGGTTTTCTAGTTTGACTGCTGTACGTGGAAGCAAACTATGGGACAGATTAGTCCAGAAGAGCACACTAGCTCCCCACTTGAAGCTTTATATGGTGTTCTGTTGTGAGAGTATCTGTTCTAGTTATGCTTTTCTTTGATAGCAATATGATTTGTCTCTTTCCCTCCCTCCCTCGTGTACTGGAGCTGGTGTGGGGACATAATCCAGAGCATTGCCATGTGATGAGAACCGATAACATGTGATATATAACAATACTCCACTCTTGAATGAGTCTCATGATATACAGATAATCCCAGATGAAATAAAGTTTTTAAAAGATTTGTTTATTTTTATTTTAGAAAGAGAGCAGGGGGAAGGGCAGAGGGTGAGGGAGAACGAGAATCTCAAGCAGACTCCCTGCTGAGTGTGGATCCTGACACCAGGGGGCTTGATCCCACGACCTTGAGATCATGACTGAGCTGAAACCAAGACTTGGCCGCTTAACTGTACCACCCAGGCATCCCACCAAATGAAATAAACCCATTTTACAGATGGACTAACCATTTGGTCCTGTTGACTTCTTGCTCCTGTTATCCTATTTTCCTGGATCCTGTTATCAAATATCAAATATGTAGATCCTGATATCTATGAACTATCAAAAGGACAGTTTTGAGCTGTGTTCACCATTGGGGGGGCTGCTGGGACAGTGGCAGGAATAAAGGTCAAGGTCACTTCTTCAGCACTCTCCCAAATCCCACTGGCATAAACTCTCTTCCTGTCTACTTTGCAAGACTCGGTGCCAGGAGTTCTCATGGGCAGATCTTCAGACAGTTGAATCAAGAGGAAGGCTCCACTTTGTCCTTCTCTCTCCCTCCTTCCTGCAGAGATGCAAGGTGGCTTTGAAAAGCTCCTCTCTTCTTTCCCTTCTGATTGCCTTATTTGTTCAGATGCTTCCATCCTGAGCGTTTTCTTGATTCCTCTGCCTAATCACCTCGGAAAGTATCCAGGCAAGCAGCTCCTGGCCCATCCATCAAAGTGCTGTGCACATCCGCTGTCTCAAACAGAGGAAATACTCCTAAAAGCTGCAGAGGAGAGCAATGCTCCCGTTTTAGTTCTAAGACCCAAGACTGGAGGAGTTGTCAGCATATGGCTCCCTGGCCCCTTTCACTTTTCATCTTGGGAAACGGAGGAGGAGAGGGAAAGAGAGTTTGGTGCGCATCATTCAGATGACCCTTTCAGCCTCCTATGAGCTTTCTCTCCGGTAAACCCTTCAGAGTTCTGCTGGGGTTATTCGAGACAGGCTGTGATGGGCCCTCTAGAATTCTCTGCACTGTGTTTATTATGCAGCATGAAGGTGTGGCTGCGGGAACAGTGCCTCTGATCCCATCAGGTCACTAGGTGAGGTCCGGAGGGCTCCACAGACCACCATAGGGCCAGTTGCCCCAAATTCTGGTGCCAGGGAGAGGAAGTTCAGCCACAGACAGGGAGTGAGAAGGAGCTGGGATGGAGATGAAGGACCCCCACTGACTAGTGAAGTTTCTACCCACTCTGCACACATAGACACGCTGCGCACACACCCACGCGTGTGACCACAGCCCCATACAAACATGCCTCTCAGGCCCTGCATGACTTTTGGTCACCCTGAGGGTGGCCTTGCTTATTGGTGCCTTTGTTTTTGTGAATGTGCCTATCTCATTTAATATTTTTTTAAGTTTCTTTAATTGCACTATCATTGACACACAGCGTTAATTAGTGATTCAGCAGCTCTGTATGTTACAGTGTTATACTATGTTCATGCTTTGCCTGTGCGGGTTCCTCTGTATGGAATTCTCTTTGGCTTTCCTCCCCCAGTGGGTCTGGCCAAGGCCTGTTGCATCATGTTGAGTCAGCTCAAGGGTCCCCTCCTCCGTGAAGCCTTCTCTGCCCACCACCTGCCATATGCACAACCACCTGCCGTACGCACACACATTCCCCCTGACAATGCTGTCTGCATGTAGCATTGCTGTCCTTTGTCCTTACTCTGCCATATTGCCCATGCACCCGTCTCCCCACACTTCCTTGAGGGGTAAACCATGTCTTTTCATCGTACAAAACAAATATGTACGTAAATGTACCTGGCCCATACAAGCAATTAGTAGATAGTTGTTAGATGAATGAATGAATGAATGAATTTTTTGGTGGGGGGAGGGGTTGCAGAAATATCTGACTGCTATATGGCTACTAAGAACTAATTGTTTTGTGGATTAAACTTCTCATGTTTGTCTCTTAGAGTTATTTGTTTCTTATGAAGACTATTCCCATAATCTACTTTGACTTGATGCCACTCCACCTATATCCTTTCCTTTCTGGTGAGAAGTGCTTCTGTCACCTCCCAGCCTTACTTTATGCTTCTATCAAGAGAAATCTCCATTCTCCCGTGGAAGGGATTTAGCCATGTCCGTGGGTCTCCTGGTGGTGGTGGAGGCTGGGCATGCGGGATCTGCATGGAGTGGTGGGGAGTTCGGCAGGGTGGTCCTTTGGATTGCTGTCGAGAAGAAAATCTGAGCTGGGAGCAATGGTTGGTGTGGCTGCTAATTTCCCAGCTTTATGTGTTGAAATTCTCTAGCATTACATTTGTTGTCACAACCAAGGAAGTATCGCATTTTCCCCCTTTAGCTGAATGCTAAAGGACAAAAAGACTTTACTTGCTCACGCAGAAAAACATTTAGCTCAGATAGAAAAAAAAGTCTACAGCCATTAAAAAAAAAAAAAAAAAAAAAGACACTGGCATTGAGATACAGCACATTTTCCCCCCAGCTGCTCAAAACACTTCATAAGCAAGGTGCTCGTAGCGTGGGTGGGAGAGAGCTGGGGTATGTTCTGAACTACATTTTAACGTATTATTTAAAATGTGGCCACAGTGCAGTATATTTGCATGCCTGTCTTTGGGCTCTGTTTCTCAAACAATGAGAGTTGTGATGAAATTTGCAGCTGGTGAGCTGGCCCCAAGCCTGGGCAGTTCGGGCTCCGGCACATGCTGGAGCAACCAGCAAGGCTGCTGGGGTCACTAACGTGAGGTGCCTGCCGGCTGGGGAGAGAGCCCTGGGGTCCTCTTCCGTCTCTGCAGGTGGCACGTAAAATCAAATAGACATGGAATTTTGAGGTCTGTAGCCATTTGCTGAAACAGTCCTGGAGAATAAAAGCAGGCATCTTGGAGGTGGACCGGGTCTGGCTTCCTGGGACCCAGAAGGAGCTCCAGGAAAGCAAGGTGGTTGCTTTTTCCCCCTTTTTCTTTTGCATAAGTGGATCCTTTTCTCCCATTAAGCCTTCAAACCTCCAGGTCTCTCCTGACCTAAAATAGGCAACGTGTGTGGATCCCACCACCATGCAGTATCTTGCCTTGGCTAGACCTCGCTCACACGGGCATGGTTTTCTTTCTGACAGCCAGCAGCTTCCCCCCCAGGGCAGAAGAGCAGACAGGGCTGCCACTTGTTTTCCCTGACCCGAGAGGGTGAGCTGAGGTGCTGGGGGTCTGCCCACCAGCCACAGGTCTGTGCTGAGATGCTGCTGGGTGCACGTGTGTGTGTGAATCTTCAGATAGGGAGAGGCATATACAGTTGGTTGTCATTATTTGTGGATTCTGTATTTGCAAGTTTGCCTACCTGCTAAAATTTATTTGTAACCTCAAAATCTGTATTCACAGCCCTTCCACGGTCATTTGCAACCATACACAGAGTGGTGAAAAATTTGATTTGCCCCATGTGAATGTTCCCAGCTGAGGTCAAATAAGGCCACTTTCTGCCTTCTTGTTTCAGCTCTCATACTAGAAACAATTGAATTTTTGTGGTCTATTTAATGCTGCACTTTTGTGCTTTTTGTTGGTGATTTCATTGTTTAAAACAGCTCTCAAGTGTCGTGCTAAAGTGCTGTTTTGTGTTCCTAAGTGAGGAAGGCTGTAATGTGCCTTTTGGAGAAAATATGCGCTTCGAATGAGCTTCTTGCAAGTTGTAGAGCTGTCGACTTGCAAGTTCCGTGTTAATGAATCAACAGCACGTATTCGATAAGGTGTCTTCAAGAGAAACCTACTTATACAGCAAGGTCCTATAGTGATCTGAGGATGAAGTGTTTGTGACCAGAGGCTCATAGGAACTTGCCTCTGGATTCCGCTAGGAGCATTCACTGATTCGATGTTCGGTGCAACTCTGTAGAGCATAACTACTACAATTAATGCAAATCAACTCTGTGAAGTGCTTTGAGAATTTTGCATACCGTAGGTACCACATTTGGAACATTCGGCTGAAGTTGTATGGCCAACTTCTGGGACACAGATGAAGCCCTCACACGGAGGTCTGTGCCGGGGTGGGGTTGGGAATGAGAGGCGGGGGGGTCCCCATGAACCAGGGCACCGGGACAATGCAGCTGCCTCATCTCGCGGTCCATGACTTACTGAAGGGCGCAGTAGTGCTCAGGATCCTGTGTACTCCCGGCGAGGACATGAGGCCCAGGGAACACCCTGACACGGCCTTCCAGTTTGGTTCCTGGCACTGCATGGGTTGCATGGATCTCAGCTGTGAGATGAGCTGCACCTCCATCCAGGGACACATAGGAAGGGACAGTGGGCGGGACACTGGCATGGGGAACTGAGATGGATGGACGGAAGGTGGGGTTTCATTCTCTCTACCTCTCACTCCCTAGAAAAGCCATGGTCATGGATACCCAGGCAGTGGGGAGACTCCCAAGTGCCCGTTGCTGCCAGGCACTGCACATTGGCTCTCATCTGAACTTGATGGTAACCTTCTGAGTTCTCCTTTCCATTCTGCGACAAAGAACAGGCACAGAGAGGTTGCCTGAATTGTCGGAAGACACACAGCTAGTGAGGGCTAGAATTTGGATGCAAGCCTAGATTAACTGAGGTGCAACTAATGGGATTTGGTGGCTGATTGGAAAATCCGATGGAATAGCAGCAAGAATGGGGAGCGAAGGTGGGATTTTTGTCTGGAGGTCTACAATAATGGTTGCTTTGAGGGGAATGAAGAAGTGGGGTGAGTGATTGCAGGGGACAGGGGTGAGTTGAGGCTGTGGTTCTCAGCCTGGGTCGGTTTTGCCCCTTCAAGGACATTTGGCAATGTCTGGATTCCTTTTTGGTGGTTGGTTGTCATAATGGGGATGGGGGCAGAGGCCGGGGATGCTGCTAAAGCGTCTTCCGGCGCAGAAGAGAGCCCTCAAAACAAAGAATTATTTGACCCAAGATGTCAGCAATGCCAAGGCCGAGAACACCTGAATTAAGATGAGAGCAGGCTCTGGCAGGATATCGTGGGTCAGACCGCAGAGGGGCCTGGAAACAGGCCGAAGAGAGAACCCTCTGTAGTGACAGCAGAGGATGAAGGGTTTATTTTGGGTTTCTAGTTAACATTTCCTCTGCTGCAAAATTGCTGCCATCCAGAAACTTCAGTAGAAGTATTTCCTTCTGACCTGTTATCATTCCAGGCTCAATTCACTCCTTTTTTTTGTACCTTTTCTATATTAAATAAGACTCTGTCTGTGAGCCGTGTTCCCGCATGGCAGCAGGCCCAGAGAGGTGACAAGACAGGCAAGAGAGGCCTGGGCCTGAGAGGCCAGGCTGGGGGCCCAGCACCATCTGTGAAAAGACCACAGGTGTGGGACACCTTTCGGGGCTCAGGGGTATTGTGAGGCCACCACTGGGGTGGGGTCTGAGAAGGGGAAGAGGGGACAGCAAGGCCCCAAAAACCAGGCCCCTCCTGAGGGGCTCAGGCTGACCTAAAGGGTCACCATTGGCTTTTTATTTCCCTAACTCTTCTTAGCATTTACAGTGTGTCCTCAGGGACCTTGCAGCGTTTTCAGAGACAGACCCATGAATAAAAAATGAGCCGTGCAAATTCCTGTATGGGTGTTTCTCAAGTGCTTGGTGTGGGGGCACAGAGGAAGGGACAGATGCCTTAGCCTGCAGAAGCCGAAGGAGGGCACAAGTCTCTGTTGGGACCAGAAGGTTGAGATAGGAGTCCAGGCAGAGGGAAGAAAGTGCTGGAAGGTAGGGAGTGTGCTGTAGGTGCTCAGCCTCCGTCAAGGGCAAGGGGAAGGCTGCGTGGCGTTCACAAGGCAGCAGGAAATTGGGTGCTTTCTCCAGAATGATCTCTGAGGTTTTAAGAGGGACTCTCTCCAAGAGATGGAGCATCCCCCATGAGAAGGTGGAGCTGTTTGTAGTCCCTGTGCAGCAGGGAATCTGCGACCTCTCTCCAAGAGGTGTGATGAAGCCAGTGCCCATTGTGCATCGTTATAGAGAAGAGAATTCCTCTTCAAGGAGCAAACCTAGCTGGGCGCTAGACGCCCTTTACAGAGGGTGGGAGCCGGAGAGCAGGGTTCCGTCCCAGCATCTCTGCGTCCCCACTGTTCAGTCAGGGGAAATTCACTTAATTTCTCTGAGCCGCAGGTTCCAGTCTGTAAAATGAGTAGAATGAGTGCACCTACACCACTGGATTTTTATGAGCTGAAATGATTTAGTGTGATTCGCTGGGGCGAGCCTCTCTTTACCATCTGCGGGAGGCAGTGGGGGAGACTCTGAGACAGTGTCGAGCTTCAGGCCTGAGCCTGAGAACCAGCGGCCCCAGGGCTGCCCTTGGCCATCACCTGTGCATTTTTTAAAAAATTGAACTTGAATGCTTTTGCATGGGGCTGGCAGGATCCACCGTCCGTTCGGCACCCACCCCCTTGTGCCACACCTGTCCTGCTTTGCACACGTAGTGTCCCCAGCTCTGGGCAGCGTGGACAGAAGGGCAGGGGGCCAGGAAGTTGTGGTGAGCAGAGAGAAGGTGGAGGAGAGACTGTTGGCAGGATTAGCCATAAACGGAGCTGGTTGTGACGCCCGCGTGCGTGGGTGGGAGCCCTGTTCGTCCGGCAGTGAAGGATTTTCAGTGCTGGATTCTGTCCAGGAGCTCATTGATGATCGGTTTCCATGGCAACGGGTCCTCAGGCCAGGAGGGTACCCTGCAGGCCTGTGACTCCAGCTGGTGGCTGTGGGCTCGCGTCCAGGTCCGGCCCCACCCTTGACGTCGCTCCTGCAGTGTTGGCACAACCGTGCTCCTTCTCTGTCTTGCTCACCTTCCCGTTCCGCTCTCGGCTTGCCCTCCCCGCCCCCCGTCCACCCCTTGTCAGCTTTAGGAACAGAGCTAGTGGCCGAGCAAGGACAGACCCCTGGCTCTGGAGGCAGAACCCTAGGCTGAAGTGTGAACTTGGACAAGTCACTGAGCCTTGCAGCCCAATTCCCATCTGTGACACCAGACTACTACTAAGGCTCTCAGCACCTCATGTATTTGTTGGGATACTAGGGAGAGGCCATATGTCCAGAGGGGACTTGAAAAAAAAAAAAAAGTTAGATACTCTGCAAATAATAGTTCAGAATAATGAAATTAGCACGTTGCATTATTCCTCAAGTTATGGCCGTGCCGTCAGCAGCCTGCTGACTGGACAGCCGAGCTGTGGCCGTAGATACTAGATGCTTCGAGAATGGACTGTTGTCCCTCAGGGCTTGTGCTCGTCCTGTTCTTCCTTTTCCTTGGAATAGCCTCAGCTGGAGCTTCTTTACCAGATAATTCCTGTGTATCCTGTCGAGCAAGGATTGGCATCCAGTTCTCCTGCAGGAGTTTTCTGACCCTGTAGTCTGGGACAGGACCTCTCTCACAAGGCCCCCAGGGCATGCCTTGGGCTGTGGGAGCGGGGGGGTTGGGGGGGACGGGATATGGGAAATGGATGGTTGCAGAGGATCTATGTGGTAGCGCTGCTTCTTAGAACTTTCTGTCCTGTGGTGTGGTCCTGAGATTAAAAAGTTCGAGGAGCTCTTTAAACCTTTCGTCCTACTCTAGACAGGCTCAGTGTGACCGGGGATAATTATGAATGGTAATCCAAAGGAGCATCTGCAGAAACATCCATACGTTTACTTTCTGCTCTGATTCTATTGGGTCCCCTTTCTGTGTGTTTGGCTGTCACTTATAAGCAGTGACCTTTCTCTCGATCCACAGGTTAATACAATTTTGGATTTTTGTGATTGCAAACACCTAGATTTTGAGGTATATCTGATCACATAATGTGACAGAGGTTGGAACTCCAGAACCTTTAATGGAATAAGTTTCATGTGAATTTGTTTTGCCCTTATGGTACAGTGGAAGAATGAAAAGGTGAAGAGATGTAAGGAAATACTACTTTTTTTTTTTTTTTTTTTTTACATTTAATAGTGGCAAACTTATGACTATAATTATTAGGATTGGCTGTTGACAAGTGACCTGGATCTGAATATCTGTTCCACGGGCCATGGGGCTTGGCAGATTGCCCTGTCTTTGTGTGTATTGGTGTCCTTACCTGCCGGCTGGGCCTAATGACCATCTGATAGCGTTCCGGAAAACAGGTAAAAATAAGATAACATATGTACTGGTTAGAATCTGTTGATTTCCCGTTGGTGGAGTTTGCTATTGCTTACCTTTTACTTACTCATTTATGGTTTCGTTAAATAATGATTCTGTGTCCTTTTTTTTTTTTTTTTTTTAACTCCAGTTGATCAAAGAAGTGTTAAACCCGCCCATGTGATGATGACTTCTCCAATTGCTCCTTGTTTGAATTTTCAGATGCTAAAAGACTTTCTTCACACAGTGTATCTTCTGTGAAAGAACCTTGTTTGCTCCTGTTAATTATTTTTTTCTTTTGTTTTTTAAAAGTTGCATTTACTGAGGTATTACTTATTTCACAAAAATTTACTCTTTCAAGGGTGTAGTTTGAGTTCTGATGAATGTGTACAGTTGTATAAGCCCTCCCTTAATGAAGATCTAGAAGTTCCTTGGGGCACCTGTGTGGCTCAGTCGGTTAAGTGTCTGACTCTTGGTTTCCGTTCAGATCATGATCCTCAGGGTCATGAGATGGAGCCCCACTTCTGGCTCCGTGATGAGCGTGGAGCCTGCTTAAGATTCTCTCTCTCTCGGGTGCCTGGGTGGCTCAGTTGGTTAAAGCGACTGCCTTCGGCTCAGGTCATGATCCTGGAGTCCCGGGATCGAGTCCCGCATCCGGCTCCCTGCTCGGCGGGGAGTCTGCTTCTCCCTCTGACCCTCCCCCCTTTCATGTGCTCTCTCTCATTCTCTCTCTCTCAAATAAATAAATAAAAATCTTTAAAAAAAAAAAAAAAGATTCTCTCTCTCTCTCTCAAAACAAACAAAAAACAAAGATATAGAAGTTCCATCACCTTTAAAAGTTTTTTTTGTTTTTTTGTTTTTTTTTGTACTTTTTCTCAGTCCCCTCTTTCTTTCCCCAAGTCCCTGGTGGTCACTGGTCTGATTTCTGTTCCTATAGGCATAGCTTTCTAGAAAGTCATGTAAATGCAGTCATACATCAGGTGGCCTTTTATGCCTGACTTCTTCATTCAGCTTAATGCTTCTGAGATTCAGCCATGTGGGCACATCTAGCCACAGCTTGTTCCTTTCTATTGCTGAATAGTGTTCCATTGTGTGAGCATACTACAGTTTGCTCATTTGCCGGTGGAGGGACATTGGGTTGTTTCCAGGTTTTGACTATTATGAATAATGTTGCTGTGAACACTTGCCCACAGGTCTCTGTAATTTCATTTCTCCCAGGGAAATAGCCATGTGTGGGATTGCTACATTGTGTACTGCCGGGTAATGCTCTTTTAATGTGAATTTTACTTTGTCTCTGTTTTAATATTGTTCTCCTTTGTTGCCTGAAATTTGTCTTTTTTTTTTTTTTTACATCGTCTAGTTCTTCTGTGTGCTTTATCAATCAGCATATAATTGGGTTGTGGCTTATTTAAAATTCTGGATTTTTTTGGATTTTAGTATAATTCTAATTTAGTATAATTCTTTTGTCCTTTTATATGGAATTTTAATTCTTTTGTCCTTTTATATGGAATTTTATGTTTGTCTGTACTTGCTGTTCATGTTTTCTCTTTCCCTTTATTAACTGTGCAATGATATGGACGATAGCTTGTGTTAAGTCCTAATAATGCTTTCCATCAGGTTGTAAGCTTATATTTCTCTAATCACTAAACACAAGAATAAAAAAGGTAGGTGTGAGATCTTACTTCCCTTTGACAAAATAAGAAATTCATTGCTCTTCTTTTTTTCAACCTGCCCCCTGCCAATTTCCGATTGTTAATATAATCTAAGGTTGTAGAGTCTCTATATAGACTAAACATTATTATTGTAAAGTTGTTTTTACTATAAAATATTTCTTTAAGCCTAATTTTTGGCTTTTATATTCCATTTTGAAGCCACAATTTTAATGGCCAGTTATACCTCGTTATTTAGATTTAGGTGATGTCATTGTTCCTTGCCCCACTTTGTGTACTGGGACATTCTTGTCCCTGAGTTCTTGAATTTCAGTGATTTAGCTGGAACAGGTCTTTGAAAACTTTTCTCAATAAAGGCTTATGAGGGATAGATTATCTCAGTTCCTCAGCATCTGAAAAGGTTTTCTGGTTCTGTTTTGTCTTTTTATACCTCCGTGATCAATTGTCCAGGCTAAAAAAAAAACCCAGAAAACAAAAAACTCAGTCATTTTCTCCTACAGTGGCACAGCTGTCGTCTTCTGGTCGAGGGTGGGTGGAGGGAATGGCCGGAGGTCAGCCTGACCTCCTCCCCTTTGCATGCAGGTAGCACACTGCTTCTGCTTCTAGCTCCCTCTGTCTTCGTGGTCCAGGGGGAGAAGTGAAGCAGCTGTCTGAGTATGTCCTACCTTTCATGTTGTTAGTGTCACACTCAGATGAGGCATCTCCTGGAAGTTTCCAGAGAAAACCAGTTAGCGCAGTACATTCTGCTTCATTACTTGTTAGGGAGGAAGGAAAACGCTGTTGAGAATGTACCCCAGGAACGTGGAGTCCACCTCAGTAAAGAAGGGTCAGAGGCAGACCTTATTAGATAGCCTTTTAATGGCTGAAGTTAAAATTTTATTCTCTGAATGCTCCTTCCCAGGAGACTCTAAGCTCTGAAGACAAGGACCTTGGCTGTCTTGTCCACTGTTGTCTTCCCAAACCTTGCATGGGGCCAGGCCACAGGGTAGGCACTCAGTGAACATTGAGCATTGACTCGGACACTGAATATAGAAATACTGATAACTGAATCAGGTATTGCACTGGATAATTTTCTGAACAAATGCTACTTTGTGCTTCTTGTTGGTTTTCTCCTGTCGCCTACTTTTGAGGAGTTTTTCAGATTTCTTTTTTTTTTTTTTTTTTAAGACTTTCTTCCTTTATTTGACAGAGCAAGAGAGCACAAGCAGGGGGAGCCACAGACGGAGAGGGAGAAGCAGGCTCCCGGCTGAGCAGGGATCCCGATGCGGGGCTTGATCCTAGGACCCCTGGGATTGTGACCTGAGCCCAAGGCAGATGCTTAACGACTGAGCCACCCAGGCGCCCCATGTTTTTCAGATTTCTGAGACCTGTCAGATCTAGGAAGCCTGTCTTCTGGAGGCCATCAGTCAGATTGATCTACAAATCAATTACCTGAGGGGTTTTTTCACCAGTAAGGGATAGACTCAATTTCTGCAACCCCCTGTATCCCATTGCTGTTTATAAAGGTATGGATTATTTCTGATTTAGGTATTTTCCAGTCTTTTAATTCTTTCTTTCCTCCATGGACTAAGTTCTTTCTTCCTTTGGTGAGAATGACACCATGCATAGGTTTCTGGCATCCAAGGAAGAAGGTTTCTGTGACTATGTGGCCTTTGGAATAAAGCCAGTGATCTTCCGAGTCCTTGATTACCCAGACCACCAACTCATCTATGCTTTGGTCCACACACCAAAGAGGAGTGAAGGATTCTGATGTGGATTTGTCTTAGAATCTGTCCTGCATTCAGGGCTCAGAGGACGGGAACATGCGCTCACTTTCTTCCCTGCTCAGAGGGAAGTCTTTTCTTTCTGTTCCCACTATAAAAATTATATGTGCCATAGAATTTTCCCACTGGAGTCGATTTAATAATTACTCCAGGGCTTGCCTTTTGACAATTTATGCTAATGATTCTGGGTTCACAGAACAAACTAAACTCTCAGAAGTCATGAATGAATTCATAATGCAAAAGCTGCTCTTAGGAACAGGAGTCTCCCCTGAGATCTTAAACTTCCCATGTATCATCATCCATGTCTGGTTCAGGGGTTAGCCGATCATGGCCCTTGGCCAAATGCTGTTTTTTTCCATAAAGCCTATTTTGACTATCTGGCCCTTCATAGGAAAACTTTGCTGACCTCTGATCTAGTTTGACACTTAGAAAAGCCACCTCTACCCCATCTCGCACCCCGGTCTCTACCCCATCTCAGTCATTGGTACCAAAGTCAGTTTGCCTTTCTCACTGCCGCTCACCTGGACTCTGATGGTCACTCTTGACTTCAGACCTGCTGTTGAACCTCCTTGAGATACAGCTGCCTCGTCTGCAGAAAGGGGGATATTATACGGTTTTTAGCATTAAATGTTGCACCAAGAGAGTTTCCTTCCTTCCTTTCTCCTCTTCCCCAAAGAGTCTGACCATTTATCTGTGGGGGCGGGGAAATGGCACTACAGTGTAGTAGTAAATTTGCTACTAGACAGCCTGGGTTCAAATCACTGTTCTGACACTTACTTAGCTGTGTGACCTTGAGCAAGATGCTTAAGCTCATTAAAACTGCTGTAAAAACAGTGATCAGAATATTACCTGTCTCCTAGCAGTATCGTGAGTGTTCGGTGAGTAGTGCGTGTCTGGTGCTTAGCGTCACGCCTTGCACCCAGTACCTGCTCATTAAGTGGTTGTGTCTATTACCTTGACGATCCTGGTGATGGTTTGATTACTGAGGGTACAAACGGTTGGCCAGGATCTTGGCATTCAGCAGCTCTGCCCACATTTGCCAGCAAAGAAAACCTGTGTCCTCTTGGGGAAAATAAATTCAGGGTTTCACCTCCACATGTGGTGCTCTAAAATCATTCCTAAAGGCAAGGGCAGCAGCCGAGAGGCTCTTGCCTGGAGTCCTTGCGACCCCGCGATGCTTTCGGAGCCAGCCCTCTCAGCCTTCATGGTTCACGTGGCTCTAGTTCCCTTTAACAGTTCTCAGGGGCTGGCTGGGGCCGGAGAGGATGCTCTGCTCACGTGCGGCTGCCCAGGGGTGTTCATGCATTCCCTTGTGTGTTGATTCATTCCCTCACTCAACATGTACTGTTCTGTGTGCAGAGATAGTAAGGAAGATTGATACTTAGCCCTGCCGTAAAGGGCCCATCATCTTGGGTCCCAGTTTGAGGATGTATGAGAGAGGCAAGAACGTGGGGGCCAGGAAATCAAGGTTTTAAAGTAATCCAAGCAAAAGGTGGTGAGTGGGTTAAGAAGGAGTTGGAGGGGATACTAGGACTAGGCTGGGTAAGGATGAAGCTTTCGTCCGTAGGAAGTTTGCAAGCCCCTTCCTGTTTTGAGTGGGTCCTTTTTTACGCAGGACTCCTTGACTCAGGATCATTCTGCTGGAGGTCTAAACCTGCCTCCCTTTGTGCTGTGGTTCCTTGCGCCCTGAGGAGGTTGTTGAACAGAGAGCAGGCCGGGTGCACTAGGGTGTGTTTCCCCTGGTTACCCCCACGATCCTCGGATGCACACCACCCCAAGAACAACTGTGTTTCTGGATTCAGCACATGCCGAACAAAGGCAGTGGGCTGACTTTCCCCAGATTCTGGAAAGACCCTGCCTGGTGAATCTAGAGAAAGCGGTGCCCTCCAGTCCAGGTGACCATAACTCAGGCAGAACCCAGTTTCTGACGTGACCTTTTATGGAACAGTGGGTCCCACTGGGATGGAAGTGCCTGGCAGCTGTGCCTTTCTTTGCAAACCCTGGCCTGGGAGGGCCAGAAATAGATGGTCCTGGGACTGGTATGTGTCCAGGCAGTCTGCTGTTGAGTGGATTGCCTCCCATTAGGGAGAGTGAGCCAGCATTCTTCAGAGTGATAGGCAGCCCTGGGGGGGAGAGGCCGGGGCAGTGGCTGGGCGGGGGTGGGATAGTTTGGATGCCAGGGTTCCTGTCCCACCCACCAGGCCCTCCTTCCTCTCCTGGGTCTGTCTGCCTTCTCTCCCCGCTCTCCAAACTAAAGCTCACCTACCTCCGAACACACCACTGCTCAGAAAGATCCACAGGTACCCATTCAAAGGAGAGCGTGAAGTCAGACTGTGAAGCCCTTGCAATCTGTCTGGATCTTCTCTTCTCATGCCCTCGGTGCCCCAGCAGAACCAGACTCCTCGACATTTCCCCAGCATGTCTCCCCCACCCCCGCCCCACCTCGTGGCTCTTTGCTCTGGTTCCTTCCCAGCCCCCTTCCGTGGAATGCTTCCTACCCGTGGACATTCTGTGGGTCCTTCAGTCCCTGCTCGCACGCCCCATCCTCCCTCTGTAAGGCTGTCCTAGGATTTATCATCCACACTGGGACTCTTCTTGGAACAAAATGCACAAAGCAGAACTGCCTGGTCACCCTCTCCAAAAAGCTTTTGTGGAAAGGAGGGGGTCCCTCCCTTTGAAGCTCCTTCAGTTCTTTGTTGTTAAAGATGTTACAGCAGATCCCACTCTGCTGCAGAGTATGGACATCCGTGTAAACGTTGAGTACCTGCCCCAGATTCTAAGCTGCCTGAGGACTCCTGTCCCCTGCCCAGCACCCTGCGCGACCCCTGCCTAAAGATGGTGCTCACTGATCCTTCCAGCAGCGGCCTCTTGAGCGCGTTTTCGTGTGCGTGCCAGGCGCCGAGCTGCGCGCACCCTGTGCGTTCCTCTGTACCCTCCTGTGCCGTTTGTTCAAGTTCACGCACATCAGCGCCAGCATGAGGCAATCACACCGCCGCAGAGCCCTTGGCACGCTGGGCGTGGACCCTGTTTCAGCTGGCAAGCCAGACTTCCGTGTCTGCAGGCAGCTGCTGGAGGAGTTCCTGCCAAATTTGTGGCAGGAACAGTTGATGGTTGCAAGAGAAGGACCACCTACAGGTCCTTCCTTTAGACGGGAAATGTGGAGAGTGGCCTGGTTTGGCTCATTAGATCACTTAAGCATCAGAGCAACGCCCGAGGGTGTAAGGTGACTCAGCCCGCACAGGAGTGCTGATTCAAGGAACTCTGCAGTTTGGCCTGGGCTTTGAGGAGGGCCTCTCTGAGAAACCGTAGGAGATAAGACAACTCCACATTTTCTTTAGGAGTCCCGCGGAAGTGTCCTCTGAGCATAATCTAGGTGAGATTAATCCCACCTATAGAGCGGTGATTTTCAAACAGATTTTTTTTTTTTTTTAAAGCCAGGAATCCTTTGTTAAGTAAAATCTTGGGCAGATGTCCAAAGTGAAAAACAACAAAACAGAGCTGTTCTTGGTGAAGGGGGTGGTAGGGCTTCAAGTTCTGTGCACACTCCACCTGGTTCCCTCTCTGTAGAGTGGGAAAGCGGCATTTAGTAAGGAAGACCAGCGTCCTGGAACCAGAGATGTTCTGCGGTGTGTGAAGCCCCAGGTAAGCGGGACAGGTGGACGTGTGTTGTGCCCCAGCCCCACCGGAGGATGCTGGTGTATGGGGCGCTGCCAGGGCTTGCCCCAAATGGCACAGCTAGATCTCGAAAGCATCCCTGGAGGTCTCCCAAGCCCAAGCTCTCCGTACTACACGTGCCAAGGAGAATAGGATTCCCTCCAGGTGTGGCTTACCTGTGTCAGCCCCACCCTGAGACGCCTAGGAGCTGGAGGGTTGTCCCTTCGAGGAATGGCATTGCCCGCGTGGGTCCGTCAGAGCAGCTGCAAGAGCCCGTCCTCATCCGAAATGGAGTGTCCCCTCCACGTGTCCCCGACTGCCTTCCACGAGGCTGAGGATGGGGCTCGTCAGAAGTGGCAGCCACATTTTGACAAGCCACGCTGCACGAGAGGCACTTGACTTTTGGCGGCAGTGATCCCAACACTGAGCACGCACCCTGGGCCAGCCCTGGTCCCGTGTGCCCCACAATCCGTTTCATCTATACAACATCCCCATTTTATTAAGGTGGTCTTGCTTAAGAATTTTAATAACAAGGCCCAGTGCATTTCTCTGACATTTTTCTGGAAGCATGGCCCTGAGAGCCATGGGATGGGGGGCCGTTTATTTCTAGAGACTTCTTCCGTGGCTGCCTCTGTGAAGAGAGCTGGGTCTATACCCTTCATCCTCCTCCTTTGTCTGGCCTAATGGGAGAGTTGCCCCAGCTGAGCCAGCACAGAAAGTTTCTTTCCAATTCCAGCTTAATCTGTAATTGACTCCCCTGGATGGATTGAGAGCTGAAACCCATCAGAAGGAAGCGTGAGGCTGAATTTCCCCCGAGTGCTCAGCACACTTTTAAAAAGTAAATTACTTATTTCCTTGAGGCAGTAAAAGCACATTTGTTGGATTGTGGCACGGGGAGGCTGCGGGGACTGTAACTTTGTGAAAATCACGGTTTAATATTTGTGACAAAAAGCGATAAAATAGCGGTGATGGACAGGAGCGTGGGATCAACAGGAAATTTGCCATGGTCGCCGGAGCCGGTGGAAGGAAGCTGGAATTCATGAGCACATGTACGGATCTGATTCTGGAAGTTCTGTTACAAGATACTCACCCGGTGGTACATTCCTGCATCTTAACATCGCTGTGATTTCGGGGCTGGATGCTCCCATGGGTTGTGCCAGGGGCTTCCTCTGCGGTTGCTAAGACAGTTGCTAAGATGGGAGAGAGACCTGGGCAGGGTGGGCGGGGCTCCTGGTCACGTGGTCTCCCAGTTCAGCTGTGACCCCTCTGACCCTCTCCCAGCCAAACAGGGGTTCTGTTTATCCAGACAGGGGGTCCGGAGGGTCAGATCCGCACTCGGCTGTTCCCCCTGAAAAGAGGGGTTTGCACCTTCATTTTTACTTGCTTGCCTGGCCCAGCCACAAGCTGCGTGACTACCCAATTTGTTGACTTTTCTCAAGGGGGCAATGGTGGGAACTCCGTGCTGAGGCATAAATCCTTTTCCCAGACTATTTCTGAAGCTTCAAAGGGAGATAAAGTGACTTCTGATACCCTCCCTCTTCAGCTGTGTTTTCACAAGTAAAGAAAAAATGAAAAGTTTCTAAAGCGGATTTCCTGCAACATTCAACTGTCCTCCTTGTTGGAGATTTCCAAAATAATTTTTAAAAGTCCAGAATTTCCACACAGTGTGGATAGCTCTGTGCCTTGTCCCTGAGCAATACGGCGATATATTTATGCTTGTACATCTAGATAAGGGTTTCTAAACGTAAAAGGTTGCTTAAACCCCATTAGTGCGTTTGGTAAGTAGCAATACTTTATGTATATAAATTATATACTTGTTTTCTTTTAATATTGAAAGTAAATTATAGAGCAAGGAAAATGTACATAAAGAGAGGAGGTAAAGATGAAATAAACAGTATTTTAAAATGCCATCTGGCTAGGTTGCCTGGGTGGCTCAGTTGGTTGGGCGACTGCCTTCGGCTCAGGTCATGATCCTGGAGTCCCTGGATTGAGTCCCACATCAGGCTCCCTGCTCGGCAGGGAGTCTGCTTCTCCCTCTGACCCTCCTCCCTCTCATGCTCTCTCTCTATCTCATTCTCTCTCTCAAATAAATAAAATCTTAAAAAAAAAAAATGCCATCTGGCTAACCGGATGTTTTCATACTATCTCAAGACTAAAAGATACATAGAGTCATGTTTATTGTTAATGATTTTGAGTATAAATGTGTACTTCAAATTATTTTCTCCATAATTTCACATCTTTTTGATGAATTTTTGCCCACTGATTTTAACCATGTAATACAGCTGATGAAAGCTTTTACTGGGGAAAGAAGAGGCCCTGCCTTTTTCTTTTCTTTTCTTTTTTTTTTTTTTTGTATTTTTTTACTTATGTTTGCATTATTGATGTTATCTTTAACCTATGCCTTCTTTGCAGGAATCTTTTTTTTTTTTTTTTTTTTTTAAGATTTATCTAAGTAATATCTACACCCACCATGGGGCTTGAACCCCGCACCCTGAGATCAAGAGTTGCATGCTCCACCACCGACTGAGCCAGCCAGGAGCCTCGGGAATCTTTTTTTTTTTTTTAAGTGAACTTTTTTTTCTTAGTTGCAGTATATCATACACAGAGGAAAGCACTCAGGTTATAAGTGTACATCTTGATGAATTTTCACAAAATGTACGCACCCACGTGAACACCACCTAGATCAGGAACCTGGAGCATTCCAGAAGTTTCCATCATGGCTCCCCTAGTCTCTTCCCACTTCTTTCCCAAAGTAACCACTCCCCTGATGTCTGTTACTTTATATAACTTCCCCGTCTTTGAACTTTATCTAAATGGAATGCTGCACACGCCTTCTGTGGTGTCTGCCTTCTGTTTCTCCACATTCTGTGTGTTGAGTTCACCTGTGTTGGGTGTGGTGTGGTTTGTTCATTGTCCTTCAGTAGGAGCACTGTGTGGTGTGGCTGTTCCTCCATTTGGTTGTGGCCTCTGCTGCCGCTGGGCATTTGCTCGGGGCCCCGGGTGGGGCTCTCGTGACCCGTGTCTGTGTGAGCATGATACCACCTGGGTGTTGGTGAAAGTGTGTACATGCTTCTGTTGGCTGTGTCTCTCGGAGTGGGTCTCTGGATCCTAATGCGCCGTCATGCTTCATAGATTGTACCAGGGCACATTTCCAAATGAGCAGGGGCTGAGGAGTGTTTCTGCATCTTCACGATTGCTTGGTATTCTTGTATATTTAACTTTGGCTGTTCTGGTGGGTGCTGTCAACACAAGGCGTCCCCCAGGCCCTGTGTGTTAGAGCAGAGCACTCTACTCTGGTGGTCCTTCAGAAGTTTGAGGGGTCTGGAGGCCCACCCCCTCGAGTTCCCTATGTCGGGGCCTGCTTATCCTGCAAAGAGTGGCTCTGAGGGGTGGCCAAGAGGTGATTCCTGGCAGAGATGGGCTGGAAGGAGCAATGAGCGCAGGAAGCTTGCACCTGGGGGCTCCTGAGTCTATAGGTCCATGGAGGAGGCCTCTGAGGAGGAGGATGGAGCCCAGGATGGGAGGCGAGAGGCACCGGGATCGGGGCCCAGCTCTCCTTAGTCACTAGCTTCTAGTGCCAAGGAGGCTGATAATTCCAGATTTGGACCCGGTCTTCCAAGCTCAGGTTCCTCTGAGGAGTGTGCGAAAAAAGTGAAGTCAGGGGAGGTGGGTGTCAGAGCGTCTGGGGACAGAGTCTGTGTGGTGTGCGTTGGTGAGGTGGGGGCCTCTCGGCCGCTGGGCCACATCTTCCCCAGGTGTCCCGTGGGGGGCTAGGGAGGGTGATGGCGGGCACACAGCAGCCGAGCCTTGGCCAGGAGACGAGGTGCCTCTCTGTGTCCCAGAGTAAAGAGGAGAAGGAAGTGGGTATTGATCCTGTGGATTTCCAGAGCAGTTGGAATAGGAAGCGGAGGGAGCATCAGTGGGCACTTGGCAGTGGGCTCGGCAGCGTCCTTTCCCTTCCTCCCATTCCCACCACGGCCAGCACTGCCGTGTCTTCCTAAGCATTCTTGTATATTTAAGTGCCCAGAGCAGCCTGGGCCCCTAGAACTAGAATGTGGGCATCGGGTGAAAGTGTAATTTTCTAGTGGCCACGTTAAAAGGAGTGCACATAAACAAGTGAGATTAATTTTAATGTATTTTAACCCAATATAGCCAAAATATCAATTTAATGCGTAATCAACATAAAAAAATTGACCAAGATATTTACATTCTTCTTACATTTTGTAAGTTTCAAAATCCAGTGTGTGTGTATGCGAGTGCAACGTCCTCAGGTCAGACCAGCGGCCACGTTGGACCCTGCAGCCCTTTGGTGGGAAATGAGATGGAGTCTGGATTTGTACTACCCATGGTTATTTGATGTGAACTGTTGCTTTTGTGTTGTTTTAATTTTGTTGTTATGAAGACGTATTTGTAAAATTAGGAGGCTGGGACATATTTTTTTGAAGAGTTTTAGCTTGATTTTCAACATTTAACATTTAGGCGTATGGTACGTGTGTCTCTATCTGTGGTTATGCCTGTAGATGCGTGGAGCGGTTAATGCAAGGAGTGGTCAGCTGGAGCGATCAGACACTGTCCAGCTCAGTATACCCATTCCTGCACGCAGGCAGAAACCATTTCTTATTCATCTTTGGGGCCTCACAGCACCTGCTTCTTTGCTTTTTGCACATAGATAGGTGCTGTGTGAAGGAAGAGAATAGATCTGCCTTGGTCTCTCCATATTCCTGGAGCTCGGCATAGTAGGTGCTAGTGTATTAACGCATTCATTCAACAGGTGTATTGATTGAGTGCCCGATATGTGTTGGGTGCCAGGTGCTTTTCTAGGCTCTGGGGATACAGCAGTGAACAAAGTTCCTGCTTTCTTGGAATTTGTGTCCTTGGGTCCAGCAAGCCTCCTCGTTGTTAGTAATAATAAATAATAATGCCGCATATGGCCAACATAATTCAGATGACAATCTGACATGTGACTTACTCTCAAGCACTGAAAGAAAAAAAAAATAGTAGTTATCCTGAGTCCGAGAAGCTATAATTAGTCGGCAGGCGTAATAGATATTGAAAGCACCTCATTCTGCTGGCCATATTTGGGGGATGTGGAATTTGGTGGGAAGGGATTAAGGCGATCTATTTAAGACACTTGTCGCAAATTGAGTTTGGCTCCAAAGCCCACTGCTGAGCTGCTGTCTGACCCCACCAACAGTTGTTTCTTATTTACAGATTTGGGTTTTTCTGGGGGCTGATGGGAAGGAGATGCAAATTGAAAAGCTGGCATGGATTGGAAGTCTGGCATCAGCTGTCAAGTAACAAGTGAAAAAATCACCTTTAAAACTAAAGTTAGAATTAAAAAAAAAATTAAGCATGAAGTGAGCTACAGGAAAATTTTGTTTACATGGGATGCCTCAGCCTAAAGAGTCAGAAGAAAAGGGAACATAGAGATCCATTCGGAGAAATAATCAGAGGCTTCGTGTTGGTGACTTTCAAACCGGAGCGAATTCTGAATCACCTGGGGGACTTGTTACGACACAGACTGTCGTCGTCCCTACTGCCAGAGTTTGTAATTTCGCGGGTCTGGGGTGGGACCTGGAACTCTGCATTTCTGGCAAGTTCCCAGGTGCTACTGCTGGACCAGGAACCACACTTTGAGAACCACTGGTCCTGTTTCAGTAGGTTACTGTCGTTAGACACGCACCCGCTTTCTGCTACGGTTTCACATGGGTAATGCAAGGTTGGGCCCATGAGTCCTATAAGGCAGGAAGAGCTAGGGTATCTTCTAATCCTACAGCATGAGTACAAGCGAGAGTTAGAGATGAAACGCATCCGTTCTGCATATGGTTTTCAGGGCTGCCTTGGGCTTACCTGATGTCTTTGACCAGGTCACCCAGTCTCTGTGTTTTGCCGTGGGGATATTGAAATTCGGCGCTCTGTAACCTGGCCCTTCCCTGTGGGCTCATATCCTGACACTGTCCTTCTGCAGAAGCTGCCAGCACCAATGGTCACGGTTTCCCAGACCCACTGAGTTGCTCTTCGTTGCACTGTGCCCTTGTATCAAACTCTTCCTCTGCATTCACCCCCCTGCAAAATTTTATTCTTCCTCAAGAACCTTGTTCAGCTGCCACCCCCTGAATATAGGCACCTCTTGGCTTCTCTGTCTGCCTCTCTGCCTTCTCTTTCCTAACATGGAGTCCTGCGTACAGCACATATCACCTTATAATTTGTGATGTGTATAGTCCCCTTACCATCGTGTGAGCTATTCCCAGGCATCAGACACGGCTTCTGCAGCACCCTGGCCCTTCAGCCCCAGCCTCCTCAGAGCAGGTGCACAGTCAGTATTGATGGACTGCATGATTGGATGATTTAGTTAAAGCATCCCAGATCTCTCCGTCTATGAAAATGAATAGAATGAAACCACAACCAAGAAACAGAATGCAGACAGTTCAAATAATGGATATTTGAAAAAGAGTTGCAGAGTCATGGTGCAAATAAAATGATAACGAGAAGTCCTGAGATTTCCATTATGTTGCTCTGCATCTCGTTGAAGTCTGAATCTAACTCTGCTTAGATTAATTATTTCATGGAAGAAACAAAGTGTTACTTACCTACTCATAAAAAGCAATTTGCTGATACCGGTCCAGGGACATGAGCGAATATCACAGAACGTTTGTCCATAAGCATCTGTAATCTGCTTTGTATTTCTGTCACAGTGTTAGGTTATCAAATGAGTCTGAGGCCCAGTGTTGGAGTCCTCGGCTCTAACATAATCACTTGGGGAAATATTTGCTGAGATGGTAAAAAGGTTATGAGAATGAAAATTTCTTCCATTTACCCAGAAAAGAGCAGCTCCAGAATTGCAATCATGAAGAATATTTCAGAGGGTCCATGATCTCGGTCGTGTATTTTCCAGTGTCGTGCTCATCACATCTGTGCTACACATACAATAGGTTTAAAAACTCATGGAATGGGGCGGTGGTGAGTCAAGAGGAAGGAAGTGGGCACTTGGTCTGGAGTCAGACATTGGGTAGGAGGGCTAAGTCACCGTGTGGGCATGGGAAGGAGAGTTTGTTTTGGAGAAATGGTGGCACGCTAGGATTTTGCAAAATTGCTTTGATAATTTTGTCCTTTATTTCTAATCCAACTTTGCCTGACCTAAGCGATAACTGTTAGGTAAAAGATGAGGGGAACATGCGCATCGAGGCTGTCTGTCCAAGGATTCATGTAGTTTCTAGTGCTCGCGGTTGCAGCCTCCCAGCAAGGTTGGCTTCCTGCCCCTCCTTTCTCCAGGTGCCCAGCTCCGGACTCCAAACCTGTCCTCAGACTCCTGAGCTGGTTGCATTTATCTTTCTTCCCCTTGCCTCTGGGTGTCCCGAAGGCATTGTTCTTAACCTTCAGCTCTTTACTATATATATTCAGTGATGTCTTTCCAAATGCCCCCCCTGGGACTTCTTCACTTCGATGTCCAGCCTCAAAAAAAAAAAAAAAAAAAAAAAAAAACCCCAAGCCCAACACATTGATTTGAATGAAACCAACCTCCCTGTCCAGGTCTTTTATCGGCATATGCATGCACTAATCAGACCCTTCCCACTGCCTTCGCTCTTTCCTAGAATCCCTCCCACCCCGACTCTGGGATGAGGCTCTCAAACTCAAACACCTTCAGAAGCTGGGAAGGCGATTTAAATGTGTGAAGCTGGCCAGGAGGGGTGGGAAGAATGGCCGCTGACCTTTGCCTCGGTGTCTGGGAGTGGGAGGGCCTGGTGGGGACAGTGGAGAAGGAGGGACAGGTGCCCTGTCCAAATGGGGCAGCTCCTAGTCCTTCTTGCCATGTAGGAATGTGGGCCCAGAGTTACCAGATATTTTTTATTTTTTAAAGAGAATTTGGGATCCATTTGTCTTTAATCACCTGATTTTATAATGTTAGCTCTTGTTTGAAATGAAAATCACCCTTTGACCTAACAGCTCATACAAACTATTAGTCCCGTGTGGACCTCAGCTGCCATTTGCTATGTCTAATTTAGAGGGTCCAACCTTGCATCGTCTGTTAGGTATATGTGAGCCGTATGTGTGGTCAGAAATTTCCTCGTGGCCACATTTTGACAAGTAAAAAGAAACTGGTAAAATTATTCTAATGCTGTCTTTAATTTGACCCAGTACTATCCAAATATTTCAACGTGTAATCCATGGAAAAAAATTACCGAGGAGCTATTTTACATTCTGTTTTTATGCACTTGGTCTTTGAAATGGTTCCTACTTCTGGCACATCTCAATTTGGACTAGCTCCACGTGCCTAGTGACTACTCTACTGGAAATCACAGCTTTGAATGGTGAAGAAGAAGAATTAATTATATGCATATATAATAAGAGGAGATTTTATTTATTCTTGCATAGAGGTAAATAATTTGAATTTAGGATAAACCAAGGTAGAAGGTAACAACTCTGAAAATGATGAGTCCAAAAATGACACAAAGAACTATATAGAAAAAATTTCCGGGGTGGCACCAGGGTGGTGCATTATAGATTTTCCTAAGCCCTTCATGCATGGCTGACTGGAGTTTTTTTTTTTTTTTTTTAAAGATTTTATTTATTTATTTGACAGAGAGAGAGCATAGAGGGAGAGTAAGAGGGAGAAGCAGACTCCCCGCTGAGCAGGGAGCCCGATGCGGGACTTGATCCCAGGACCTTGAGATCATGACCTGAGCCAAAGGCAGACACTTAACTGACTGAGCCACCCAGGCCACCCCTGACTGGAGTTTTTTGAAGGACTTTTCTTTTGGGAGCTCTGCCCATCACTCAGAAGTTCACAGTTGAAGTTCTAATTCACACTTTGAAGTGGGGTTATACTTTGGATTTTATTGGGGACCAATTTTGCAGGCTGACTACCACAGGACCAGGTCTGTTAAATGAAGAAAGGAATCAGATGTTAACTAATCTTGCATTCTAAGTGCCTGGGCGCATCGTGAGGTAATCCATACATTTATCAGAAGGATGGACGTATGGATGAAAAGAGGACATGCCCATGTCATCCCAGCCAAGTTCCATTTTGGCGCTCTGTCCTTTTACTACCTACCTTCTGAGCCATTTCCAAAGAAAGAACTATTTGCTCTCAGTTTCAACTTTAAATCATCATCTCTACAAATTACTTCTCAAATTTCACCTTCCCATAAAAGTGTCTGGAGTGGTAATCTCAAACCAAGACTGCTATGTAAGTTTCTCTCTCAGCCAACTATATCAGTATAAAATACTTCCTCTGAATTCACAAGACTCAAAACAAAGTAGAATGAAACGTTATGTCTTGGTTAAAACATCTGCAGTAATATAATCATGCAGTGACTAGTATGTGTTCCAAGACAACTGTGGGAAGGTGCCTCCCTGCACAAATGCAGACTATCTGCTTCCTCCTCTTCCCCATCAAAACTATACTCAGGAGATAATTCCTGGGTGAAACCCAGAGGAGGTTGCTCATGGGAGCTGGCTAGGGAGCAGGCTAGGGAGGGAGTGCCTAATGACTAGGGAAGCAACTACCTCTCTGAGGGCCCGGGATTCCCTTCCAGATCTCTCAGACTTCTGCTTCTGGGCAGCTGTCTCACATCAGATCCATGCCAGGGATTATATATTTTTTTAAGATGTTATTTCTTTGAGAGAGAGAGAGAGAGCACATGAGCAGGGGAGAGGGGCAGAGGGAGAGGGACAAGCAGACTCCCCACTGAGCAGGGAGCCCAACGTGGGGCTCGATCCCAGCACCCTGAGATCATGAGGTGGATGCTTAACTGAGCCACCCGGGCACCCCTCTGCCAGGGATTTTAGACACGGGGACATGTCACAGCAATGGCATCCCCACTAAGCCCTAGGATGGCCTTTACAATGATGTTGGAAGTTCAGCCCAGGATGGTATTCTCAACTGTACCACTGCCCTAACTCACCAGAGGTACATCAGTTGGCTCCTGGAAAGAACTGATGGTGAGCATCTTCCACAATGCAAAAGTTGTCTCTGAGGACATGACACTCAGGTCATGGAGATATGGCTGACAATCCTGAGAAGCTGTCCTACTTTCTCTGGCTCCCTCCAGTAGCTTAAGAGCATAAAGGACCACACCTTGGCCTCCACTAGGAGCATAAAGGCCCAGTGATAGCATGGTGTATTCAGAGTATGCGTCACTCCATGCCAAGTTGTTGAGATCTTACTCTTGGAAGATGTGAGCATGGTCTCCATGATCATTAGCTTCATGTCTATAGCCTCAACAGATTCCTCCACAAAGGGTGGAGTCACAAGAAACATAAAAACCATGGAGGTAGGGTCAAAAAAGGAGTCACTGGGGGTCATCATCTTCAGCAGGCCAAAGCTGACAACAGCTCCAGGGCCCTGCTCCTCAGGAAGAATGTATGGTGAAAGCAGGTAAATACTGAATGCAAATGTTCCTCTTTAGCAGTGAGGAGATCTGCTAAGTCTTGACCGAATGACAAATCATCCCTGAGTTCACAACGTTCTTCTCCATTTTACAAATGGCTTCTTCAATGTTCGTTTGGTTTTAAATGCTTAAGGACAAATGCTCACCTTGACCTTTGAGAAGGGTAACAGCATAGTAAAATCCAAAGTATAACCCCACTTCAAAGTGTGAATTAGAACTTCAACTGTGAACTGACGACCTAGCTTTGGAAGCCATGCATCATCATTTCCACATTATCGTACTGGTTACGTAGGTCAGCCCTATTTCCTATGGAAGGAGACTGGGACTCCGGGATCATGATCTGAGCTGAAGGCAGTCGCTTAACCAACTGAGCCACCCAGGCGCCCTGGAAGCAGATCTTCCAGTTCCAGTCAAGCCTTCCATCGCCTGCAGCTTTGTGATGTCTTGATTGTAGTCCCGTGAGAGACCATCAGCCAGAACCACTCGAGTTCCTGACTTACACTTGTAGGAGATGATAAATGTTTATTGTCACGTTAAGCCTTCTAGGTTTTGAGGTAATTTGATAGGCAGCAGTAGATAACTAATACATATCCCTTACTGTGCTCCGGGCATTGTTTTAAGACCGTTGCAATATTCACCCATTAATCCTCGTATCAGCCCTTTGACGTAGGTACTGCTGTTGTTCCCATTTTATGCATTTGGAAACTGAGGCCCAGAGATGTATAAATGACTTTTCCCAAATCACAGAATTTACATAAAGCTGAACTGGGGTTTGAATTAAGGGGTCTGGCCAAAGAGGAACATGTTTTAGGAAATCAGTTGTAAAATTGGATGAGTGATTTTAGGAGAGTAGTGAACTTGGTTCTAAATCCAGCTCTATTACCATCTGGGATTTGGAAGCTTCTTGGCTAAATCACTTCTCTGAGCCTCCGTCCACTCGTCTATAAAGCCTGGAAAATGCCAGCTCCCATTCTGGGATGTTTTGAGCATTAAATGAGATAAGTTATGAAAGCCCCTTAGCAGGAAGGGGGTAGTACCAATACACTGGAGTTCTTGCCCTTGCTAGGCACCTTCCATTTAGCACCACTCAAGGGGAACTCGGTCTTCTGGAAGGTACTGCTCTTTGCCTTGGGTTCTGCCATCCTGAGCCATGCCTGGAGGCTGCCGGGCATCCCAGCCCATGCGATTGCAGCTCTCCGAAGGAGACGCCTATTTGGGACTCAGCCCTGAGTCCCCACATAGGAAAAATCCACTGACCTTCAGTGTTGGGTTGCAGACTAACAACAATGAACCATTTCCTGTGCTTAATTATATTATTCACAGTACTCTACAGAGTGGGCGGTTTGGAACCCCAACCACTAATTTACGAAGTAACTGGAAAGACAGAAATAAAACAGAAAAAGGAGAGGAGCTGTGCTGGCTCTGTGAGGTCGGCATTGTGGAGCCAGAGGTAATTACATTGGGTGTACCTGGAGGTTTAGGGGGTGGCACCATCAGCAGTGAAAAGCCCAGGGTGGCAAGGAAGTCACACAAATCTGGGTTCAGCTCCCATTTCTGTTACTTCCTGGTGTGAGACTTTGAACAAATTCACTTCTTGGAGGCTTGATTTAGAAGTGGAAAATAGGGATACTGCTGCTGACCTCATTTATTCCTTAGGAGGATCCCATGAGGTAATGTGGGTACCACGCATGTGTTTCCCTTCCCTTTCTCTAAATAGTGATTATATTGGAGAGTTAGTGTCCTAGGCAGCTAGTGGTTTGGGGGTCAAGCTCACTTAAGATTTTTTTCCCAAAGGAAATTTAGGGATAATTTCAGACCAAAACACTGTTGAGGTTTTCCAGTAGGCAGCCACACAGGAAATGCAGACCTCTGTGATCCTTGGAGGTGCCTAGCGGGAGGGGAGACCCCAGCCTTTGGATGCTTTTAGACAAGGCTGCCTGGGACACCGGAGATTTAGTCTTTGCAAGTCTGTGTTTCCGACCTTGGAGAAGAAAAGTAGTTATGTACCCTGAAAGCTTTTCTTTAAAAATCTTGTATATCTCAGCGCACTTAAAGTAGGGCAGCAAAGCTTTCTACAAAAGTGTAATGGTCTTCATGATTAAAAAAACGAAAGATGGGATGCCTGGTAGCTCAGTCGGTTAAGCGTCTGCCTTCAGCTCAGGTCATGATCCCAGGGTCCTGGGATCGAGCCCCGCATCAGGCTCCCTGCTCAGCGGGGAGGGAGCCTGCATCTCCCTCTGTAAAAGTCCACCGTGAACTCGCTCACTCTCTCTCTGAAATAAATAAATAAAATCTTCAAAAAAAAAAACAAACCCAAGGAAAAACAAAGCAGAAACTCTTAGCAATTTAGACATAGAAAGGAACTTCCTTATTCTGATAAAGAAGATCATGACAACAACTATGGTGAGACATCATACTTAATTGTGAAACTCTAGGAACTTAAGGATGTTCTTACTTTTCCCATTCAGTATCACATTGGATGTTCTACCTATTTGATAAGACAAGAAAAAAGGGGGCATGAAATTAGAATAAAAATTTTCCATATTTACAGGTGATATGATTATCATTGTAAAAAAAAGTGAGACTCTATAAGCTATTAGTAATAGTTTGTTGGATATAAGATCTATGTACAAAAATCAACTATCATTCCTTTAGAGTAGCAAAAACAAAGCAGAAAAGGTTTTTAAGAAATGAACATTTACACTAACAACAAAAACTTGTAAAGCACTTAAGGGAAAAAAGTTACAAAAATGGGCAAGACCTTTATGGAGAATGTTATAAAACTCTGTTGAAGGGCATGAAAGAAGACTTGAATAAAAGATAAAACATACCATGTTTATGGATTAAATGACTCAGTATCCTAAAGATCTTTCTCCCCAAATTTAGTCTTTAATTTCAGTGCCATTGCAATAAAAGGGAATCTGGGATTGTGTGTGTGTGCGTGTGTGTATGCACATGGTTGTACGTATATAACCGTACAAGATAATCCTAAAGCTCATGACGAAAAGTGCTTCATCAAGAATAATTAACATAGTTTTGTGTATGCAGATTATATAGGGAGGGAAATGGCCCTGATAATTATCTTGATTATAAATTATAGTGATTTAAATGTGTGGTATTGGCCACAGGGATATAAAAATACATATTTAAACTGACTGCCATACCCAGAAGCCAATTTGTGTGTGTGTGTGTGGGCACAGGGATATTATAGTGAGGAAAACGCTTAAACTGTCAGCACACCAAAAAGGAACAAAAAGAAAATCAGATCCTTTACACTGTACTAAGAAAATTGATCACTTTTTTTTTTTTTATTTTTTATTAAAGTAGGCTCCAAGCTTAGTGTGTAGCCCAATGCAGGGCTTGAACTCAAGACCCTGAGATCAAGACCTGAGCTAAGATAAGAGGCAGATGCTTAACTGACTGAGCCACCCAGGCTCCCCAAGGACATGAAGATTCTTAACCCATGGAGTAGACACAGGTTTTCCCATCAATCTCAGTCCAGATGTATATTCACAGGGAGAGAAGGCACCGCCCTACCACCTGCCACAGGTGTTGATTGTCCCTGATGATCCGCCAGGGCCCAGTCCCCAGGCCAGTGATATCCATACATCAGCCCTTGGCTCAAGACAACAAGAGGGAGAAACCATCAAGGGTTTCACCCTGAAAAGGCAGTGGAACACAGTACTTGCTCAGGCCTTGTCTGGACAAAGAGGTGGACTTTTACAGGTTTGGTAACAGTTCTTATAATTCTATAAAGCCCAGGTACTGAGAGCAGTATAGCGGGAACATATTTAGTGCTTTTTCTCTTCTTTATTAAGAAAAAATAACATTGGAGCGCCTGGGTGGCTCAGTCGGTTAAGCGTCCAACTCTTGATTTCGGTTCAGGTCATGATTTCAGGGTCCTGGGATCGAGCCCCAAGTCTGGCTGCATGCTCAGTGGGGAGTCTGCTTGGGATTCCTTCTCCCTCTGCCCCTTCCCCTGAGCTGCTTGGTTCCTACCTGTCATTCTGAGACTTTTTCTTCTTACTCATTTCAGCGTTATCCAAACAGTCATATTTGCTTGGTACACATGGTATATTGGCATATTAAGAGTTCCGTAGAAAAGCTATACCCAGAAACTGGTAGTAGCAGCTGCCTGTCTAGAAGGGCCTGGCCTGGTCAGGAGACTCCATTTTTATTGAATATCCTTGTAGTGTTTGAATTACATTTTCCCAAATGCATATCTTTTTTAATTAAATGAGCTTAGTTAATTAAAAAAATCTTTTGTTGTCAAACACAAGGGGTAGCTATGCTGGTAGTATTGCATATACTGAGTGTTAATGCTGCACAGAGCCCTCTGAATTCCCACATCCCAGTTCTTCTATTTACCAGCCATGTGACACAACCAGTTACTTAAATGCCCCGAACCTCTGTTCTCAAATCTGTAAAATGGGTATGAGGACACTTGCTTATCTTACAGAATGTCATAAGGATGAAATGAGGTAAGTATATCCTTCTTCCTGCATTAAGTTATATTGCCCAACTTCCCCCTGAATAGTAGGAAATGCATTTGGTGTTCCTTTATATTCTCCAGTCCCTGGCTACGTGTTCTGTAACATCCTGGGAGGAGGGGATATTCTCTCCTGCAGTTGACCACAGTATCCTCAGTGCCTATCTGTCATTGCGTAGGCACATTGTCATGTTTGTTCAGTGAAGGAATGCATGCGTGCGTGATAGTTCAATTAATGTTACTTGATGCTTGAGAACTGGTTTGCTGAAATAATTTATCCATGTCCAGTCTCCTCCCCAGTGGCTAGTAGTGATAAATGTGCTTGGCTCCAGAGAGTACACATTGAAAAGTGTACACCTCTTTTGCCTAGCCGTACTCCCCTGTGACTTTTCCTCAGCTGGCCTGTCATGTGTTGGCCTCGGTGTCTATCCATGAACCTAGTCCTCGTGCCTCCTGGCATTAACTACCCATGCTCAGCAGTGGACATCTCATGAGTCCTTCTGTGGACACTGTTCTTTCTCTGCTGTTTGATGAGGAATCCCAGAGCCCATGGGAAAGGCCAGGGGATGACAAAGGAGAGCAAGCGCAGATCCAGTAGGGACATGCGGTGGTCCTCCTGTAGGGGTAAGGAGCTTTCCCCACCTGATGGAACTTGTGCCCCAAGCAGCAGCAGTGAACAAGCCCTGTATTCACAATGGCCGGTTCTTCAAGGAGTTCATGGATACAGGGCCTGGGATACACCATCCACCAGCCAGAGGATGACACCTGGTGGGTGTCCATGGTTTGGGTGGGTGGCACTGGGATTGGTGTTGCTGGGCGTTAGTGCCCAGCTGGGCCGCAGCTGTCACCCTCTGTCTCCAATTCCTGACGATTAGCTGAAATGTGCAAGATAGGCGGGTGCGTTGTGGTATTTGGCATGTGGACCATCTCAGGCACTTACAGATGTAGATTCCTGGGTCCCACCCAGACCTTTGGGAGAGGCTCTCTGCGTGTGGGGCTTGGGAAGCACCAGCTTGAAAGGTCTCCAGTTGATCCTAATTTACAGGAGAGGTTGGGAGTCATGCTGGAGTGGACAGGAGCCTGGCTTTTAGAGCTGGCCAGACCTGGCTGTGAGTCCAAGTTCTGCCACCTGCCAGCCCTGTGGCTTGTGGCATGCAAGCCCACTGGGCCTCCGTGACCTCCTCTCTGTGATGGCGATGAAGATGGTGGGATCAGCAGGCACTTAGGGGTCTTGGTCGGTGATGCAGTGCTGATAGGCCTTTGGTAATTCTGTCCCCAACAGTGCTTGAGTAGATGCTGGAATGGTGTTGAACACAGGAATGAATTATTGGCCATTTTTTGACCATTTGAACACTGAAAACCAGAGACATGAACTCCCTGGATTAGCTGTCACTGTCATCCGTGCATCAGCAAACTCCATGAAGTGCTTTTCAGCGGAGTTTTGTAACTGAGTTTAGCAGGGGATGGATGCCTGTGAGCAATTTGGGAAAACAAAGCCAATGTAGCTCACAGAAGCAATGATTGGAGCTTCCCCACTGTTGTCCTCGAAATGCATTAGTCTCCACTGAACTGGGATGCTTTTTCTAATACTAAAACATCTTTTATTTTTCATCCTGGGAAACCCAGATTCAAAAAGCATCTAGGGCTTGCATATGAGCACCCACCTAAAGCAGTGATGTCCAGCATAAGCAAAATAACATGCAAAGGATGGTATGTGGCTCCCAGCCCTGAAACCCTGGTTATTTCTTTATGGAAATTTCAGTGAAAAACAAAACCAAAACAGAAAACTACCAGAGTCTCTGAAACTCTTACATTGAATGCTAATAAACATCAGTGCCTTGATTTGCTACATACAGTTTACTAAAGAGCAAGGCAGGGGCGCCTGGGTGGCTCAGTTGGTTGAGCGACTGCCTTCGGCTCAGGTCATGATCCTGGAGTCCCGGGATCGAGTCCCGCATCGGGCTCCCTGCTCGGCAGGGAGTCTGCTTCTCCCTCTGACCCTCCTCCCTCTCATGCTCTCTGTCTCTCATGCTCTCTGTCTCTCATTCTCTCTGTCTCAAATAAATGAATAAAATCTTTAAAAAAAAAAAAAAAGAGCAAGGCATTGGTTATTTGAAAAGTTCATGATGTTTGCATTATATTTACTTTGAAGACCGTCTCGTTAAATAAATAGCCCAATCTTCTGGGTATTTTTAGAGAGTCGTATATGGAGAAGCAAGACCCAGAAATGTGACTGGGGCCTTTGAAAAATAAATAGAAAACCACCCAAAATAGCTCCTCAGACTCGATATTTGCATATGGCGACCATCCGCAGGTGAATGTTCCTGGGTTGGAATGGCCCCCAGCCCAAACTTCGGAGCTTGTCCAGAGGTGCAGTGATGATCACATGTGGCCACTTCAAGAACATCCAGAAGTGGACGGCCTCCCTATCCCTTTCATGAGCAGGCATGTGGGCCCCGTCGTCATGATGTACTTTGTGGCTCAGGATGGTGGGTCTGGGGTGTAGGTGAGAGACGCTGCCTCCCTGTTGCTCTCTGTGTTTCAAGGCAAGAATGAGATTGACCTGTGTAGTGGAATGCACATTAGGCTCAAGCACCTGTCTGAGCTTGGATACTAGCTGTTGCAGGGAGTGCTCAGATAGGCCAGCTACCCTGCATCTGGAAAGCTGGGGGGCTCCCGGTCCTGTGAGCAGTTGAGCTGGGGTACAGCCCTGCCCATTGGGGAGTGGGGATCCCATCCAGCTAGCTTATTTCCAGGCTGAGACAATTCTCAGCCTCACTGGCTGGATAATCCTCGTGTGCCCCAGTCGTCTTCCCTCACTGTGTGGTGGGGGAAGGGGGGGAGCCCGGAATCAGGTAGAGCTGATTTCTCCTCCCCACTCTGCGGCAGACCGATCACACCAGGCGTGCTCCCTGTACCGTGGGAAGTTGCTCTGTTGTCTCATGCTCGGGCAGTGCGGGTGGGTCATTCGCTAATCTGTTTGGTATAAAGCCTCTAACGCAACGATCAGAAGAGAGTCCATTCAGAGGCTAATTCGGGCTCACATTGTCCTGTTTATGCTGGAGTTAGTTGCCTAAGAATTTTGCCAGTCATCTTTCCGTCCGCACTTGGGGAAAAGGCAGGGCTTCTTGATCATCCGGGTTCTAAGAGTAGATGGTCTCGCCTTTCCAAGATCTGCACAGAGGTGACATTAGCTCAACATCCATGCTGTGAGTGAAAACTTCCATGTGTGCCAGATAACACACTTCCTTGGTCGGATGTGAACGAGATGTACTGGACTTAGTATAGTTACTGAGTTAGTTCAAGAGGAAAGATGCTTTTTGATCAGAGCTCCCCCTCCCCCCCCAAATTCTGGTGTCTGTGTTGGCGACCGTCTTCTGCTTAGATCAGGCGTTCTTTCTGCTGGATCCTGCCTTTCCTTTAGCCAGCACAGCTCTGTCAAGTGCTTTAAGTTTTGCTGAGTTTAAAAATCTAGCAGAAAAGGAAAATAAAAGTCCTGTTTATTTCAATGACTGTAATTATTGATAAAGAATCAGCTCTTTTAAACACTGGATTCCCAGTGCCCCAAAAGACAACACCCTGTGAACTTAATCAACAGGATAGATGTGTTCTGTGTAGGCAGTCCTCTCATTGCTGAATAAATATACTTCATTAAGCTACCACATCCAGAAGCAGAGATCCCCTTTCTAGGAAAAGTGCTAGTTGTAATGCCTCTTTGGCCCCACATCCTCTTAGCAATCTCTCTCTTTATTTGGCGTCTGTTTTAGAGGGCCGGAGTCCTTTACCCAGAGGAAGTAATTTCTAAAGGAAATAGCAGAAAGGCCTGTTAACGGAGAGTTTGGGAATTGTGTGACATCGAGTTACATAACTTTCCGCGTCGAATCATGCTGATGAGGCACTCCTGTGTCTCGTACAAGAGTTGATATACGAAAAAAGCAACATTCCAGCCAATCCACAAGGGGACTGGAGTATTCCTGTGGTGGGGCATTCAGGACAACATAATAGCCTGTGTGTTTTTCTCTAGGTAAAGTCCTGATTCATGTCAAATGCGGCTAAGACTGAGAGAGAGAGATACTGTTTGTTTTCCTAAAACCTGTCTGGTTAATGTTAGAGTGGGTTGTGTAATACATAAACACCAACTATGCAGGATTTGTGATAGTGAAAACAGTGTTCAATCACTGTGGACTCTGAGCTTGAGTTGACATGCACGTTGGATGGGTACTTGGCTGGAATATGAGGCCAGGAGGCCTCTCTTACGCTAAATCAATGAAGACCCCAAAGAGGAGGTAAATGAGAAGAGAGGGTGTCAGATGTAGTTTCAGGCTAAAACAAAGGAAGGGGTGTCTTTTTGAATAGGGGGAACGTAAAGGGGGGGGTCTTGCCTTGGGACCAATCACAGAATTGCTTTGGAGTGCGTACACACAGAATGGCCTTGGGGAATCAGGGAGGCACCAGGGAAGTGGATTGTTTTAATTGGTGGTAAGAACCTCTCAGGTTTTTAGAGGCCTTAGGATTAGCAGGCTCTTTTTTTTTTTTTTTTTTTTAAGATTTTATTTATTTATTTGACAGAGACAGACACAGCGAGAGAGGGAACACAAGCAGGGGGAGTAGGAGAGGGAGAAGCAGGCTTCCTGCGGAACAGGGAGCCCAATGTGGGGCTCGAACCCAGGACCCTGGGATCATGACCTGAGCCGAAGGCAGACGCTTAACGACTGAGCCACCCAGGCGCCCCTAGCAGGCTCTTCTGAAAGCCAGAAGAACTGTATGGGGGGGGGGGGGGGGGGGAAGGATAGGGGCCACATTTTATTTTTCCTGTTCTGTAATTATCTAGGCATCATAAGTTAAATGTATTAAAATAACCCCCAAAGCATAAAACAGGGGCATCTTGAGGTTAATATGCGTATTTTACCCGAAGAACAGAGATCCACACTCTTGGTTTGTAGGATACTAGCTTTAAAAGAATACAAGTTTATTTTCTAAATCTTTGAAAGAAGGCCTTAAAAAGTTAAGGCGGTGCCTTTAGAAGGATCCAGATTGACAGCCCTTGGGGGCCTTGCCATTCCTGCACAGTGGGCCACACGTCCAATCTCCAGTGGGGCCAAAGGGGTTGCCTTTGATGAAGTCGGCTCAGCAAACTGGACAACCCCATTGCCAACATCATTTCTTGAATGAAGTGGACAACTCCACACTTAGTCGCCAAATGGCCAACTGGCAAAATAAAAAATACCACCCCCCCACTTGTAAACACGTATACACAATTGGAGCCTTGGAATTCCTTCTACTTAGGCTGTAATGGGTCCAACTGAAACCGAGCCCCAGCACTTAAGAACCACCCCCTCACCTTGCCCCAAAGCATACAGCTCCCTGAGGGCAAGTCACAGTTCCTTTCTGATCATGGATTGATCTTCTTTTGTAAATTTTATGTATTTTTTAAGATTTTATTTGAGGGAGCATGCCCACGCACGTGCAGGACCTGGGGGGCGGGGGATAGGGAGGGGCAGAGGGAGAGGGAGAAGCAGACTCCCCGCAGAGCAGGGAGCCCAATGTGGGGCTTGATCCCATGACCCTGAGATCATGCCTCGAGCCGAAGACAGATGCTAAACCAACTGAACCGCCCAGGAGGCCCACATATTGTTCTTTAAAACCAGGGTACGAACACTTGTTTTATGTGGGTTTTGTGATGATAAAGTAATATTTATACAGTATCTAGCTCAGTGGGACATAAAAAAAAAATTATAGTTCAGAGTTTTCATTTTAAATTTCTTAACTCCTGACCTTTCTGAGCTAGTTTATAAAAATCTGGATTCATTTTCACAGGGTTTGGAGAGTCAACATTGACACTGAAATGAGAGGTTTAAGATTTTGTGTTCAACTTGGTGGAACATAAGGGTGACACGCAGGTGTAGCTTATTTTCTCAATGAGACTTTTTCACTGACATTGGCCAATGTGATTAGTAGGTACAGAAAACAGTACTTAGGACCGTGAATGTTTTTAGGATGTCTGCGAAGGTAAAACTGAAACTCAAAGCATGTCTTTTCATAAAGCAAATCTGCTTTGAATAGCATCAGTTGTGGTCAAGCAAGGCAAATAAACTGCCTGCCTATCCAGAAGAGCAATAGTGCAGCTATAGAGACTCTACTTGGTGAGATTTTAGGGATTTCTGATGTGTAAAATGAGTTTGTGCCGTATCATAAGGTGGAGTCATTTGTAGGGAGGATGGAAAATGTATTACTTCTGACATCTTTTTTTTTTTTTCTTTTTTTCTGAAGCGACATTTGTATAGATTGCTCTGCTCTGGCTTGCTTTCCTTCTGTGACCCCAGCCATCACCCATGTCCAGGGCAAAGGACCGCTTGCTGCCTCAAATTTTGTGCTCTGCTCTCCATCCGCCGAGTTACAGTTGGGAAGTCGGTGACCCTTTCAGCCTTACCATCAGAATGTTTTCCAGAGGAACGACTCTGGAATTGAAATAAGCGAGAGCCCGGTCTGCCTAGGCCATAGACCATTTCTTGAATGAAGTGGACAACTCCACACTCCACCGCCGATGGACATGGTGAGAAATAGGGAATACCCTGAAATAGATTTTTAAAGCGTTGACTGGATTACAGGGATATCGATTAAAACAATCAGGGCCTCCCTGGGACTGCCCGGTGGGTCTCGTCTCATCATTTACAACTGACTTGAAGCTCAAGGCAGCTAAAGCACCATCATGCAAAGAGATCAACAGGGCTTCTGAAGTGGTAAGTCCAGCTCGATGCCCACTGACATCAACCACAGAGCTGTGGGAGGAAATGTTACCTGAAGTTTGCACAACGCTCAGCTGGGGCAGAGCAAATGCAGAGTGCCCTGGGCTCTGCCATGTCTCCATCTTTCTATCACTTAGGGGACCTCTTTGGTGGCTGAGGCTCTGAGCAGTGTCCTGGGTTAAATTCTTTCAGCCTACTCAGTCTCAGGGGTGTGCTGGCCAATTTGATAAGGTCCCCAGCAGGGCCTGCTTGTTGGAGAGCCTGTGTCGTAAATAAACAAGGCGCTGGTGTGTCAGGAAGAGAACAGGCTTGGGCACCAGCCCAACCTTTGGGTCTGGCTGCACTGCTAGGATCTGTGTGATCCGGGACAGGGCAGCAAGTGTCTACAGATCTCACTTTTCTCCAGTGTGAAGGATACCCACCTTCTTCAAAGGGATGTTCTGAGGTCTAAATGGATGGTGCATGGAAAGGCTTCTAAACTTTTTTTTTTTTTTTGAGAGTGCACGCACATGGGTCAGGCGGGCAGAAGGAGAGGGAGAGAGAATCTTAAGCAGGCTCCATGCTCAGCACAAAGCCTGCCACGAGGCTTGATCTCATGACCCTGAGATCGTGACCTGAGCTGAAATCAAGAGTCTGAGGCTTACCTGATTGAGCCACCCAGGTGCCCCACATGGAAAGCTTCTAAAAGGCTTCTCAGAGCTTCCTGTATGTGGAGCTGTAATGAGAACCAGAGAGAAGAGATTCCTACACAAGGTTTGTCCTGCAAGTGTTGCTTTCCTCCCCTGCCTTTGGATTAGTTCAGGTGGGCAAGCGATGTGAAAAGAACGCTTTACGAAGATATGCATTCCATGGAGGCCTTTTCCAAATCCCTTTGCTCATGGAGAGGGACGGTGGGGCCAAGAAGTCTTATGGAGAAGTGCCCTGTAGGCTGAACTCACCCAGGCTTCCTGGCTTGGCTCTTATTCCCACTCCTAACAGCCTAGAAGGCTGGTCGGTGGTGGATAGGAGAGCAGGTGGCTCTGACCTTGCAACCCACTATGTGATACTTGGTGTTTTTCCTTTCCTTTGTACCCCCAGCACTCAGAACTCTAGAAAATGTTTTTGATATGGGATATTAGCACACACAGTGGATGCTCAAGTGATGTAATCTCTCTATTCAGTGTTTCCCTAAACTGTTTCAAATAATATTACTCTGGGAAGGGGCTCCGTCAAAACCTCAGCAGCAACAACACAATACATGAGCTTGATAAAGACCTATTTTGGAGAGTGGGATGCTCATTAACATTATCAAGGCCCGGAGAAGTCCTGTACGAAGAACCCATTTTGACTTCATTCAACCCAGTGTTTCCCAGCTTCATTTGGTCTGGGAAGCTTTCTTCACTTCCTTCCCAGGACACACATATTGGCAAGCACTAATCAATGGCATATTGATCGGAATTAGTCTGAATCATAAATCCCCCTACATTTCCAGGTAATTCCCAGACTTCTTTGTAGGCATCGTGCTGTTGTCTTTGCCTGGCTGGAAAACAAACTTCAGGTAACATTTCCTCCCACAGCTCTGTGGTTGATGTCAGTGGGCATCGAGCTGGACTTACCACTTCAGAAGCCCTGTTGATCTCTGCATGGTGGTGCTTTAGCTGCCTTGAGCTTCAAGTCAGTTGTAAATGATGAGATGAGACCCACCGGGCAGTCCCAGGGAGGCCCTGATTGTTTTAATCGATATCCCTGTGATCCAGTCAACGCTTCAAAAATCTATTTCAGGGTATTCCCTATTTCTCACCATGTCCATCGGTGGTCACCCTGACCCCATGACCATCCTGTCTCACTCGGACCATCACAATAGCTGCCTACCTAGACTGTTCCTGGCACTGCAGCCGGGGTGATCTGGCTAAAACACAAGTCTGATAGAATCAGTCCCATACCTGGGGAATACCACCATCCTGACAGTGGCCTTCAGGGCCATTTGTAACCAGGGTCCCTGCCACTTTCCCCCTCCCCATTCTGCTGCAGCCACCCCAGACTCCTTGCTCTCCCTAAGATGTTCCAGGCAGACTGCTGCCTCATTAGGGAGAAAGAGGGGGGAAAAAAGTTTGCATTTCCTCTCCCTTCTGCCCAGGACACTCCGTCTGGCTTCCAAGTTGCGTGTTTGCTCACTTACTTCCAGTAAAGAAACAATGCCATTGGTCAAATGCCATTGTACCAGAGAAGCCTGCCTTGTTGTCCTGCATAAAGTAGCAGCCCTCCCCAGCTCCGTCCCCTTCCCTGCTTCCTTCCCCACCCCACAACACCCGTCAATGCCTGGCATGTGATACATTTCCTCGGTTATTTGTTTATTGTCTCCTCTGCCCACGGGGGTTTCAGCTGACCTAGAGCAGGGACTTGGCTCTTGGCAGGCTGTCTCCCCAGCTCTGAGCACGGTGCTTGCCGTGCAGGCGGACCTCAGTCTCTAGCTGTTGAATGGATGAGTAACGGTGATCGCCATCCTGTTCATGATGTGACCAGGGCAGGGTACGCCGGAGGGCGTGGAACATCGAGGAACTTCTCAGTTTGCGGTGTCATTTGGAACAGCTCAGCGTGGAAGCTTGTCCCAGGTTCAGAGAGACCGCTGCGTCTGGACAGAATTGTCAGAGCTGAAGGGGAGAGCCGAAGGCACACCAACATGTGACGGAGGGGGGGGTGGTGGACAGTGCGGCCAGAGGAGGCCGAGGGTGGAGCCCTGCGGAGCTTCAGTGCTGCTGCTACCCGGCCACCATCACGCCAGGTTGTTTCCTGTAATAGTAATGGTCATTTACCACAGGAGTGCTCTTTCACCGAGGTCTATCCTTGTTGCCTCTTATAAACGCCATTGTATTTTCGTCTCTGTTCCAAGCCTTGCATTGAACAAAGAGCTCACCGTTAGGAGTCAGTTTGGATGACAGAGCAGGAAGGGGCCCAGTCTTCCTGAGCCTCAATTTCTTTGCAGTGAAATGAGCCAACCGCACGTGAAGGTCTTAAAGGTCTCTTCCCATCACAGATGGTCCACGGCTTCAGGAATAAAGTCGCCTTGAAGCCATGGAACTGCAGGTATCATTTATTTTGTGACTCAGCGCAGCAAAGCGCTTGAGAAATTAAGGCTGCACCCAGAGGTGGTGGTGGCCTTGTGCAGAGTGTCCCCTTCCTGCTGTTGACCGTGAGGCTCTAGAAATGGTGAAGCTCTAGAAATGGGCTGCAGTGAGGAGTCTCCTGCGTGCAGAGGGGGTCCTCCTGTCCTAACCACACCTTCCCCAGCTCAAGCAGGCAGTGGGAGGGCTTCGACTCGAGGTGCTGCTGGATTGAGGTAGAAGCATCTTCAGAGAATCCCCAGGGAGCTGGAGAAAGTCCAAGTGAATCCCAGATGTGTATAAGGTTGAATAACTCCAGAGAAGGACTTTATGAAAAAGAAGATGTCATTTATTGAAAGTAAAAGTACAACTCGGGGCAGCTTATCGACCAAAGCCATCAGATGGTAGCTGGAAGATTCCATGTCACCTGATCTGCCAGGAAGAGAGCCCGTGGCCTAGCAGCTCTGATAACACAGCTCCCCGAGAAGGAGGGGCTGATGCCTCTGCTGGGCTGGAAGGAGAGAGGAAGTCCTGTGTGGGTGGGTGGGTGGGTTTGTGCCCAGTAGACCCCAAAGCTACGGGACAGAGTAGCTCTTCCAGACTCCCCCAGGCAGCAAGAAGGGCTCTTCTATGGTTAAAGGGAGTATGAATTCTCAACACAGATTCCAGTAACTCATCAGTTCTCTCAGGAGCGCCGTGAGTTTGGGATCATTATTCCCATTTCACAGATGGGAACATGGAGGCTCCCAGAGGCCGAGGCTTGCTCTGTATCACACTGCAGGCTGCTGGGCAGAGCACATACCATACCTCTGAGATTTCTGTGGTAACAGGCCTGTCCCCTGGGCCGGGTGCTGTGTTGGCAGCTGCAGGATGGCAGGCACGCTGAGACCTGATCCCAATCCTGTGGGCCTCCTCGGGCGGAGACCCTGCTGTGGCACAAGGGCCAGATGATGTGAGCTCCGTTCCAGTGGGCTGATGGGCTCCAGCAGCAAAGCGCTGGGAGCTGGCTTTTAATTGGCGAGACATGCCCGGACCACCCCTGCCTTATACTTATCAGCCGAGAATGTAAACGATTAAAAAGATGCAAAGCGTCATTGCCGAGGGACATAGGGAATAGTCGTTTGTAATCAAGCTTCATTACTTGGTTTTAAGTCCAGCCGAGACATCCTAAAATTGTGGAGTCCAGAAGGACCCACCACGCTGGCAGGAGTGTGCTGGGGAAGACCTTGGGCTTGAAGTCTGACACTATGGCTTTAATTCCTGGACTTGCGCCACACGGCTGTGTGACTTTGGGCAAGATGCTTGACCTCTCTGAGCTTCAGTTTCTCACCTTGCCAAATGGTGTAAGAGCAGGGCTCACGCAGCGGGTGACAGAAGCCTGGCAGGAATTGAGCTGGATACTGTATGCAAAAGGTTAGCAGTGGAAATCGTGACAACAAAGCTCCCAAAGAGCCAGGCTGAGGCTTCCTGAACGTCTCCCCTAATCTAGGCAGAGGCTTCGGCGTAAGCCCATTTCCTTTGGTCTGGATGTTGGCAGAAGAGAAATACATGGATGCAAGTAAGTGCCTTTGTCCCCGCCCAAGGAAAAGAAGGGAAAAGAAGGAACCCATTGGGCAGCTCCCGCCGCTCACTGGCCCATGTGGGCAAGCGGCCCCCTGCCGCCTCTTTTAAACACCACTCCCATTTGAGCCAGATACCTGGGCACGCAGCAGAAGTGTGGGTGCAAAGAGGCAGAGAAAGAGCCGGAAAGAAAACTGGCTGTCTTTGGAGGGCTGTAGGGGTGAAAATGCCCCAGATTAGGGTTTCCTTCCAGGCCTGCAGTTTAAATTACAGTCATTTATTGCTATTATGGGCAATACTGAACTGTACTTGCCCTGGGCTCTGCAAACACAGGAAGTCAGCCAGGCCTCTTGGAAGTGGTTTTCAAACAGCACTAGGGAAAAGAGGCTTAATGGTTAAAGAGCAGTGGGAGGAAGCCAACCCGCCTTCTCCTCCATCCTGGTGGCCAGAAGACCCACCTCCTCCTGCTCCATCTGCCCACTCAGACACTTAACTTCAGAAATCGAATTAATACAAGTTACCGAGTGCCTGGTGTGCCAGGCTCTCTCTTCTGGAGGCGGTGGGGAGAAAAGGGAGCCTTTTGGGATGTTCTCAGCCTCCAGAGAGGGAGAAGGGGTGGGGAATTATTCAGACTCAAGGCATTCTGGGAATTCAGTAAGGTGGCTTGTGAAGAGGAAAAGGAGGAGGTGAGGGATGGGGAGGGGGAGGAGGAAGAGGAGGAGGGAGTGAGGAGGACCAGGCAGGGCTCTGATATGGTGCAAACCCACCTGGCCACGAGGTAGGTCCCTAGGGGCAGAGGTCCGCCGTCTGGTGTGCAGCCCCCAGAGGGCTTGGTGCACTCTTACTCTGTTCCGTATCTAAGCAGGCATGGCACACAGAAGTGTTGGACAACAGGAGATACTCAAAGTCAGATGAGTAGCAGTTTCTAGTTCCAGAGACAACCATTTGCAATGGCATGCTGCAATAGAGCGCTGGAATGCTAAGTGGGCAGGAAATTGGGGCAGAAGCCAATGTTTCTACTGGGTGATGGGGGGAGGTGAGCAGGCTGCCATGTGCTGAGGGTGACTGTTGGGGACGCCGCCTCTGCCTGCCCACGATAGGACTGAGTCTGGTCCCTGCTCACTGGTGGGGTCAGGGCGCCGGGCCATTCCTGCTCCTGAAACTTGTCAGGGTATGGCTCTGGAAACAGCGGCCAGGAAACCCGGTGAAGGCAGAAGCCGGTAGTTTAGTTGGACATAAGAAGAATGAATACGAGTGGCTACCAGAAGTTGACACATGAGTGATTCCCAGATGAACTGTAGAGACACTACTTGTTAGGATTGAAGGGTGGTGGGAAAGAGGTTCAGGCTGGGCCACTTCCAAGGAGGAGGTGTAATTTGTGCGAGGCCTTATAAGATTTTGTTAGGCTTAGTGGGACAGGGGAGGGGAGTGGAACATTCTGGGCAAGAGTGGAGTGTGGAAAAGGCCCTGGGAGGTAAGGTTGGGATGGTGCAGGTTTGCTGGCTGTGACCAGGACAGGCTCTGAAGGCCAAAGGAAAAAACAGGTCCTGACCCTGAAGGACTGAGGCAGTGGGAGTCTCTGTGGCCTGTGTATATTGACATGGCGGCAGGGACAAAGAAATGGGATGCAGAGAGAAACGTAAAGAACTGTGGGCATGGCTTAAGGAATGCGTTAGCAAGAGCCTGAATCAAGATGGCGGCAGTGGAGATGAGGAACAAGGAATGGATGCCAGAGGTCTGTCAGGGCAAGAGCGGACGTGACCAAGGGAAAAGATCCAGAAGACTGAGCGGGTGAGTGACAGGTGGGCACCGCCGCAAAAAGGGGGGGGAGGGGAAGATGGGAGGATGCTGGGGGATGAACTTTGAGCGAGTGGATTGAGGTGGCAGTGGGCATCTGAAGGTGGGGGTCTCCAGGTGAGTTAGGTAAGAATAAGGAATGGAGAGGTGAGGGCTGCATCATATACTTGAAAATCTCCCCTGCAGAGCTGACCTCACTAGCCGTGATAGTGAAGACCACTTTGGTTGAGAAGAATATAGGGAAAGAATGCAGGGGTTCAGCCAGTCAGCACCCACATGTGATGGGCTGGAGAGGAAAAAATGGATAAAGGAAAAGTCCAAGGTTAGGAAGAAGCCACAGAAAGGAGAGAGAGAGAGAGACGGACCAAAAAAGAAAACACCATGCGTGGTCAGTTGCGGTTGCTGCAGGGAAATTAGAGAAAATGAAGATTAACATCTGGTTGTTGGAGCTGATCCCTCAAAGGTCTAGAGAAGTTTCCAGAGAGTGGCTTCCAGAGAGCTGGAGGAGCTGGGATTAAGGGGGTAGGGGAAGCGTGGGTGGTGGTGAGAAAGTCTAAGCGGAGGGGTCAACAGACTTCTGAAGCTCTGAAGCCAAATCATGCTCCCCAACAGGGAAGGAGCTGGTGCTGAACATGCTGGAGGGGAAGGAGGTACGGCATGGAGCATGTTCTGGGGAGGGCTGCACACGAGTAGGGAGTTTATCCTTACAATGGCAAAGCCATTCCCATTCTCAGATACAAGGGTGGTAGAGCAAATTGGGTGTGGAGCAAATATTTGGGGGTGTAGAGGACAGACAATGGTGCTTACAGCAAGTAGCCACTGTCCTCTCGGGCACAGGCAATGAGAAGGTGCTGACACTGGGGTTAGGGGAGGATGGGAGAAGGCACAGGTGGACGTGTAGGGACAAGAGACTCCAAAGTGACTGTTGGGTGGGAGCATTGGCTCCAGAATCCCTGAGAGGACAGTGAGGGTGAGGTGAGCCCTCGGGGATGCGCATGGGGACACCGTGTTAGGGTTTGCTCCCATAGTCTGCGCTGCAGGGCTGGAGGCTTCCCAAGGGGCGAGTGAGCCAAGGGACACCAAGGAACTAGCCACAAATGCAGAGGGAGGCCCCAAAGTGAGGTTTGGAGAAGTTGGGAGGGAGCTTCTTAAAAGAAGGGAGCTAACTCAGCAGGTGGCAGGTGGAGAAGGCTGCATGGAGCATGCAGGGGAGGGTGCTGCCAACAGAGACCACAGGGATGGAGTAGAGAGGGTGGTGACATGGGTCAGGGCTGGACTGTGGCTGCGCTGCAGAGCCAACTGGGGGGGGGTGTCAAGGCCCCCGGGGGACTGAGAGGGACAGGCTGGAGGTGATAGGCACAAGGCGGGGCCGGCGGGGGAGGTGCAATGTCTTGTTGGGGGGGAGGGCACAGGACAGGAGTCAGCAACTTTGGACTTGGAAGCTCTGCTGCGAAAAGTAGCTTCGTGACGTGGGTGAGTCCCTGGGGTTTCCCGGATGCAGGGCTCAAGTCTGTGCCATCCCTCTGGTGTGTCGTGTGAGGTGGTCTCTGGACCAGCAGGGGCTTGGGGGTGCTTCCTCACAGCCGGGGCTGGCGCCGCCCCCCAGCCTGATTTACGTCCGTGCCGCGCACGCCTTGCTCACGGTGTGAGCAGCAGCAGTGGGCTGCCGTCACCCTGTGACACTGCCACTCCCCTTCTGCAAGAACGGGCAGCCCCCAGCTCCACTGCCGGCTTTAAATCCATGCCCTCGCCAGGCTCCTGGCAGCGCGGCTTCCCCCCGCCCGAGAAGCTGGAGCTGTCACAGGGCGCCAGGATGAGTGAGACCGCAGACGTGCCCACCTGCAGGGTCTCACCTGTGGGCTGCACCGGCTGGTGAGGGCACTGAGTGCAAGGACACCCCAGCTGCCTCCCCCTGCCCAGCCACAGGTGCGCACAGCCACGTGCCCAGCCACCGTGGCTGTGGCTAGTGACCCGGGTGACCCTCAGTTACAGGTGATCTGCAGTGGCCGATACCACGGCTGGCTCTCCCCTTGTGCCTGGCCTGGGACGCATGGGGACTTTTGTTTCCCGCAGGAGGCTATTTTTAGCGGGCTCCGGCTGAACTGCTGTGGTGAACGTACATCTTCACTAGGAGTGTGTGCGTCCTGGGAGGGGCTGACACCGCTCCTCCTGGGGGCTCCCCAGGCTGGCTTTCAGCTCTGACGGGGTGGCTCTGCTCCTAATGTCCCCTGCGCAGGCAGACTTGGCGTCTGCGAGTCAGGTCAGTCTGGAATTTTTCACCTGGGACCCTCCTTTCCTCCACAGTAGGGGGAGTGGGTACCAGGGTTTTGTACTAACGAACTGTGTAGGGCTGGCCTCGGGTCCTTGGCCCCTCCAGTATCCTGGATTTGTGGAGCCTCTCTCCATTCAGCTTGCGGGCACGGAGGACACGTGGACGGGCAGATTCACGGTGCTCTGGAGCCGGACTGCCTGCCTTGGAATCTGGCCCCTGCCGCTTTTCAGCTCTGTGACCTTGGGCAAACTGAGTTCTTAACTTCATTCTCGAAGCCTCAGCTTACTCCTCTGTAACGTGGGATAATGGGAGTATTGATTTCCTGAAGTCCGTGGGAGTGGCAGAACAGGTAAAGCGTGGAGCTCTTCATTGTTCAGTGTTGAATAAAGTCCTAGCCCTGCCCTGCCCATTTTTTCCCCTTAGAGATTTCTTTGTATTTATGAGCTTTGTTGGTCACTGCTATGGCCAAGCTCTGTGCTAGGCCCAGGTAAGCTGGTGGGGTTTGAAGGGCTCATGGTACAGCAGGAAGACTTTGGGGTGAGCTGGCAGAGATGGGGGAGAGGGGGGACTGATTCTCCTATGATAGCACCCTCCTCTCGAAGCGTGCCTGACGATCTCCAGATTTTACCGATGGCGAAGTTTTATTTCCCTGAAGATAACCTCCAACCACTGTCCAGGTTGGCTCTGCACAGAGCCTGTCAGGGGCTTCTGGAGAGCCTGCCGATGTTATGGGAGGACCCAATCCAACCCGGCTGCTCATGGGGTGGCTCTACCCTGCCTGGACGCCTCTATAGGGTGTCCTCTGGGGGCAGACCTAAGGTTTAGGTGGTGCCCAGGAGTGGAAGAGGAGAAAGCGGTCATAGGGCTCTTCATGTCAGGGCAGTGAAGACTGTGCCCTCCCCTTGTCCCCAAAGCACAGGTCCCACAGGACCATGTGGGGAAGGTGACGTGCATGGAGGGCCTCGGAAGGAGCAAAGAGCTCCCAAAGAGCTGCCACCCTTTTACCATTGTCATGACCAGGATGTGTCCCAGCTTCAAGGCGGGGACAGGTTTTCCCAGCTGTTGTAGGTCCAGGACACCTCCCTCTCTCTGTCAAGTTTTCTGCCAGCCAGGTAGACTTATCAATTCAGACAGTACTTTTTTTTCCCCCAGAGCGCACACACCTTTGTCATGTCCTGAAGCTTCGAAACCATGTTGAAATCTGTCAGCTCAGTGAATTAACAGGACAATCTCAGCAGATTTATTTGGCAGAAACACCGGATTCCTGAAACCACGTGGGCCGGCCCGCATGCCCCTTGCCCTGGGAAAGTAAAATGTACGTCACTGGTTTTGGGGCTAACTAGCACTGAGAAGCAGTCGGATTTTTGTGTTCATTTTCTTACATGTTAACAGTGGCCACCGTCGGCTCTCACATTGGATCCCGCATGGGTGTTATCGATTAAAGAAGTGAGTGGGATGGACAGGGAGGAGGTGGGGAGGGCCCCGCACTCTGGCGCGGAGAAAAAGTCGGCCCCAGTCGGCAGGCTGGTGACAGGAGCCCGGCTGCCTTCTCTTTGACACAAGTGCTCAGAAGACGCCTGTATCCCCATCTTACTGCTGTGGGTGACAGTAGAGTGTTGGGCAAATCCAGTGCACAGCGTAGCGTTTTCCAAAACACACATTCTCTCAAGCCCCCTTAGAAATCTTTCTGTGGTGTATAGGAAGTGATTTTAATGACAGTAAAAAAAAAAAAAAAATCCTGGCTTCATGGTTGTGTGACCTCATGCAAATTACATGTTCTGTCCAGATCAGCGAAATGTAGTGAAGATTACATCAGTTAGCACACGGGGCTTCCTGGACAGTAGCAGGTACTCAGGAAGGGGCAGCCCCGATCCCTGCGTGGTCCACACGTTTGTGGTATTTGTCTCTGTCACGCTTTGAGGTGGCCCAAGAGCAGTGCATCTGCCTTAAAGATGTGGTCTTCATTCATTCATTCATCAGAGACTTACTGAGCTCCTATGATGTGCCGAGCATTGGGGTCCCAAAAATGAATGAGGCACAGCGCCTCCCTGAAGCCGCTCCCGCTCGGGAGAGGTGTTCCCATAAGCAGTCATGCCACTTTCTCTCTAATGATGACTGAGGGGAGCAGGTCTCAAGGGCATTGGCATCTAGAACCCTGGAGAGGGACCCTCGAGGGAGCTGGTAGGAAGGAGGTGGGAAACATCTTGCCATCCCATGCCACCTATTACAGTGATGCCCAGGGTTTTCGAAAACAAAAGCGTAGAGCCGATTTGTAATGAGAGCCTCCCACCTTCTGAAGTGGCAGGAAGACCAGAGTCAATACATTTTACTGCTTTGGGACTAGATTCAACCAGGAGGCAGAGAGATGGGTCAGGAAATCCTGTCTGAATCCAGAGTTCCCATGCGTTGGTATAAAATCCTGATGAGCCCTTGGAGGGGAAAAAAGTCTATGATATTCGAGTGATACCGAGAAATTCCTGACTTTAAAAGGACAGATATTTTTTTAGCAAAGGAAGTTGGATATTTAGAGGTGCTTTTTTTCCTCCAGAATTATTTTTAGCTTCCAGCTATATAATTTTTCTTGCCGAGGACTTAGGTGCCATATGCAGATTAGACTGGTGGGGTTTGGGAACCAAAAACAAGCCACGTCCTCCTGCTGGGGGGGGCGGGTCAGGAGGGGGGTGCAGTGTTGTCCTTCGTTCAAGGGCACTGGAGAGAATGGGATTCCTGCAAACAGCCAGACGTGTGGAATCACTGAGTGGGGGTGGTCATCCCAGCGAACCATTTTACAGGAGAGGAAACTCAGAGAAATGGAGTGGCTTACCCAAGGTCATACCACTCTAGGGAAGAGTCTGAACCAGAGCCCAGACGTTCCCTGTGGGTGTTGGCTTCTGCCACGAGGGGTGGGGTGGTAAGTGTGCTCAAGCCCTTCAAGGGTTTCTTGATGCTTCTAAGGACAAGACTTCCACTTAAATGGAATCCACCTTTCTTTATAGAACACACACACAGTCTAGTAGCTGTTTGCATCCTAAATGGCCACTTTCGTGCCGAACAGCTAGCCTGGTCATGGTTTTAAAACGAGGGGATTGAAATTCGTTGTCCTTTAAAGCATTCATTTTCTTTCTCATCTTTTGGTAATCTGTAGGAGAAGAAAAGTGGAACTTTCAGGAAGTATATCTATAAAGAGAGATTGACTTTTAAGAAACAACTTTGGAAGTGGAGACCGATCTTGTCCTCCTTCTAGGAAATCAATCTGGAGAGCCGGATCCTTATCCCACTGATTCCTACCCTGAATGGCTTTTGAGCTCTGTCTTGTGAGGCTGTGAAGCCCTTTCCTTTGCATTCATGGGGGTGGCAGGGAGGACGTGTTTTCTAGAGAGCCGGGCACAGTGTTGGAGCCCGCTAGTGACTCGGTGGGGCATTCTGTTCCCCGGTTCCTCTGCCTTTTGGGCTCCCAGAGCATCCCGCTGTGCCTGGGTTAGTGCATGGTGTTTAAACGGTCTCTTCCTTGCTGTGGGTCCACCCGGCTGCAGGACACCGGACACAGGACAGGTCTGTCCCCTGATGAGGGGAGAAAATGAACAACAACAATAACAAAAAACAACAACACTGATATGACCCCACTGCTCTAGGTATCATGGGCAACGTTCATTTCAGTGATTTCTTTAGCAGGATCTCTCTTTTCTATTTATATCTCGATTATGTCTTTCAAATAGAAGTGATTGGCTGAGAGGTGACAAGGGATGTGGCTCCCCCTGCCCCCTCCCCCAGCTAGTCCTCAAAGGAAATTGGGCCCCAGGTCCTTTGGGATATTTATGAAAATATTATGCTGTCCGACTTCATGTTATCGTAAGTTCAGATTTTTTTGGGGGGGGGTGGGAATCCATAATAATCTGTATTTACATGGAATTTCTCCTACCGTGTGTTGATATATGTTTGTGTGAAGTGATGTATATGTGTATACTCCTTTCCCCACCCATTAATCAATGTAACAAATGTTTGTTGAGGGGTACTATGTGTCAGGTACTTCTCTGAGTCCTGGGGATACAGCCAGGGAAGTACAAGGTACCAATGTTCATGGATCTTACACCCTGCTGTAAGGGAGACCCCCAAAATGAACAAATATAATAAAATGACAGTAGTAATAACCACTCTTTTGAAAGCAAAGCAGGAGGAGAGGCTGAGACAGGAGACAGTGAAGTGCTCCTTTATAGGAGGTAGGCCAGGGGTCTCTCCGAGGAGGGGACATTTGAACAGACACCCAAATGAAGAGAAGGAGTGGGCCTAGAACATGTCAGGAAACCTGCAGGTACAAAGGCCTTCCTACCCACACACCATCCACCTGCCCGTCCTCCCAATGCCGTGGCCCCTGGCAGGGCACCCCGAATGTTCTAGATGCCCTCCCGCTATGGAGAAAGATGCTCCTCCTTCCTAGCAGATGGGGTAGGAGTTCTTTTTCTTTTGAGCTTTTTAGCTATTAGAGATTTTCCCTTCGTGTGTTTCATTTTGTGTTCTGAGAGAGATTCTTTAACTTCAGAAAGACTCCTGAATTCAGGAAATACTTAATGATAGGGGCTCAAACGGTGAGTCAAGCCCACCCTTCCTGAAGTCTGAGGCCCTCACGATAAGGCCACGGGTGGTGCATTAGAGGGTTGTCATGGAGAATATTGGGGGGACACTGGCACTCTGTGAGTGCTGATTTCAAATAGCACTATGGTGGCTAGCCAGCATGTCGATGACGGCCACCAAGGTGTGGGCCAGTGAGGCACTGAGTCAGGCACAGTACGTTCTTGATGTCTGATTTTGGACATTATTCTGCAAGGCAGGTCTACCTCTCTCCATGTGGGAGGGTGACGAGGCTTCGTTTGAGGCCACTGTCCATTCTCTTGACCACCCTGTAGCAGTCTCCTGGGACAGTTTACTGTTACTCTGGGGTCACCCGAGACTGTAAGTCAGCAAAGCAGACAGAATTTTTCTAAGCGCTCCTCCCCACGAGTGGCTGCTATCTACCTTGGTAGTGTTGTGTGATTCATCACACGGTAGGAGCTAATATTTCCCCAGGGCCCTTTAGCAGTGAAAAACGTTAAAGACGTGGTACAGAGGTTTCTAAGTTACTTAGCAGATTTTATGAACTGCTAATTACCCCATAAAGGTGTTTTATTGGCCAAGGGTGATCTGTTAATTGGCTCTGTTTACATATCTCAGTCCCTTTGCCTGTTTCTCCTGCCCTGGTCAGCGTATTGCTGGAAAGCTCTGCCCTCTGTCCTGCAAAGGAAGCTTTGGATGTCCAAGCCAGTGTCCACCACGGGCCCCCAAAGGATTCTGGTTCCCTATCTGGTGACTCTTGGAGTTAGTCATTAGGAGTTTTGAGTAGGAGAACTATAGCCTGGGATATGACCATATGACCTCTCGATTTGATTGCTTTAATAGGTTAGGCAACAGACAGGAACCTTGGTTTTCTTATCTGCAAAGTGGGGGAAGGAAGGAGGAAGGCAGGTTTTTGTTTATTTTCGTCTGCTTTCTGAATGGGCCTTCTCCACTTCTCAGGCTTTCAGAAGCTTCTCACATAGGGGACAGAAGTGACAGAGCAGGTGGTGAGTTTAACAGGTGACAGAAAGTAGAGCTAGCCCCTTCCTGTTTCATATTTATTTTTCCCACTGATTAGAATGCTTTAAAATGGAAAGGGTGGGGCCAACAGGTTCACAAAGCAACTGGAGTCCATAGTGACTAAAAGAAAATAGCACAGGGAGGGGCCTTGGGGCTCTCTGAGTTCTGTTTTCTCTTAAGAGAGTTTGGAGAAATGAGCTCATAGATCCACTAGATCCACTACCTGGTTCTTAAAAAAAAAAAAAAATTACAGGGGCACCTGGGTGGCTCAGTCGGTTAAAAAAAATTACAGGAGGAAATGGAGATGACAGCGTTGTCATGGTTTTTTTGAAGCAGGAAAGGATGGATTCTGGAAACAATAGGCAATACGTGGGAGAGAGAGATAGCATTCCCCAGCAAATGTCCAGAGTGGATTAGTAAACAGATGGGGAGTTTTGCTAGAAGATGACTGGGAGTTGTCACGAGCTCTCTAAAAACCAGAGCCAAGTCAGTGCGTTGCATTTCTGATAGGGTCGCTGTTATATCAAATTGATGCCCAAGATGCAATTTCCCGGAGATGTGCTAAGAAATTTTCTCCTCCTGTCCTTATGAACTTGCTAAACAACACATTGCTCCCATTTACTGAGAGAGAGAGAAACCGTGTGTTCAACACAGGCTAAGGCTTTTGTTCTGTATTGTCCCATATAATCCTCAGATCGACCACATGAAAAAATGCCATCATGATTTTTCCTATATGGTGGATAAGCAAACTGAGGCTCAGAGAGATTAAGCAACTTGCCCAAGGTTGCACAGCCAGTGGGAGCAGGATAGGAGTCTCGCCCCATGCTCTTACCCACAATGCCCCTCTGTCTCCCAGCGGTTACCAAAGCTGCACGATTTGCCCCCAGAGTATTCATATTGGATTGGCATCGGTCTGCAAAGCCCTCTGGTGTGGAGTGCCACTGGGGTCTTCCCTCTGCTATGTGCTGTTCAACATTTTTATCCATGACCTGAATGAAACCATAAAGGCACACATTTCCGCAGAAGCTAAACAGTTGGCGTGGGCTGGAAGAACAGATCGTGCACAGGATGGCATGAAACGATCTTAAGCCGTCCAACTGTGGCTGGAAACCACAAGGACCACTGCAAAGTGTACATTTCTGCATCTCGGTTTTTAGTTTATTTTTTTAAGAATTTATTTTTTAAGTCATCTCTACACCCCACCCGGGGCTTGAACCCACAACCCCCGAGATCAAGAGTTGCACGCTCTACCAACTGAGCCAGCCAGGTGGCCCGGTTTTTCGTTTATTTGAATTTTCAGGTAAGCCACCCGTGTGCAAGAGGGATGCTTTAGAGCAGAGCGCGTGAAAGGGGACGTACGTAATTCAGAGCCTGCGTTGCCTCCTTTTGTCACTGTGTGTTCTCCTCAATATGCACAAACCACCTGTTTGAGAATCCTCCCTAGAGTTTATGCCAAGGATTAACAGCGAGCAGAACACCAGTCTCTTCTGCTGACCTACTGCTGGTTATACTGGGTGCCGCCAAGCACCGTGGAGGAGAGGAAGCCCCAGGGGCCAGTGGAGGGGGAGAGGAAGGTGTGAGGTGTGAGTCACTGGTGGGCAGGTCCTGACAGGGCTGGAATGAGAAGAGCAACAGTGTGGGCTGCAGGCCTCCCAGGGATCTCAGTGATTTGCTTCATGTCTCCAGCCGGTGCGGGGGAGGGGGGGTCTCATCAGAACCAGAATCCAGGCCTCTAGACCCCGCTTGTCCCAAAGGGAGCCCACCGGTCCTGAAATCCGCCCCTGCAACCTGGCTTCAGTCTGCTGGCCCCAGGAATGGAGACATGCACCTATTCCTTGACACTCACAGGACCTGCCCTCCCACCTCCATTCGGCGGATGTATTTAATCAATAAATGTTTATTGGAGGCTGAAAGCACCAGACAAGGTTCTAGGTCCTGGGGATACTTTTTTTTTTTAAGACTTTATTTATTTATATGACAGAGACACAGTGGGAGAGGGAACACAAGCAGGGGGAGTGGGAGAGTGAGAAGCAGACTCCCTGCCGAGCAGGGAGCCTGATGCGGGGCTTGATCCCAGGACCCTGGGATCATGATCCGAGCTGAAGGCAGACGCTTAACGACTGAGCCACCCAGGCGCCCCTGGGGATATGTTTTTAATAAAACAAATAAAGGAAAAGGAAAGAAAAAGACACCTACCAACCCTCAAATGGGGAAACGTTCTAACCTAGAAAGAAGACCACTGGGATATTGGATTTAATGCAATATTCAAACAGCTTAAATATACAATAAATTTTTTAGGTTGGAATGGTCAGGACTTTTTTTTTTTTTCTCCCTAAGTGGATTTTATTCCACAATGAAATCACTGCTGCTAATTTTCATGGAGAACATGCTGCAGCCAGGGCTTTTTTCTGTGGCTTCCAAGGCCAAGTGCAGAATGCCAGTAAGTTGGCGTTCCCCAACAATTTTTGTAGGACCCAGAAATGAGAGCATGTTGCTTTTTGCTGGTGTATCTAAGAGGAGATCCTGACTTCTTGCTTCAGAAACAGGGGCATGCGTGTGACCTTGTGTGCCCTTGTGTGTGTTTCAACCTCAGAAAAAGTCTGACCCACCACAAAACAACACCCCCCACCCCAAATTGCCAGTGGCTTTACAAGAATATCCTGTTTCCTTCAAGCCTCAGAGGGCATATGTTCAAGTAAATACTTTAATTAAATTGCATCCTGTTGCCAAGTTCTTTCTTAAAGAAGAGGCAGTAAATGGAGTCTCTTCTGGGAAAGTTACGCTATCGTCACTGGATGGCTTTCTTCAGGAGGAACACGTTTATTTGAAAACCCTCGGCACCCTGTTGTACTTCTACGTCCCATCTCTGACCAGGGGGAAGAAGGGAAACTTGTTCACTTTTAGAGGATGCCACGTTTAGGATTTGTCCCTGGTGATGTGGGGCAGCTGTCGGAGACTGTTTTCTCTGCCCGGCCAGGCCCTTCCACTGTGGTGAACAGGAGAGACAGGGTCCCCGTGATCTGGGGAGTCAAGATACTTGCAGCAGGCCAAAGCTGGGATTATCCCTGGGCTCCGTAAGTATGCGTCTTCCAAACTTTGCATTTTGCATCTTTTACCTACTTAAATATAGTCATTGCCTGGGCAAAGACCCATGTGAACATTTGTTTTTGAAAAATGTTGATGTTTTCTCCTAAGGGAATACCTACTGCCCATAGAAAATTTGGAAACATAATATAGGCTAAGAAAGAAAATAAGAATCCTCTATTTTCCCACATCACAGGGAGAAAGCACATTTTTGTCTGTTTTTCTGCTTCCAGTATTTTTTTTCCCCCTGATCCTATATATCTAGTCCAGCCAACACTGTGTGAATGAATGGATCTTACAGGGTTTTGTGAATGACATCTGCCCCACATTGCTGAGCCCCATTCCAGCTGAGGCCTGCACACTTACTTGCCTTCATATGCATTTTAATGGAACTCTTCTGTCTAGTATTATGAGAGGTAAAAGATGTATGATTCAATAGGCACCTTCTGGGCTCAGGTGAAGAGTGTGTGAGCCCAAAGGCCACAGGTCAATTACTAGGAGTGATTCAGAATCCCAGCTGCCTGCCCAGTCACACTTCTTAAGGTGCATTATTGCTCTAATAAAATGTTCTGGGCTATAATTTTGTAACAGTTGGTACTAGGAGTCCCAAAGGAATGGTGCATTTATCTTGAACACGGGCTCTACTCAGCCCCCCCCGCCCCACCAGCACAGCAAAGTTTGCTTTAATGATGTTCCTTTGAATAATTTAAATGCCACCCTCCTGTTGATTCATTCTGTGTATTGTATTCTGCAAAATGCCCCAAAGGGTTAGTTTTCAAAAGCTGTGTGTTAGACACAGTTGGATGTATTTTTTTTCCTTCAGTGGTTTTGAGATTTATGCACGGATGCTTTTCTTAGACAAATACCAAGGGGAAAGACCTTTGCAAAATACAAAATTTCATCCCGGGAATCCACAGTGGACGCAAAGCCTCTGGTGGAAGCTCAGGGGTGGGGGGCGTGGGGAGGGATGGCGGTGGGGTTGACACAGGCCTCTTTGGTTGTGTGTTATGCCAGAACCACGGTAAATAGCAGTCATGACCGTTCCCCTAAAATGATTTAAAAACCTGATATCATTACTGCTGATTGAACCATGGAAACCTGATTGTGAACTTGGAAGAACTCTGCCCTAGGGGATAAACGATTGAGGAAATTTTAGATCTCACAGGGTCTGAGAAGTCCTCTTTTCCCAGAGCTTGTACTTATAGATGAAGAGACCAGCTCTGCCAGGCTTGAGAAGTGTGGGTAAGTCACAGCCTCCCCTGTGCCAGGGGGATTAGAACCCACGTCTCCTGAAGCCCAGCCCTGCCTGTCCTGTGCCGCACAGGACCGTTCCAGGACCTCTCACGTTCTAGGGTCACCAGAGAGGTATCAATACTGTACTATGGAAACAGGAAATGCTCTTTGCTCAGTGGTCTGATGACTTGAAAAGCAGATGCCTGGGGCGCCTGGGTGGTTCAGTGGTTTGAGCGTCCGACTCTTGATTTCAGCTCAGGTTGTGATCTTGGGGTCCAGGGATCCAGCCCTGCATTGGGCTCCCCACTCAGCAGGGAGCCTGCTTGGGGATTCTCTCTCTCCTCCTCCCTCTGCCCCTCCCCTCATTTGTGCTCTCTCTTGCGCTCTTTCTCTAAAATAAATCTTAAGAAAAGCAGATGCCAACCTCTGGAGCTCCCAGTGCATTCATACTGAAATGAATATACATTGTGGGTTCTGTAAAATGCACCACTAGCTGCAATTTGGTGTCTTGTCTGACCTCTGTCGTGCCCTGTGAGGAGGGCATTTCCCGAGCATTCGGAATGTCTGTTAGCCTTTTAAAGAAACGTTCTGCACAGAGGATCCCCAGTATCTGCCTGGGCTTCCTTTACCTGTGGCTGGGCTCGTGTGAAAGGTCAGGGCAAGGAAGAGAAAAGACAAAGGACGTGGATGGCAGCTTTGCAGGAGCTAAACACAAGGGTGTTTTTCAAAGGGATGAGTCAGTAGGGAAATAATAGCCGTATAAAAAGAATTTGAAAAGCATGAGAAAAAAGAAAAAGTGTTAATTATGTTAACCTTTTAGAACTTGTGCAGCACCCAGCATGAACACAAGTCTGTTTTGTTTAGTTGAAACCAGCCGTCTGATGATAAATACTTTCTACAGCCCCAAATAAGGGGGCCTCTTGTGAGGCTCAGTTGTTCTCATAAGCCCTCGTGTTCTGTGAGGCCTCAGAAGGTTCTCCTGCATCCCTGGCTTTGACATTCTTTGGAATTTCACTGTACAAAATGGGGAAGTGTGGTGTGTCTGAGTTCAGTCCCTGAGGACTGAGGGGGCCTGAGCCGCTCAGTCCTGGAGGGGCCGAGGGTTGTGGGAAGAGCCCAGTCTTTGGAGCACGACCGAGATGGTTCATCCTGGGCTCTGCCACTTAGAGCTGTGCTGCTTGCCAAGTGGTTAAGACTTTTCGGTGCCCCAGGAGATCATTTGTAAAAGGGACGTCAGCTATGCCCACTCGAAGGATTGGCACAGGACTCAGAGCCCAGTTAGCCAACTGATGGTCATCATAGTTGGTGGTGGTCATGTTCTACCTGCCCTCACCCATGGGCCACTGCCCATGGGGTTCTTATTTTGTGTTGGGTCTCTGCAGTAGTGATCTTTGGTCAAGACGGGAGGGGGGGGTGCAGAATACACAATCCCCTAAGAGGGAATTGGTGTTAACTTTGTTCAGAGCTGTCTCAAACCCGGAGGGCCACATCATGTGCATACCTGTGACTAGGGGAGATGGGGCACCGCCGAAAAGTTGAGTGTCCAATGTCATTTAGAGTCTCAGGGCTGGGCTCTGCTTCCACCCTAGAGTACATGGAGGCATTGGGGGCGGGGGGAGGGGATAAATGGAGATGAAGCTGGAAGGGAAGCATTCTGGATAAGGCTGTGGGTTTTCAGATTTTACTATGTATGTAATGGGCAAACCCATCAGAAGCTTTTGAATAGCGGAGATTTTTTGGCAGAAAGCTCTGCCTGTCGTGACTGGGAAGTGCTGCAGGTGGTGGGCCTGTTGGAAGGCAGCAGGACCCTCCTGGCAAGCCATCAGGAGGACAGGGACCGAGTCAGAGATGCAGTGAGGAGATGGCTTTGAGGAACATCACAGAAATGGTGCTAAAAAGATCGGGAGTCTGGTTGGATCGGGCTGGTAAAGGGAGGGAGGGGGTGATGAGCACCCTACAGCTGGTGGCCTGGGATGGGAAGCTAGAATCGGGGAAGGAATAAGGGGAGACAAGTCCTGTGTGAGCATTTTGACTTTGAGGTGTCAGGGGACGTCTGAGTCAGCGTATCCAGCAAGTATTGTGGGTTTGGGGTTTGGAGCACAGGAGATGGATTACAGAAAGAAATTTACAAAAAGTTTCAAAATGTTGTACTTGTGTACAATTTTAGAATTTACCGAAGAAGCTCGTATGTCAAAAATCCCCACGGGATGAGGCATTCTGATCATCTATATTTTAAGGTGGGGATACTAAGGTCATGCCTACCTAGCAGAGTCCGTGGTTACAACAGGCAGGAAGAGGGGCGCCTGGGTGGCTAAGCGTCTGCCTTTGGCTCAGGTCATGATCCCAGGGTCCTGGGATCGAGCCCCGTGTCAGGCTCCCTGCTCAGTGTGGAGTCTGCTTCTCCCTCTCCCTCTGCTGCTCCCCCTGCTTATATGCACTCTCTCTGTCTCTGTCTCTGTCAAATAAATAAATACAATCTTAAAAAAAGAAAAATAAAAACAGGCAGTGAGGTTGAAGACACTTTCGGAGCCCATTGTCCGGGCGCCTGGAAGCATTGAAATTCACACTGTCCTCCCGATATTTCACTCTTTGCAAGAAGATTGTCCTCGTCCTCCCCGCCCCGCCCTGAGCATGAGGGCGGTCCCTCCCACCCTCCCTCCCTCCGTGTTCTCCCCGTTAGTGGGGAAGTAGCCGTGTGCCGGCTTGGGCAGCTGGGTAGACACTTGGGTGAAAGACTGAGGGACATAAATGCCCGTGTGGTGAGGAAAACAGAAGGAGGGGAGAACAGAGCAGACAGGGAGGCTGGCCTGGCCGGGGCCCAGTGCGGGAAGGGGCAAGGCAGAGTCAGTAGTGGGGTCTTGCTGCCTGTTGGGATGATCGCGGCTTTATGCAGAGGGGCAGGGAGCCGTGGCAGGGTGCTGAGCCAGAGGGGTGACAGCATCTGACGGCCCCTGTGTGCTCTGTTGACAGTGGGCTGTGGAGGGCAAGGAGGATGGTGGGGCTCCACGCAGAGACCCAGAGGGATCCCTGGAAGCTGGGAGCAGGGGAAGCATGTGTGTATCTTAAAGGGAAGACTGAGAATATTCGGATGGATTCTTTGTGGCGATTGGTTGATTCGAGGAGTCTAGGAGGGTCTCGCTAACTGGACGGGTGGGGCCGCTGTTAGGATGGGGAGGGCTGTAGAGAGAGCATGCTTGGGTGGGGTGGGGGCACACGGCCAGGAGCCTGTGTTAGGCTGTGCTAAGCTTCAGAGGCCTCCTGGGCATCCCGATGAACACAGTGCGAGTGGGTACTTGGCTACAGGAGCATCGAGGTCAGGAGCAATGTCCATCTGGGAGTCATCCAGGTGGGACCTGAAACAGCAAGGCTGGAGGAGATGGCCCAGGGACTGGGTGCAGATAAGAAGGGGAGCCTGGAGCACGCCCTTGCTGAGGGCCGGAGGCCAGAGGAACAGCTGGGAGGGTGCAGCGTGTGGAGTCTGGGCAGCCAAGGGAAGACCGTACGTCCTCCAAGAGGAGAGATCACCTGTCTAGGGTGGCAGGTGAATCGGGTAGAATGACAGTGGCCATTGGATTCATCCTCTTTAGCGTCCGAGGAGGCCTGGTTCCCGAGTCTCCCCCAGCAGTGACATGTAGCTCTCGTGTATGGAAAGGGCCAGTGAGAATACCACCGTCACTGATCCGCTGGGTCTCACTGTCATGCCGATAGCCCAAACTGTCACTCATTGATGGCCCGTTATGTGTCACGTGATATCCATTTACTCTCATTTGATCCTCCCCACAGGACTGGAGGGTCCCCACATTTCACAGTGGCAGGAACCGAGGCTCAGAGTGTTTTGATGGCTTGTTCAAGGTCAGAGTTAAAGGGGCAGAGCAGGATCAGGAAGCCAAGCCGGTGGGCTCCCGGGTGTGTGGTTTTTCAAGCTGGGGGCGGTTAGTCCAGTGGGCACAGAATAGCTCCAGAGGGAGCTCTGGTCTAGGCTTTAGTACTTGAGCTGGCCACACAGGGGGCCTCTTGCATTTCCTCCAGTGGCCTCACAGGTCTCCCCGCACCCCTCCCCCAGGCCCTTGGCTGAATTTTTGTAAAGAAATAAGACTAGCTCAGTAACGACTCCAAAAAAATTCACTCTATGCTCTGTATGTTATGACGACAGTGGTGCAAAGGTAACCTTTGCCGGAGGGAAATGTCACGCTTTTTCTTTGCTTTTTCCTTTGTTAAAACGATGTTTGGTAAAAAGCCATGTTGTGTGGCCCAGAGGGATATAGAAACCCAGATCTGTTTGAATATAAAAATAGACAAACTCAAGTAAATACACATATACAACTGTGAATTGCAAGAAGACTCTCAGGCAGGCTGAGTGATCTCAGAGAGAACCATGAACCAGACTGAGTTTGGTTCCTACCACCACCTTGCAGAGGGGGGCAGAGGACTGGGTTCTGCCAGCCCCAGGCTGCTCACTCCAGGACAGCTCAGGGAGGGAGGACAGACTTCCCATAGTTACAACCGGGAGAGAGTTCTAATGCCCGTGCAGTCCCAGACCCCATGGTACCCCGACTTGCAGAGGCCCATCCACGAGGGGTCCATAAGGGTGTGAGTACCTGTTCAGTGCCCCTCCCTGACCCAGGAAAGGCCCCAGCCTGCTTCCTCCTCCTTCTGGGCCCAGCCTGTGGGGTGTGGGGGCTGATGGTGGGGAGAGGGTGGGAGCTTTGAAGAGTGCCATAGTTTGGGGCCCCATCCTGAATTTGCTGGCAGGGTGGGGTGGCGTGGGGTGCTCGCACAGTGCTCAGGGAGGACTGGGGCATTTCCCTGCTGTGTACCTGGGGCTCGGCCACTGCCCCAGGCTGCGACCAGCCCCTCCAGGCTCTGCTCCCACTGCAGAACAACTTCCCTGGGCCATGCTGCAATTAGAGGAAGAAGACACCCCATCTGTTTTCTGGATTTCTTCTGTGTGTCTGATCATCCTTCTAGCCAACTGGGTTTCATGAAACCCGAAACTGGGTCTTGCCTGGAGCCCATTCTCCTCTGATTTTTAAAGCCAGCCTGAGAGTTTGTTCTGGGAAATCTAATTGGTGCGCTTCCTCTGCCAGCCTGTTGTTGAAGAAGGGCTGTTTAGTTTCTGAGAAACCTTCTGGGGCTTTTTAATGATTCTCTTCAAGTTTTTCTTCTCACTGAAAATTCCACTTTGCCAGGAATTAAGGGGCTTCAGCTCCTGAGGACTGCCCTCAGGTTGAGAAACGGACAGCCCTGCATGCTCCCCACCTGCACAGAAGCACCTATTAACCCAGCCTCTCCATGCACCTCGGTAGGGAGCCGTATGCCTCCTTCCAAACCCAGGTGGTTCTTTTTTTTTTAATTAAAAAATTTTTTTACCATTGCTTTAGTTACCACCTCATGTTTCTAAGTTCTAGCTTTGCTGCAACCAATTCTGTAACTAGGAACTTGCCTCTGAGATGTCTTCTAGCCCGGAGGTCTTGTGACTCCGGATTCACAAGGGCTCACCTTATGCTGTGCTGGCAAGTGCCCAGATTTCACGGCAGAATGACCGTTTTTATTCGACAGATCGTTAGAACATGACCTCTAAGAAGATGGGAAGAGGGAGGCAGGCCTGAGGGCTGTTTTGGTTAACTGTGACTTGGAAGTCCTCGTTCCAGGTTCTCCTGCTCCCTGGTGACCAGCTCAGGAGGCTCATTATTTCCACCAACAGTGACCGAATGCATTCTAGGGGCCACACACTGTTCTGAGTGCTAGGGACGCGGCAGCAAATATTCACAGGGCTCATACTGTAGCAGCTGCCGTGGGATGCCATGGGATGCCAGTGTGTTCTGTGGGCCTTAGAGCCTGGACCCTCTGTGATCTCTCTGTTGCTTGCAGCTTGATCTTTAAGAGTGCAGTGATTTTCACCTACGTGACGTCTTGGTAATAATGTCTATGCCAGATGCTGTGTTTCTGCCCTTTCTTCCTGGCCCGACTTGGGGGAAATTGATGCCTTTGTTGATTAGACCCTTCAGGCCCCTTGGTTGTGGGTAGCAATCCCAAGCTCAGAGGCTGGTGCTTGGTGACATTCGTGAGAAATGGTCACGCTAACCCAGAATTTCTACCCTGAGTCCAGGCTTCTTTCTTCCAAAACCTCAGCAGTAAAGATGTGTGTCCGCAAGCAGGCAGTCAGCTTCTAGGACACTAGACGTGGAGCCATCCCCAGCATAAATCAGTTTCCTAACACATTTCTAAAGCTGTCTGTACGTTGCTAAAACGCAGCCCTTGAGTTGCTGAAACTTCATTCCCGTGCCTTGTTGCTTTCGTGTGAAACTGACCACATAGTCCCCTGGAAGGTGCAGCCTGAGACCCGACATCCTCTGCTCCCGAAGCCTGCTCCAGCGGTTCATTCGATGCTGGAACGTAGCAGGTTTCCCCAACACGCCGATATGCAAGGCTTCCTTCCCCTTAGCTTCTGGTTTTCATTGTTTTCTCCAGCTTACAGGCATAGCAGCCTAGTGGAGAGCATTCCAGCAGGGTCTTGACCTCAGTGCCGTCACCTGGCTCCCTGTTTATGGCTGGGATGGTCCGTCCTTAACCATGGCCCCTGGACCACCCGTGTCCTGGGTCCTGGGAGGAGCAACTGATTTACCCAGTAATGGATCTGAAGGCACCTCCTTCGCTTACGGCAAAAAATTATTTGGAGATCAGTGAGACCCTCTCAAGAGGGTCAGACACAGCATAGCAAAGTGTGCCGGGCTGGAAGACCTGTGTTCAGGTGCTTTCTCTATGGGACAGGTGGCTGGGTGTATGGACGTGCCACCTTGGCTCGGTCCTGTGTCATCTCTAAGGTGGAGATCATGATTCCAGCCTGAGCAACCTCCCCGGCTGGCCAAGAGAAAATACCTGAGATAATGGGAGTAAAAGTACTTGGGAAATTTTAAAATTCTGTACAAATATGAGAGATTATTATTCATCTTCTAGAAACAGAAAAAAATGATCTGTGGAAGAGGAAAATGCACAGGGATGTGGAAGGTGCTGGCCATTTTGAAGATGTGTGCAATTTTGACACTCAGCTTCGCTGGTACCGCTAATGTTTTCAAAAATAGCTGTTCTTAAGGCTGCGAAAGAGGACACTTTCTCACGAAAGCAACCAGGTCTGTTCTTTGAACAGTTCAGGGCCCATGCAGGTGGGTGGTGGTCAAGCTAGGCCAGGGAAATTTGGAGACCCGGTCCCGTGGTGAGCACTGGCATCTGTAGCAGCAGGAGGTAGTCCAGGACGGGATGAGAACATGCATGCATCTTTCCTGGGCTCCAGGCTGAGGAAGTGGGGAGCGGCTGAAGGAGACATTCCAGGAGAAGGCCCACCCCACGTGAGCCATGCTTCGCACCTAAAAGCCTCCTCCTTCCTGTGATCCTGCCCCAGAGTGGGGAGACGGCAGAACGAGGAACTGCAAGCCCATCTGTGCTCCAGGCGCGGTGTCCCGCGGTGGCCCTGGCACTGTCCTCTCCCATGGCCCCGCCTGGTGCTCTGAAGTCCAGAAGGCAGTGGGAGTACGGGACAATGCTACCAGCCTCTGTCGTTGCTTGGGCCTTAACTGAGCATCTCAGGACAGTAGGGTCGTTCCTGCCAGTGCTGGCCGGTGGGCAACTGCTTAGGAGAGCAGAGAGGGCACCAGCCTTTCACTGCTGCCTGTTGGCTGCAGGTCTCGAGCATCAGTGTGCAGCAGAGGCATTCGGGGAGCTGTGTAGAAGGCCCAGTTCCAGGCCTCACTTTTTACAAATCCAGATCAACTTGGTCTGCCTGGGTGGTGGCCTGGGAATATGCATTTTTGACAGGCAGCGGGACTGATTCAGGTGTCAGTGGTTTGAGCAATCCTAGACCTCTAGGTGCATGTCCTGATTTGTCCCCCAGTGCTGTGGGGCTGGGCTGGGCTGAGCCGGCCTCGTACCTTCTGCATCCTCCTTGGCAAGGCCCATCTCACGTGGCCGCTCCAGGCATTGGGTTGACTGTGATGCTTTTGGAGAAAGTGTCCAGCCTACAGAGGGGCTCGATAAATGTTAGTGCTTGCCCTTTCTTAGAGCGACCCTGGGCAAGAACGAGAACTGGATTTATTTCAGATTTCCTAAAATGTACGACAGTTCTTGGTCCCCATTAACCGCTTTTGTGCATGTATAATATGGATATGTTTCCATCATTCAGCGAGTGTTTTATCCAGGGCATTCACCTGACCGAGCAAGGATCTCAGATTTCAGGGACAGGGAGAGAGACACAGATGATGTGTCAAAAGTAATTGCCGGCACCGGGGACCAGAAGCTCTGCTTTTGGAGGTGAGACTTCAGTGTATGAACCTAATAATGTTTGCTAAGTAAACAGAACTCATAAGAAATCAGCTAACAGACCGAAGAAGATGAAATTGTACAATCCTTTGTACACAGGAATTTAGAGGAAGGGGAAAGCAGTCGTGGGCTATGCCCACCCTGAACTGTATGGTCATCTTGACACATTTATTTTTTTAAATAAGCTCTGTGCCCAACATAGGCTTGAACTCATGACCCCAGTATCAAGAGTCATATGCTCTACCGACCGAGCCAGCCACGTGCCCCAATACATGTATTTTAAATGCAGATGGAGACCAGCGGATTGCACTGAATATATGTGTACATATGTGTGATTAGAGTCGTAGAGGGGCGCCTGGGTGGCTCAGTCTTTAAGCGTCTGCCTTTGGCTCAGGTCATGATCCCAGGGTCCTGGGATCGAGCTCCGCATCAGGCTCCCTGCTCACAGGAAGCCTGCTTCTCCCTCTCCCACTCCCCCTGCTTGTGTTCCCTCTCTCGCTGTGTCTCTCTCTGTCAAATAAATAAATAAAATCTTTAAAAAAAAAAAAAGGGGGGGGTCGTAGAGTTACAGAATCTGAAGGGATCCTACATTTACCTCCCATCCTTCCATCCGCCTGCCAACACATGCCCAGTGTTAGAAATCAGATCCACAAAGGCCCAAGGAGCTGAAGTGTCTAAGGTACACAAACGGATTCCGAATTTGAAGCCTATAGATAAAGAAGGTAAATGAAATGGCATTTAAATATTTAACTTAAATCTTTTAGGAGATCTGTGTGCCATAGACTCTTAGCTGGGTGATACTGGACACCTTCAAATCTAATCATTGGAGGGTGGGAAGGAAGGAGTAGGGAGGTCTATTTAATTTAGTAGCCACGAGGCTCAGCTTCAAACTCAACGGTGAGCAGAATGCGTCTTCTCGAGAGAGTGAGTGGGAGTGGCAAGAGGTCTAGGCTCTCAGGTGAGCCCTGGGCAGCTTGGAGGGTCACCAGTCCCCGAACCTGGCACTGTGCTCTCTCAGCCAGGTGCTTGCAGGGGTTTGTGCGGGTTCCCATAAATCCGCCGAGCTCTTGGCGTCTCTCCTCTTTACTGTTACCATCTGAAATTCACATGGTGTCAAAAATGTGCCAGGCAGAGGCTGTGCAAATCCTAGTCCGATCATTTTGCCTAGCAAGCCTAAAATTGATGTTAAAAGTGAAAAGGTGTTGACTGTTGGCAACCGTAGTGAGGGAGGGCGGAAGGGGTTGGCTGTGATCACTGTGTTGTGGCACCTAGAAATGATTTCAGGAGCACCGAGACTGTCGGCCCGTTGTGCGGATGGGACTTCGTGGTGGCCTCCACTCGTTCACATGCCTCTGAACACTATGAGCTTTGTGGCAAGTCCCAAGTGATTCAGGGGGCGCTTCCTGCTTCAGAGTTGCTCACAGAGGAACCCGGCGTGGCCCGTGATCATCCAGCACAGAGAGCGGGCTCTGGACTGTCTTCGGGGGCACAGAGGTGGGAGGTCAGAGAAGGCGTCACAGAAAAGCTGAGCCTCCGAGGGGAATTGGACTGCACCGTTAGACTAGAGAGGAGGGCAGATGTTTCAGGCGGGGGCGGGGGGGATAGCGTGTGCCTAGATGTGAAGGTCTGGGGGTACTCCAGAGCAATGCATTGAAAACCAGCAAGCACAGGACCCAGTCAAGGAGGATTAGAAAGTTGATTTCAATTATGGGGATCCATACCCTCCCACCCCGAGGGACTTAGGTGATCTTTTAGGCCATGCCAAATCACCTGCGGATTTTAAGATGTATATTTTAGGAGCGTAACTCGAGGTGGCCGCAGAGGGAAGAGAAAAGAAGGGATAGATTCTAAAAACAAGATGGCTAGGATGAGCTTTTCTGTTCTGGGTTAATGATATGATTTCTTGGGGGCACCTGGGTGACTCCGACTCTTGGTTTAAATATCTGACTCTTGGTTTCAGCTGAGGTCATGATCTCAGGGTTGTGAGATCGAGACCCGTGTCGGGCTCCGAGCTCAGTGAGGAGTCTGCTAGAGATTCTCTTCTTTTCCCTCTGCCCCTCCCCTACTCATGTGCATGCTCAAGTGCGCATGCTCTCTTTCAAATAAATCTTTTTTAAAAAATGATATGATTTCTCGTGACCCATGTTTGTGCTGTTCACACAGCCATGGCTGTCTCATCAGCTAGGAGTTGTTTGGCTCAATTGTTTGGCCTGTGATGTTAGGAACTGTCCAGAGCATGTGTTTGCTTTCCATAGATGCCAGTAGACCTCACCTTGTTTCTTGGCCAAGACTAGACCTGGTGAGGCCTTAACCCCAGGGGCAAGCAGTGGGAAGAAGTGCTTGGACTTGTTTCAGCTTCAAAACTAAGAGTGTGGACAAGAGGAGAGCATCACTCAGTGGATTCTAGATACTCTTTGTCTCCCCAGTGCAGGCCAGGAAAACCAATGATGGCCGCAGCTGGCTCCTGACAAATCCTCGGTATCCTTCCTGCCTTCATTATATGTCAGCATTACTTGGATTTGAATCTGAGCTCAGGAAGAGGCTCTTGATAAATTTGGTTGTGGGAAGAAGCCAATTCCCACAAGATCAGAAAGACACCCCACCTTCCCCCATATACACACAGACTTCAGGACCACATCACACAGCCTTGGGGGCTGTCACTCTGCAGCCTAACCACATATCAGGACTGCTGGCCCCTCCCTGACCCAGGCAGGCTGATGGAGGTCAGGTACACCAAAGGAGACCATCCTTGGGCCACCCCGTCCAACCCCAAATGGAGAACTTGGTGTCGCATAAACATAACTTGATAACCTTTTTGTTCCCCAGTGCCCAGATTTGAATGCCAGCTGATAAATGAGCTCTGTGTGCAGAAGAACTTAGTTTTCATTTGCATTATGTTCCTAGGTGAGCTTCTCACCTGGTTCCTGGTTCACATTTTCCCATCCACTGCATCTCAGCCACTTTTAAAAATTATTTCCACATAGGGGCGCCTGGGTGGTACAGTCGGTTAAGCATCTGACTCTTGGTTTCAGCTCAGCTCATGGTCTCAGGGTCGTGAGATCGAGCCCTGTGTCAGGCTCCTCACTCAGTGGGGAGTCTACTGGAGATTCTCCCTCTCCCTTTCGCCCTGCCCCTCCCCACTGCACATGCACGCTCTCTCTCTAAAATAAATTTAAAAAATTATTTCCACGTAGTGATAATCACTTCTGTATATTGAATGTCTGCCCTGTGTTGGGCATTTTACATGTGATAACTCATTTGGTCCTTACTCAGACCTCAGGTTGCAACTCAGGTAACCCTGCTTGTGGAGACCAGCTTGGGGCGGCTCGGAGAAGCTTTAGCAGCGCTGTGGGTCTCTATCTCCCTGGTGGTTTTTGCTGGACTTCTCTGAGAGCCTTCCAGCACTTCTGCCTCCCCTGTCATAAAAGACACTTCTGTCTTGACCTGCCTCCTCCTTCCAGCTTCAGTCTGGTTCACGCCTGCTCTTCCCGTAACCATACCCAGTGGCCCCATGGCTCAGTATACAAACTCCTGGCCTCTTAGGATGAGATTCAGAGATGACTAGTGGCCTCTGTCTCTCACCACCGTCAGCCTCCCTGGAACACTGTCTTCGCTCCGCTTCCTGGGAAGGGGTGGGCAGGCGCCTTTCCTCCCCTGCTGATCACTGCTTCGTCACTTTCTGGGTCTGTTTCCTGGACCCCTCCGGGAGCTCCTCCCTCACCCTGTCCAGATAAGCCCCAGCTCCAGGTGTTCTGTCCCCTGGACCACTAGCTCCAGTCTCCTCTCTTGGGGCTTCCCTCCCTGCCACGTCCTTGGTCTCTCAGGCCAGCCAGTGGGGCACCTCTGGCCCCTCCCAGCTTTCCCTTCTTAACCCAGCAGACCAGAAGTCCTGCTAGAGCTTCATTCCCAGAGGCATCCCAACCCTAGAGCTCCTTTCTCCAGACCTCATTACTGTCAATGGCTCTTCTACTTCCTCCTTTTGGTCCCTCTTCATGCCTCAGGCCATCCTGCACTGGGCTGATGCAGCCCTGACAGCACTTTATTACATCATCCCCCTACTCAAGAGCCCACAGCGGCTCCATGTCAGCGGTTGTATTGGGTCCATCCCGCCTGATCCTCCAGCTTCTTCCCGAAGTGCCACTCGGTCTGTCCAGGGAGACTTTTCCCTACCTCCAGCTCCCGGAGTGCTCTTTGACTTCAGATAAGCAGGTCCCCCAAGCCCACCCCCTCCCCATCCCCACACCCGCCCTGTGGTTCTGTCTGCTCTTCCCGGACCTGAACCCCCCTCCCCTCTCTGCTTGCTTCCATCCTCCATCTCTAGCCATCCACCAGGCCTTGACCCCCAAACCTGCTTCCTCTTCTTTCTGACACTTACAAATGTATGGTCTCTCAGAATAATACGTGCTTGTTGTAAAACGTGTTTTAAAGTACAGAGAAGTATAATGAGATTAAAAAAAGAACTTAGAGTGGCAATTTCTGGGTGGCAGAATGATACTTTGTATTTATCAAAGATTAAATGTATAGGCATCTGTAGAGCACGTATTATTTTTTACACAATGGGAATTGTGTTGTTTTTACATTTTATCATACTTTATTTACCGGCTGTGAGAATGTTCCCATCCCACTAGTTTTAAATGGCATTTTAACAAGCTGTGTTGTAATAACCCGTTCTGTGGATGTGCAGTTGAGACCTTTAGCCCGTCTCCTCCTGCAGGTCTTTCTGTGGCTTCTGGCATTTTAGCATCATAAATACCGAATGTCCTGGTTCCCTAACTCTAGCTGTTTGTTTTTTGTGTCATATGGTTTAGCATTTTTTTAATAACGCAGAGGCAAATTGCATTTACTGAGCGGTTGTCATGTGCTTAGTGCCTTCCATTCTCACGTAAGCCTCCGAGCCACCTTGCGCAGAAGACAGGAGCTGTATCTTGGGTCACTTGACTTCAGTCATCCGGTTTGTAGATTATGAGGTCCAGCTGTGGGCGCAGCCTTTGATCCCAGATCCAGCCCCCATTGCCCTACCCTCCGTGATGGTGTTAAGGATGCACAGCAGCTCACGCCTGTGGGCGAGTGCTAAGACTTGAAGGGAGTGGGCAGCCTCTTTATTTTACCATCCCCTCCCAGCTGGATTAGAAGAGCCTCTTTGCAGTCAGATGCACACCTCTGGGCTTAATCATAGACGCAATTAGAGCTGGCAAGCACTTTCTCATTTTATAAATGAAGATGCTGAGGGGCTCATCAGGCATCCACAGTGTCAGGGGATAAGCTCTATTGGGTAGCCCATGGTAGATGCAACATCCAACCCTCGGACACCCAAATTCCAAATTTACTGTTAGCTGGAGCTCCTGCTACTGTCCCTGCCCATCCATCAGACCTGGGGACCGGGCCTGGCTGCCCGTGCAGGTGGAACTGATGTTGCCTTACTCCTTTGGACTCTGAAATTAGGCTGCCACCTCCTCCCTTCTCCCAGGGGAAAACCCAGAAGCCCCCTAGGATTGGTGAACCCCCCCACCCTGGCTCATTTCCCTTCCTCTGCCCATCCTTCTGCAGAGTCCCAGGGGCTCTTGGCCAAAGCCACTCTGAAAACCATCACATTTTCTTCTGTTACTCCAAGATCTAAAGCCATCTTCCCTTGCTCCAGTGACGTTGACTTCTCTGTGGCTGAAGGTGTTCATGTTTCCTCTCCCTCTGACCATCACGGTGATCATGAGACCCTTCATATAAAGCTGGACCATCTAATGGGTCTTTGAGAGAAAGAAAGGGAGAAAAACAAGGGTGGGTTCCAGGTGCTACCGTCCTCCCCAGCGCTTCCCCTCCTCCTTTTCCAACTGAGGATATAAGCAGGTCAGCATGAAGCCGTTAGCCCCTTCGCTTTCATTATCAGGTCCCCATGGGCTTCTCCCAGAGAAAGGAGAGAGTCCTTTCTGTGGAGCACAAGGCATTTTTCATTACCCTCAAGAAAAGGAGGGTTGAGGTGCAGGAGAGGATGTAAGATGGGGGCAGGAGGCTAGGGGAGGAGGAGGTGTGGAGGAGAGAGAGGGCCTTGGAAGGGGGCCACTTCAGAAGTGCTGTTGCTGATGCGAAATATGGCCCCGTTGTCACTGGGGAGGAATTCCCCACCTAGTTGACAACAGTGTTCCAGTGATTCTCAGCCTCAGCACTGTTGACATTTGGGGCTGGATCATCTTTTGTTGTGGGGGGCTGCCCTGTGCCCTGTAGGATGCTTAGCAGTATCCCTGGCCTCAGTCCACTAGATGCCAGGTGCCCGCAGCAGATGTGATGACCAAAAGTGTCTTCAGACATCATCATATGTCCTTGGGCAGGGGGTGGCGGGCAACTTCTCTTTCTGTCTGCATTGAGAACCGTTCAGCAGCTTTATTGGGGAGCTGGTGTTTTCACCTACCCCGACTCCTTGAATCCCCACAATAACCATGTGAAGGGAGTGGCATTAGCCCCATTTTACAGATAAGGACACTGAGGCCCAGAGAGGTTACATATGAGTGGATAACAGTAAGTGCTAGAACCAAGATTTGAATCCAGGTTGGTCTGATGTCAAAGCCCATTCTCTTAGAGAGAGGTAGGGTTGCAAGGAAAAGCAAAGCTACTGGCGGGGTTTATTTTGAGGAAATAGTGGGATATTTTGCAGGCAGCTCAAGACAGGGAACGAGATATGATGGGGTCTCACAGAAATAGAGTTGGCGGGTTGGGAGCCAAGTTTACGCGCCCATCTCTCGGCGCTCCCTGGCTGTCCTTCTGCCTGTGTCTTTGCACTTGGTGGCTGGAAGGGCGCTCCTGGTTCTGCTTCTCTCATAGCTTCCATGCTAACCCTGTCCCCAACCTTGTTAATATGCCTCAGTCTGTGTGTCAGCAATCCATGTTCCCAGGAGAAACCGTGCAGTTGGCTCAGCCCGGGTGAGTGGTTTGCTCCTGGTCCAATCGTGTGTGTGTCAGGGGCCTGATTGCTGAGAGGAGGAAGTGATTGGCCTTCCCTACACCCTGAGCCCTTGTCTCTGCCCCTTAGCTGTCCTTGCTGACCCATCACCATGACAACAGAGGCCATGTTCCCACCACCTGGAAGGCGAGGGCTTTACAGACCAGTACCTAGGCCACCGTGTCCTACAGAGTGAAGCCACGGGAAGTGTGAGCAGACACATCTGTTTCTTCCATTTAGCAAACAAGTGGAGCCAGATCAGCCCCCCAGAAATTGATCTTTACCAACACTTAATGAAGAGTTAGCTAGTTAATAGCCCGTGACAAATCCAGAGGCTGTTAGGGGTCTGACAGCCCAGACATTGACAGCAGCAGTGGCCAATTTCCAAGAGATTACTGACATTTGGGGCCATTCAGGAAGACATCCGGAGGAAGTATTCACAGAGTTGTTTCAGGCACAGGAAGGGAGGGAGGAGGGAGAAGACTAAATGGCAGCTTGGTAATACTGATGTTGGCATTCTCTGAGCCGGGCACAGGTTGTTCGAGGAGACTTTTAATCACAGGAGAGTTAAGAACAGAAGGAACAGCGAATCTCAGAATTTCCTTGAGCTCAGAATGAATTCAACAGGCCCCCAGAGGCCCAGAACCCTTTGGTGTCATTAGGGTCAGTCCGGCCCTTGCCCTGTGACTGGGTGACTGTCACTGTGGCTGATCCCTAACCAACACACTTAGGTGACTGTCCCGTGCAAAGGAGCCCGGCCTCTTGTTTTGCTGTTGGTGCTGATGTCCACGTCTGGTAGGCATTCAGCAGGTGCAACGGTGAGCCCACTGTGGGCCGGGCACCTGGCCTGGCCTCTACCCTTGTGGAGTCCTGGGTACAGAGGAACGACTAGCTGGAGGGCAAAGAGGACGTTGCAGTGTGCTGTGAGTTCCAACAGAATAGAAATAGCAGGTGTGGGGAGCACTTTCTGGGTTATGCCTAGGGACACGGAGCATGGGGCACCATCTAGACATTCATAAAAGGGACTCCTGCACTCCAAGAGCTCACACTGAATATGGTGGAGAAGTGGTCAGAACCCTTGCCTTCACTGCTACATCTCTGTTGTTAAGTGCCCTCAGCTCTATCTGCAGTGGCTTCTCTCCATCTCCCGTTCACTGGCCACCATCACCCCCAGCATCTCCTGGGTCCACTCCGTCCTCTGTTACTCACACAGCAACCAGATTCCCCTTGTCTGCCACATCCCTGCTCAGAACGTTCCATAGGCTTCCTGCTCCATGTAGGATAAATGCAGACTGCTCCTATGAACCACGGGAGAGAACCCACCTTCCTCCTGGATCTTTGTCCTTCCGCTTGGCCGCTGTCCATGGTGATGCAGCCTCCCGACCCACTTGCTGTTCCTGAGACCCTTCACACTCACTCCCAACGAAGGCTTTCACGTGTGCTCTTCCCTGCGTGTGGAGCTCTTGGCCGCCGGGACCTGCTGCCTTCTCATCTGCCAGGCCTAAACTCAGATGCACCATCTCACCACAGACCTCTCTGGCCACCCTTCCAAATCTGCCTCTCACCCCACGCCCACTGTCACATTTTCCTCTTGGATTTTCTTCAGAGTTTTTAGAAGTATCTTGCCCATTTATTTTGCTGTGGTGGAGGTACAAAGAGGTAAGAAATGCATCATGCTCAGGGTCCGCACGGAGGTGAAGGTTTAGGTGACATTTGAGCTGGAACTTGAGGTATGACCTGCTAGGTTAAGATGTGGATGGAAGGAATTTTAGGAGAGGGAACAGCATGAGCAAAGACACAGAGGCCAATGAGTGTGTCACCCTCAGAAAACCACTTTGAGTCAGCATGCCTATTGCCAGATGACACAGGAAGGCAGAATGGGAGTTAAGGAGGTGCTGAGACCCCACGCTAGAGCATCTGGGCTTTCTCCCGTGGACAGTGAGAAGTCAGGGGTGCACATTGAGTAGTGTGCTAGACCTCCTGGATTTGCTCGATGGAACCAAATAGGGTTTGAAAGTGAAGTCGGGTTTTTAAAAAAATAGGCAGAAGTGGGGCGCCTGGGTGGCTCAGTAGGGTAAGTGTCTGCCTTCGGCTAAGGTCATGATCCCGGGGCTCTGGAATCGAGTTCCGAGTTGGGCTCCCTGCTCGGCGGGGGGCCTGCTTCTCCCTCTCCCTCCGCCCCTCCCCCCCAGTCATGCTTGCTCACTCTCTTTCTCTCTCAAATAAATAAAATCTTTAATGAAAAAATAAAAATAGGCAGAAGTAACTGGGGGCCAAGTCTGATGAGGAAGAGAGAGTGTGCTGAGACCGGGAGCATCAGCTTGGAGTGAGAAGCAAAGGGAGGCCTTGGGATGACGAGGTCTTGTTTCCTGAACCCATCTTGAGCTGAACAGCCAGGTGGCATTCCTGTGCACTGGTCTTTGGGAGGTCTGCGGTGGCCGGGGGAATCAGCAAGTTGTTCCAAGAAGACACGCACATTTCCCACTGATGGTTTTCTCTGTCTCTGGCTAACTCAAGCCACACAGACGCAAAAGTGCTGCATGATGAGGGTCAGATGCTCTTTGTAATTCCACAGCGATGAGTCTTTTTTGTAACATCCAGATGTCCGTGCTATTTTGGGCAGATGTTCTGGGGAGCAGTTGGTGATGACCTCACAAGGGTGTGACTTTAAAAACCAAATAACACAGCTGCAGTGAGTAAAGCCGGACTCTGCTCTCCTAGTCCCTGTGTTGCAGGGCCCCTCGTGCCAGGTGACCCCACACCACCCCTGCCAGGGGGTGGGAACACCAGCAATGCCTTCAAGCCCTGCTTGCCCCCGGCTGCTGGGTGAGCTCAGAACATGTGGGAGTGGTGCTGGGGCCTTTGAGAGAATTTTCCAGGGACAGGACACCTGTACTCTGCTGAGGGCCTTGTTCCTGTCCTCCTCGGGGCAGCCTTTTGTGACCAGGTCAGCCTCTTAACCTGTCTGAGACCCTATTTCTTCATCTGTAAATAAATAGATAATAAATAATTTCTTATAAGTAAAGAAAAAAGGAACACCTACCTGGCAGAGAATCCGAGAATCCGGTGAGATCCTGTGTGCCATGGCCTTTCGCATTCTGGAAGGCGCCATACAGATGCTAATGATCCAGCAGCAGGCTTCTAAGTAAGGCATCAGGCCTCTCCCCTGAGCGTGTAAGAATTGGCTGGCACCTCAGGGGTTCATCCAGTCTGAACTCCAAGCCAATGAAAGCCCGTTCTCAGGGGTCTCCACAGAGAATCACGAGCCTCTGCTTGGATTCCTCCTGTCTTCGGGAGCTTGCTTTTTTCCAAGGTCCCCTATTCCAACCGCAGACAGGGTTCAGAGCTCAGTGCACTCCTTTCTGTGGAGCCCGACATTACCCCTGTAATTCCCAGCTTCTGGTTTTCAAGCGCTCCAGAGCCCTACTCTCCAGCATGGTAGCCGCTCTGAATGCGGTTACTGAGCGCTTGAGATGTGGCAAGTCGGAACGGAGATACGTCGTCAGTGACAAATACACTCTGGATTGCGAAAGACTTACTGTGGAGAAAAAGAACAGAAAATCTCATTAATTTATACATGTGTAAAGAACATTTTATATGTATGTTAATTTTATGTTTTCATCTTTTACATGTTAAAATAATTTGGATACATTGAATTCTGGAAAATATTAAAGTCAGTTTCACCTGTTCAGTTTTACTTTAATAATGCAACTGTTCAAAGAATTTAAATTACATCTGTGGCTCACATTATACTTTATTATTATCATCGGACAGTGCTGGTCTAGAATTATGCAAAATAAACTAGATCCGGCCTTTTTACCCAGCAGCCCTTCAGATATATTAAGATACGTATTTTATGCCCCAGGGCTTGTCTTCTCGTCTATCCCCACGTATTAATTAAACACCTGCTATGTGCCAGGCACTGTGTTAGGTGCTGAGGTGGGATGTGATGGTGAACAAAGTGGGCTCGGTCCTTGCGCTCTTGGAGCTATACTTTGATGGGGGATGTAGACCCTATCAAGTCTCACAAGCAGGACTGTGGTTCCACATGTGGCCTCCTAGCGCCCCATTTTCCTCCTTTTTAGTACATTTGTTATTTTACAATAAACACCGCGAAGTTAACTCTTACTTCCTCCTTTCCATACCGTCGTCTTTTTTTTTTTTTTTTTAAGATTTTTTATTTATTTGACGGGGTGGGGCACAAGCAGGGGGAAAGGCAGAGGGAGAAGCAGACGCCCCTTTGAGTGGGGAGCCCAATGCGGGGCTCGATCCCAGGACCCTGGGATCATGACATGAGCCCAACGCAGATGCTTAACCGACTGAGCCACCCAGGCACCCCCATACGGTCTTCTTAGGAAAGAAGTCACCATGTGCGGTCCACAGTTAAGGAGTGAGGCGTTATGCCCCACCTCCTTGAGGGCGGAGCATCTACATACATTATTTGGAGTTCTTTTGCATTTATCCATTCTCCCCCATTTATTTACTCAGTTATTGATTTATGTCAGGATGGACTCGTGAATATTTATCTCATACTCTGGGCTAGGATGCAATACTACTGTGTTGTTGGCAGTTGTTCCAACTTCGGCTGTTGGATGCTTTTTCGGTGTCCTTTTGACATATCCCCATCCGTGTAGGTTTTTTGTTTTAGTTTAGTTTGTTTTAGTATAGTTTTTTTGTTTTTGTTTTTTGTTTTTTTTTAACACTTCCTTACTTTCTGGCACTACAAACTATAACATGTTCCAGACTCATCTGGTATTAAAATAAGGATACTTTTTGCACTTATCTCATGGAGTTATTCTGAAAACTAAATGAGTTACTACAAGTAATGCTTTTCCCCTGAATACTTTTCTTTATTGAGATATAATTGACATGAGAACATTAAATTAATTTCTGATTAGATATCTGTGAGTCTAGTTAATGTCTACCACCACACAGTGTTAGTTTTCTTGTGATGAGAACTTTTTTTTTTTTAAGATTTTTTTTTTTTTAATTCATTTGACAGAGATAGACACAGCGAGAGAGGGAACACAAGCAGGGGGAGTGGGAGAGGGAGAAGCAGGCCTCCCGCAGAGCGAGGAGCCCGATGCGGGGCTCGATCCCAGGACTCTGAGATCATGACCTGAGCCGAAGGCAGACGCTTAATGACTGAGCCACCCAGGCGCCCCGTGATGAGAACTTTTAAGATCTACTCTCTTAGCAGTGTGCACACACACAGTGCAGTATGATTAATGTCACATGGTGTGTGTTACATCACCAGGACTTATTTATTAAAGATAGATTTATTTGAGAGAGTGAGTGTTCAGGGGGAAGGGGCAGAGGAAGAGGGAGAGAGAATCTCAAGCAGACTCCCAGCTCAGCATGATGCCCGATGCGGGGCTCGATCCCATGACCCTGAGATCATGACCTGAGCCAAAATCAAGAGTCAAGATGCTTCACTGATGGAGCACCCAGGCGCCCCAGAACTTATTTATTTTATAACTGGAAGTTTGTACCTTTTGACCCCCTTCACCCACTTCACTGCACCCTATACTTCTTTACTAAAAAACGTCTAACCGCCATATCACCACACTGAAGTTCGAGTCAAGCAAAGAAGATCCGATTTCTTTTTTCATGGAAACTCCTCCTAAGTCTGAGCTCCTTGTTCCATACCTGTATTGTTCGTTTTTCTAACGCAGAACTTTCTTTCCCTGTTGATTCTCATGTGTATTCCATTGCATTATTGCAGCCTGTCACAGTCACCTCTAGTCTCGATTCCTGTATGTCACTTCGTAGCCTCCCCCCATTTGACAGAGAGGTCTCACCGTGGCAGACAAGGTACAGCCTGGGCCACACATAGTACCTCCACCCTGCCATACCATCAACCAGTGGGGGTCTGCATGGGGCCCTCCTTTGACCACCGTCCGCCATCTTGAATCCAGGCTATGAGGAAGGACCTTGTCAGATGAGATTCACAGCCTTTCGGCTTTCCCCTAATTTATTTAATCTGGTGACCTTATGAAAATAGGAAATGAGGTTGGTTGGGTTCAGTTTGTTTTCAGGAAATCCATTTCCACTGGTACTTACTGCTATTTTTTTCTTTTGCCTTAAAGGTCCATGAACCATTGGTTAAATTCACTCTGTAATTTTACTGATGTCATTTCCAGAATCTGCCTATTGGTCTCTACAAACTGGACACTTGCCTAGTGCTGGTTTTGTGGCATTTTCTTTGTTTTGACATATTTTTCTCATGCAGTCTCTGTGTGCTTCTGAACTTTGGTCTGTATCCAGTACCTGGGGCGAGCAAGAGGCCTTGAAGTCATTGGAAAACATGTTTAGAAGTTTTCTGTGTTCTGGTTCCCTCATAACCACTTTTGTTCATTCTTTTGGGGTTGAAGAACATTTTCCTTGATATAAAAAAAAAAAAACACAAAATCATCGTTCAGTGAGTTTGATTTCTTGCTGAACCATCTGCTGTAAATTGAAGGCCCATCTTTTGCTGCTGCTTCATCCTTCTCCAACAATGCCTTTCGGAGGTTTTTCACTTTCCAGAACCTCAGCCCCTTCTGGGCCGTAACAGTGCCAAACCCATTGCTTAGAGGTTCCTGCCTCTCTCCTATATCCATCCTTAAAAACAGGTCATTCCTTCCATCATTTGTCATTAGCATTCTCAGTTGATCTGAGTTCCTATTTTTTTTAAAGATCTGTTTGTTTTTAGAGAGAGAGAGTAGGGGTAGGGATAGAGGGAGAGGATCTCAAGCAGACTCCCCACTGAGCACAGAGCCCTCACAGGGCTCGATCTCAGGACTCATAATGAGATCATGACCTGAGCTGAAACCACAAGTCGGTTGCTCAGGTGCCCCTGAGTTCTCATTTAAACTATCATCTCACCTTCCTTTTTGCCTCCTGTGTGGTGGTGGGGAGACTGTTTATTTCTGAGGGGCTCCTTCTCTCCAGAGTCTGACTCCCTCCAAGTTCCCTGTCACACCGTTTGCAGCCGCTGTCCTAATAGCCAGAGGGGGTCTGTCCTCCTGCTGTTACGGATGCCAGAATGGGGTGGGTCCGTCCCGACCTCCTGTGCTTCCTGCACTGGGGAGAAAAGGTGCCCCTCGTCTGCCTAAGGACACCTCGCCGGCAGCAGCATGACTGGCTTTCTAGGGGCACCCAGACTTCACTATCCCCGGGGTCCCCTCTAGCACTCAGAGTTGTTGGGGGGAGAACAAGCTCAGCTCCATCCCCTTTTTGTGTCTGGAGTATGTGGCTTTGAGTTTCCTTCATTGTTGGCACTCAGTGGATTCTTTCGTCGTGGATGGACAAACGTCATGCCCCTTTTTCCCTCCAGCCAGAAAATACATTCTCAGATATCTTCACAGTTTCTGGGTCTGTCCCCTTCCAGTAAGCAGCACTTGCCTGGCAGTTGCCCTTCTGGGATGTCAGAGTGGTCAGCAAGCTGTGTACCTGTAGCTCCAGTCGGTGCTCGGCTCCCTGTCCCTGGCTGCAGAGGGCAGGGTGGATCCTGTGCCCCCTTCCCCACCGTCATCTAGGCAGCATGTCATCTCACTGAGCAAGGGGACCCCAGGAAGAGCCAGCTCTGGAAGGAGGTTATTGTAGTTGTGTTCTTTCTACTTTTGAGCTGCTTGCTTTTTCCTGAGAATAATATTTGGAGCTAAGAAGGCTGGTAGGTGCCAGACATCCCATGCGGTGCTTAGAAAAAGGGCAGTGGATTTTCAATCAGAACATTGAGGTGGGCCTCGGGGACTAACGTGCCTGAGTTCCTGGAGGTAGACCACTCCTGCATATGTACACGAAAGTCCAGTCAACCCTTGAGGAGCCTGAGTCCCAGAGAGATGGGCTCCACCTCAGGCACAGAGAGCCCAGCCCAGCCTAGCCCAGATGTCGCTCTTCAGTCTTACAGTCTCATTGGTCTTCAAAGAGCAGTGAAGAAGGCTGGTGCGTAGCATCCAGATGTTGGCAAGAATGTTTGCTGCTTCTCAGTGCAGGTCTCCTGTAGGACCTCCTAGGCCATCTTCGGAAGTACTAATGGTCAGAGGCTGCCTGGATCCTCAGAGTAGTCCCTTTCCATCCCCCAGTGGACAAACGAGTACACTGGGTTGCAGAAGGGAGAGATGGAGGTTCATTGCTAGAGGTGACAGCAAGAGAATAACAGAACTTGAACTTGCACCCAGCTCTAATAGTGAGTAGTGACCACGTGTAACATTAAATGAAGGCCTGCTCTATGCCAGGCAGGGTTCAAGGCTCATGGCATTTGTAATCTCCCATTTTTATTGTAACTCTGGAAGATGTGTAGTGTTATCCCCAGATTTATAGATGAGGAGACTAAGACCCAGAGAAGGGATGGGACTTGTCCATGGGCACACAGCTGGGAAGGGGTCAGGCTGGACTTGGACTTGAGCCTTATCACCACAGTTGTGTCTTTGAGTTTTGATTGTTCTGGATTCCTGTCTGAGCAGGTGCACGTGCACATGCATCACTGGAAGGTGGGGAGTATTATTCCACACATTGGGAAATGGAGATTGAATCCCAAGGGTCTAAGTTCAGTGTCCTTTCCACTCTGTAGAGTTAAGAGCTCTGTGAGGTCTAACCTGCACATAGAGTTATATGCAGGATTCATTTCTTGAGTTTTACCCCCTTTTACTCTCTGAGTTAGAATCAGCCAGCAGGCTGAGATCCTTGCTTTAACCCACATCATCAGTCCGTTCCCTCCAAGCAGGCCAGCCTTCAGATGACCTTGAAGGCAGGATGCTGATGTCCTTCGGAGTGTGGCTGCGCCCCACAAGGTAGTCTCATCTGACAGTGGGCCAAGAGGAGAGCAAGCGAACGTGGCCCATCGTTCCATCCACTTAGGGACACTTGCTCTCTGGGAGCCCACGTCACCACAGTCCCCATTGGAGAGACATGCCTGCTGAGGTCTTCAGTTGTGGTCATGCGCTGGGGCTGCCCAACAAAGTACCACAAATGGGGTGGCTTCGAACAACAGAAATGTATGCTCTCACCACTCCAGAGACCAACAGTCTGAGATCAAGGTGTCAGTAGGGTCCGTTCCTTCCCGAGGCTGAGGGAGACTCTCTTCCCTGCCCCTGTCCTTGCATCTGGAGGTCGTTGGCAGTCCTCGGTGTTATTTGGCTTGTAGATGCATGACGCCTCTCTCTGCCTCTGTCTTCGCATGGCTCTCCCCTCCGGGTCTGGTCTCCCTCTCCTTTCTCTTACAAAGACATCAGTCATTGGATTTGGGGCCCACCCGGGTAATCCAGGATCCTCTCATCCTGGGATCCTTAATTCCATCCACAGTGTAATTTCTCAGTAAGGTCACATTTGCCTCAGCAGTACTGGGGTTAGAATTTGAACATGCCTGTTTGGGGGATGCAGTTCAACCCACTGCATCACTGTTCCCTCATGGTTTATGAACAGCTCCGGAAGCCGTAAAGGGTCTTGGAGTGGGTGAGAAGGGGGTGAGCCTTCTGCCCCAGCCTCCCGACCAAATAGACCCCATCCCTCTTTAGGGATGAGTCCCACTGGAAAAGAAAGGCTGGAGCCAACGCCCTGGCGTGGGTTTCTCAAAAGGGCTGCATTATATTTTCCCAGGAAGCAGATGTGTGCCCCCCGCCACTGGGCCGGTTCTTCCCTCTGCCCTGAGGCAGGGGGCTGGATTCACTGACTTCCCAAAGCCCTTCCCCCGCCTGGACACACGTCACCTTCTCTGGCAGCCTATGTGCTTCCTCGCAGACGTCCCACTACCTTGTCTGTGTCCAGCATGGCGCTCCAGGTCTTGGCAGGACACGTGCCTGGCCTGTGGGGGAGCGTGTCGCTTCCCTCATCATCCAGCCTGTGACCGATGTGCCCCTGACCAGATGGCACGTTCCGCAGGAGGCCTAGCAGTGGCTTCCCTGGATCTAGAAAACAAAACCCTTGAGGGGTGGCGGGGAGGGGGCGAACAGAGGTGGTGGCGTCTACACCGAGGCTGTCGTGAGCACGGCCAATGCGGTTATGGCATCAAGCCTGCGTTGAGAACTTTGTGGTCCGTGCTTGTTTAGTGCGTTGGATCTAAGCTTCTACATCACTGCTCGCCAAGGTCTGGTGTCCGCTGAACCTCAGGATGCACCTTACACAGGTTAACTGCACTTACTGTTTGTGGATTAATGGCTGTTTCCCTCTAGACTCCCTTGGCCCTGGGTCTGGTACATGGCAGGTGCCCCGCAAGTGAGTTTTGCTCTGGGGGCTCTCCTTACTTGGGTCTGGGAGTGTTGGGAGGTTGACTGGCTCACGCCCACGGCTCAGCCCCATCAGGATTTCAGGGCCACAAGTACCGCAACAAGAGCTGACAGAAAGGAACCGGGACCTGGGTGAGAGGGAGAGCTCAGCTGAGCTCCATCCCAGGGATCAAAAAGGAAGCCTCCCTCCTCCACGCCCATTTGACTCCAACTCCTGGTTCACCAAGAGCTGCCCCTTTGAGGGTTCTGAGAGACCAAAATCTCCCCGGGGTTTGTTCATTTGGTCGCTCCAGGGGTACTTTCCTACAGTGATTAGCTGTGGGATCTCTCAAGCCCCAAAGGGCTGGTGGAGCTGCTGGGAGGACCCTGAGAAAGCAGAGATGTGGAGGGTGTGCGCCTACCTCCCTGCTCACTGTGGCACTGGCCCTGGAGCCCCGGGAGTTTCCAGAGCCGTGGAACGAGAGAAGGAGCAGGAAAATGATGGGCTTTCTGGGGCACGCTCCCAGGCACCCTCATCATCACCCCTTCAGAAGTCCCACGGGCTCGTTCCTGTGTGCACATGCGCGCCCCTACACAAAGGGCCTCTCCTTTGGGGCCCTGGGGCTTGGCTCTTTGGGCAGGGCGGGGGCAGCCACCATCCTACACTGTGCAGAGAGGCACGGATGGAGCGCCCCCCAGCGCACACCCCGGCCTCCGCCCCCATCCACAGTGCTCCCCAGGCCCTTCCTGGGGGCCCTGTTGAAATAGGACCAAGAGCAAACCGTGCACGCTGAAGAAATTCAGGAGGAAGACCTGAGCCACAGTCCATCTCCAAGCCTTTCAAATGCCTGTCCCAAGAAGACAAACACACACACACAGAGTTCACATCTCTTTCTGTCCCAGAAAGTTTTGAAAGTGGCAAAATATTCTTACAGAAAGAGCGTGAGTGTCCCTCAAAACCAAGCCTTGAGACGGAGGGAGACTCTCTGTGTGTGAGTGAGGGGTTACCCATCAGGCAGGGGCGCTACCCAAGGTCATCCCGCGTTCAACTGGAATCTGAGCCCCTGAAAAGGAAAATTTTCCTTGGGGGGCCCTGGAGACACCTGTTGGCGTCTTAGCTGAAAAAGTCACTGTGAAAAATAGTACAATTTCAAAAAGCTTTTACAACTGAAAAGAGGCCTTTATCACTTCTGATTATCACTGTTGATCTCAGATGCTGATTTTCTCCAGATCTCTGAGGGCAGCAGAGGGTTTTACGTGTTTTTAATAATCTGATTCATCTTTAGCCCCCGTACAAGGGAATAAGGAGGAGTGTTTCCATCCTGGAAAGCTGTTCAGTAAAGCTGAGTGAGGCGCAGATAACGGGGCGACAGTGGCAGCCTTGGGGCCAGAGTCCAGGTTCTCCGCGTCCGTCTGCAGCCCCGGCAAAGCCATAGGACCCAGGAGCATGGGCAGCGTGGGCTGCTTGTGGTTCCTCGCGCGGCTGGCCTCAGCTGGGAAGAGAGGTCAGGGTCCCGAGCTGGCTGGGGGAGGTGTGGCCCCACGCCTTCTCCCTCCTGAGATGGGGAGAGCAAGATCAGGGGCCCCCGAGGCCGCCGCTCTGCCCGGCAGCTGCTGGAGACCCAGCGTTGGCCCAGGATCACTGTGGCTCTTGACCTTCCCTGGCATTTCCGAGGAGCACAGCCCATGTTGGCTCAAGTCTCCCCAGAGCCCAGTCTGGCAGGACCTGTCCCACGGCCCCTCACAGCCTGACAATGAGGATGTCACCCCCACACTCCGGTCTCTTAAAAGCCTTCTTGGAGGTTCCTCTTCTCCACAGTCTTTGTGAAGTGGTTCAGGGTTTTTCCTTTGCTTTCCTCAGCGGACTGCAGGAGAAGGAGGGGGATCCCTGCCTGCATGACCTTTTCCTGTGATTTGCTCACATCAGGCCGCAGGTTCACCTTTTCTGGTCTTACTCCTCCAGGAGCAGGACAGCCTTCCTGCCTCTAAGATGAGCAAAGGAGGGGAAGAGCAGAGAAAACCCAGGGGGACCATGAGCCAAGAGGCCGGAGTTGGCGGTGCCTCCTCGTTCCATCTGGGCACGAGAGGGGCATTTACTCAGAGGAAGGAGGAACAGGTGACTGAGTATATTCAGGGGATCCCTGGGCTATCTGTCTTGAGAATTCTGGTTAAGAGGTATGAAGCATAGTCCTTTAATAATCCCTCAAAATAATGCATACCGTGGGTTCACAGACCCGGACTCACTTGATCCTTCATTCATGGATACTCCCTGATCACTTACTGGGATGCAGGCCCTGTGCTGGGTATGAAGGACTTGCAAAGCCCGGTCCCTGTCTTCTTGTGTGGCATAGCAGTTACATGAGCTGATTTGGGAACTACCCTTTTCTGGGTTCAAATCCTTTCTCCACCACGAGATCCTATGTGACCCTGAGTAAGTGGCTTAACATCTCTGATGTTCAACTTCTTCACCTGTAAAATGTAGATGAAAATAACTCATCTGCCAGGGACCTTTTGCTTATTATCTTCAATAAGATCAAAGCACTTGGCACAGTATAAGCACTTGATAAAGGTTAGCTCTTGAAAGGTGATTTGGAGGGGACTGTTGGATGTGAATCCAACTGATGTCTCTGGGAGCTAGCCTGCTTAGCTGCTGCTGAGGTCTGTGCATGGCCTGTGGGCCACATGTGTGTTGTCTATGTGCCTGGATGTGGCCCCCTCCTTGGGCATGGCAAGAAGGAGAGGACCCTAGCTTACATCAGCCCCAGGCCTGGAGAGCAGAGGACCCCAGAGTCAGCCCTCTTCCTTTCTGTATGGGAATACTTTTATTTTTTGCTAGAAAATTCTCCAGAATGTTACTTGTGTCAGCCCCAGGGCTGAGATTGAATTTGTGACTTTCAGTCCTCTCAAGATGGGGACAGGAGTTCAGTCCTCTTGCATCTGGTGCCGCTTGGCCTCGGACCCAGGGATCAGCCACACAGGCCTTCATGTCATGTGGTCAGACCTACAGTGTGGTGTCCATGCAGAGATCATGGACAATCACACATTCGCTCTCCATCTGTAAATGAGACCAAAGGACTCTACCTTGATTGCAGCAGATGGTGACAGGGAGTTAGAAACTCATCTCCCACTGGACCAGGGCACAGACTGTTCTGGAAGGATTGGTTCCCATCCTAGTCTCTTCCATCAGACTTCGAGCTCGATTCCAGTTTCAGCAGAAACATAGCAAGAACCAGATGTCTGAGGACAAGTGCTGTTATTTAGCAGAGATTTTTTTTTTTTTTTTTTTTTTTGGTCAAGTCATGTGTGGTTTGGTTAATAACCTCCCATCACACCATTATGAACCATTATGAAAAACAAGATATGGAAACACTCAGGTGGGGGAGTGTGGGGGGTGTGGAAAGAGGGAGCATAGGTTGCCAGGTGGCTGCCCCAGGACTCTCCTCCATGAGGGCCCAGGCAGGGAGGCAAGATGCTCCCAGAGCTCCATGCACACCCTTCTCTCTTCTCCCTTCGCTGGCCCTCAGACCTCCCTCTGCCTTCAGATCCCGTGATCAGGGAGGCACCCAGCAAGCACATTGGCATAGAAGTGCTACTGACTAAAGAATACTTCCTTTCCAGATGAATTTGTATGTTTTAATTGGAGGCAGATGCCTTAAGTTAATTCACTGCAGCAAACTTGAGCGTTTTTAAAAAATTTTTTGAATTTTTTATTTATTTTTTGAACGAGAACCATATCCTCTCAATACATGCAGAAAAAGCATTTGACCAAGTACAGCATCCTTTCTTGATCAAAACTCTTCAGAGTATAGGGATAGAGGGTACATACCTCAATATCATAAAAGCCATCTATGAAAAACCTACAGCGAATACCATTCTCAATGGGGAAAAACTGAGAGCTTTCCCCCTAAGGTCAGGAACGCGGCAGGGATGTCCACTATCACCACTGCTATTCAACATAGTATTGGAAGTCCTAGCCATGGCAATCAGACAACAAAAAGAAATCAAAGGCATCCAAATCGGCAAAGAAGAAGTCAAACTCTCACTCTTTGCAGATGATATGATACTTTATATGGAAAACTCAAAAGATTCCACCCCAAAACTCCCAGATCTCATACAGGAATTAGTAAAGTGGCAGGATATAAAATCAATGCACAGAAATCAGTGGCATTCCTATACACCAACAACAAGACAGAAGAAAGAGAAATTAAGGAGTCGATCCCATTTACAATTGCACCCAAAACCATAAGATACCTAGGAATAGATCTAACCAAAGAGGCTAAGGATCTGTACTCAGAAAACTATAAAATACTCATGAAAGAAATTGAGGAAGACACAAAGAAATGGAAAAAGGTTCCATGCTCATGGATTGGAAGAACAAATATTGTGAAGATGTCAATGCTACCTAGAGCAATCTACACATTCAATGCAATCCCCACCAAAATACCATCCACTTTTTTCAAAGAAATGGAACAAATAATCCCAAAATTTGTATGGAACCAGAAAAGACACCGCATAGCCAGAGGAATGTTGAAAAAGAAAAGCAAAGGTGGCAGCATCACAATTCCGGACTTTAAGTTCTATTACAAAGCTTTGAGCATTTATTATGCTCAAAGGAATAAGATCCTGAGAGCTCAGTGGGGCTGGTAGGGGCAGTTTTGTCGGGAGGTGACGTTGGAGTTCCGTATGGGTTTCATGGGGACGGCTCAGGAGCTGCCAGACCCTGTCCAGGTCAGATCAGTCTCTGAAAGGCACATAGAGTGTCCTGGAGTGTGGGGTGTCAGGAGGGGGACTCCGGGAGGGGCCAGAGGGCCTTATGAACTGTGCAGGCAAATGTGAATGAATTTTGAGGAGGGGATGGTGTGGTCACACTTGGGTCCTGGAGCAGGCACCTCTGTTGGCTGTGCGGTGAAAAACTAGTTACGGGGAGGGCTTGGCGAGTGGGAGACCAGTTGGCCCAAGACGTGAATTTCTAATTGTGGGCTCTTAGATCCCGACACACGCCATTACGGAAGGCACGTGAGGGTGGTCAGAGCCAGAGCCCAGAAGCAGGCTGCGACACCCAGACCACTCTCTGGGGCTCCTGCTGGCACGGTCTGCTTGGGGCTCAGATGGAGATGATCTGAAATCACTGAGATGATCACTGTGGTCCCCCCTGCCTTGTGCTCATGAAGGCTTTCCCTGGAAACCAGTGTGCTTGGAAGCCGCTGGCTCCCATCCAACCTCTCCCACCCCAGGGCAGCCCTGGGAGGGCGCCTGGATCGGGGCCTGCTTGCCTCCTTCAGCTCCCTTTCGATAAGCAAGGAAGGTGCAGCCCCCGCACTTGGCCAGTCCTGAGGTAGGAGTTGGTGAGAAGAAACCAGCGGGAGAAAACATCAGCCCAGCCTGTGCTGTCAGATCTCCCAAAAAGGACAGGGAAAATGGACAGCTAAAAATAGCCCCTTAGGGCTAGTTCAGGTCTGCTTGTAAGTACTGAGCTCCAAGCTAGAGGGAAGTTTAACCATTTAGGGGCCTGGTGTACTGTGATGTGTCGCTGGGGCACCTTTCGAGGATGGGGCCACGACAACTGAGCATGGACCTCGGCAAAGACGGGCGTGTGGTTAATGTGACAGATGCTTGTCGGGGCCCCTTTTGTGTAGAGATAACCAGGTAAACCCATTTCGGTCAAAATCCTGGAAATGTGGGTGGGGGTCCCTGTAATGGCATAGTGGAGTGACAGTTATTTCAGAGACAGGCCTGGGTTCAAATCCCGGCAGCTCTGTTATCTGTTGGCTACCTGCTAGACCCCTGGGCCAGTGTTTTAACTTCTGGGAGCCTCTCTTTCCCTGTCTATAAAATGGGAACAGTAAAAGCCATTGCAAGGATTATCAAGAAGATTGAACGAAATACATAAACTCACTGCTGGAGTTAAGATGATGGCTCCTGCCTATCCTTGTTTCCTTTGAACTAGTATAACAAATCTAATTTTAAAAAGTCATCGAGGGGCGCCTGGGTGGCTCAGTTGGTTAAGCGTCCAGCTCTTGGTTTCAGCTCAGGTCATGATCTCAGGGTCGTGGGATGGAGCCCTGTGTCATGCTCCATGCTTAGTGTGGAGTCTTCTTGGGATTCTCTCCCTTTCTCTCCATCCTGCTCTGCCCCTCTCCTTACTCTCTCTCTCTCTCTCTGTCTCTCAAATAAAAAAAAAAATAAAATCTTTAAAAAAAAAAAAGTCATTAAGCTAGGCATTGTTCTGAGTTTTTGCTTTTTCCATGGATTATCTTGTTTAACCCTTAGGGCACTGTTACACAGTAAGTACTAAAGGTGTCATCATTTTATAGAGTGAATGAGTGAGATTTGGGGATGTGTTTACTCTGAGCTTCTTAGTGATGGAGGGCAAGTTAACCTTTCCAGCAGGCTGACCTTGCAGCTTCAAGCCATGGGCCCTGCATTGGATAGACAGACTCCTACCAGGGCCCTGCTGGGATTTCAATAAATGACCCCCCGTGGGTGAGCCCCATGGTGGAGCTTAAAGCTAAATTCTGCTTCAGGGTCTCTGACATCTTCCCCTCCTCCCCTACCTGCAGAACTTTCACCAGAGCTTAAGAATCCATTGGCTGAATTGGAGTCTCCGTTCCCCCCCCCCCTTTTTTTTTTGCAAGGAGAAAAGAACAGACTAGATCATTCAGTTGTGTTGCCATAAATATGTGGCCAGCCTTCCCTGCGTAGCCCCTACTTCCTGCAGTAATTAAAGAGGGTCCATGTGCTCAAACCCCATTATAGCTCTTCTTTAAAACCTTCTTATTTCTTCTCTCCCCCTTTTTTGAAACAACATTATTGAGGTATAATTTATATACCATAAAATTCACCCATTTTATGTGCACAATTTACAGAGTTGTATGGTCATCACCACAATCGAACGTTAAAACATTTACAACTCCCCTATTTCTGTTTAAAAGTGGATAACGTGTTACGTGCTGGTCCTGTTGAGCTCATGAGTGGAAAGTTGAAAATAAGGAAGCTGTGCATCAGAAGGCTAGAAGTTTGTCTAGCCAGGATGTGGTTTATGGGTGGCAGTCACAGAGGGGACACCAAGAAGAAGAGTGGTCACGTCCACTCTGCCGGTGGGGGTCCAGGTGTTGGGGCCATGCTCATGCCCCTGGGGGGAGCACACCCGCATCAGTGGGCAGAATTTCTGGGAGAACATGAACAGCCTCAGGAGACTTGACCTCCTGAATCCCTCGTCAAGGAAGTGGGGAGGAAAAGCCTGGCCCAAGTTCAAATCCCAGAGGGGAGTTGGTACCAGAGGGCAAGTGTCCTTGAGATGTCCTCCAGCTCTTCAGAGGAGGAGTGGTCCAGGGGGAAGAACTATAAAGACAGGTTTCAATCCTGGCTCTACTAGTCACCTGCTCTAAGCCTAGTACCCTCATCTTGACGTTGGAGAAAACAGTTGTTTCTGTCTGTGGCATTTTTGTGAAATGACAGTGTGCATACAGGGGGCATAGGATATAATAAGGGCTCAGTAAATAGAAGTGATGGCTGTTATTGGTCAAGATAAAGCAGCATCCCCGAGGGAGGCAAGCCTAGAGACCTATCTGGTCCCTTAGGGGAAATGGCAGTGCATTCAAGTTCACTTTCTTCTATTTACTGTATTCATGTGGCTCTGGACACGTTGCTTGACTTCTCCAAGCCTGTTTCCTCATCTGGAAGGTGGGCCTAAGAATGGTTCCTGCCTTGTGGAGATGGGGCGGGATCAAATGAGACCGTGCACGTAGAGCTCAGCTAGGGCCTGGCACCTGCCAGGGTCCCATCAAGGTTGGCTGTTCTCTGTGGATATTAAGTTCCCTGTTCCTCAGTTAATACCAAAGTCTGCATGTGGATGAATGCATGAACCCTTGGAAGTACAGGCCTAGTGAAGAGCCTGTTGAGAATTCAGATGCAGTTCTAGGGTGTCTCTGGGAGTCTCGGTTTGCTGGTTCACACCTTGTATGTACATAGTGGGAGAGACAGAGCTGGAGCTTAAAGCGGAAGAGTCTGAGGATCAGTCCTGTGGATGGCATGTAGGTGTGTGTGTGTGTGTGTGTCTGTGTCTGTGTGTTTTCTTTTTAATAAGAGATCAATTTATGGATAACAGTATGGGACAGACTGGGAAGCTACCAGGCCCCTAGCAATGAGCTTCCCAAGAACAGACCAACAGACAGACAAGCGAAGAGACAGACAGAGGGACAGGGAAACAGCCAAAGGGCTCAGAGGCCCAGGGCCAGCCTCAGCAGCTGTGCCCGGGCTCAGATCCAGTTCTGCTCTGGGAACCTGGGGGGTGGGGTGAGCAGGACCCACAGGTGCCTCAGTTCTTGCAAGGCTCCCTTCTCCTCCCTCCCCCCGTCCCTTCCCAGCGGGCTGGGACTTTTCACACGTGGTCTGTTTCCAGGGTTGGGGAGTGGTTGGTCTGGGGGTGGGGAGGCAGAGGCCTCGGTGGTATGGGGTTAGCAGCACTGGGGGGAATCGGGTCAGGCACCAGGTGTGTGTGTGCTTTAGAGGCTACTGGTGTGTCCCATGGTGGCCAGCCCACCGTGATCACTCCCCCTTCTGCAGACCAGGGCCCCCTGCATCATGCCAGGGCTCCAGGCTGCTTGCCCCAGCTGCACGTTAGGAAGGGCCATGGAGTCCTAGCAAGGACTCATAACCTGAATCTCAGAACTACCCTTTCTTTGTGTTAAATAAAGCAGTTGGACTAGATTAGAGCCTTGGTTTTGAAATTATTTTCTGTGGGGGCTGAGGGTTCACCAAGGTGCCTCTGGAGACACCAAGGAGCGGAGTGGATCCAGTGGGCTCAGCCCCCTTCAATCAGAGCATCTTTCTGTGCATCTCTTTTAGATTGGTCTTCTATGTGAGCTTGTTTGAAGAAAGACTTCTGCAAAAAGAGAAAAACAAGTTTGGTCTTCGCTAGGCTAGAGTATCTCCAAGCACCTAAAGCACTGTGGTTCTCGCACACCTTTCTCCAGGGAAGAGCCTCCTCGTCCCTGAGCAGGGGTTCCAGGTGTGGCAGGATGTGATCCCCCAACCCTCAGGCGGCTGGGCAGGGCATGGGTGGGCTGAGCCCCCTGGCTGGTCACTGCAGCAGAGGGTAGCCTTGTCCATTCACCTTGGAGGCCATATACATGTTCCTGCCTTTGCACTTGGCGTAGCAAAGGTTGGAGGTGCTGTTTGAGGGAAACACCTGGAGGAGATCCATGCCAGGAAATGAGAGCTTTCCCCTCCACACCTAGAATCTCCATGCACTCTTCACCATTGGAGGGCGGAGCAAACTAAGCCCTCAGAGAGGAGTGATGGTCCCTTCCAGCATCCTTGTCACTCATATCCCATGTTGTGGCCTCTTGCAGAAAGTCTCTTCCTCACTAGTGTTTGAAAATCAGATGTGGGCTCTCTAGCTGTCAAGTTCTTACCAGCTTCTGACTTGAGCTTCTCTTCAGTGTCCACAGCAGATTTCTAGGAGTTCTAACCTGCTCGCCACATTTTAAGTAATTGCTTGTTGTTCTCTGAAGCTCCGCCCCACCCAAGCCTTTGACTGTAGGAGACTGTGTGGGCCTGGATCTCACTTCTACCACCAAGAACGCAATCAGCAACTTGAGAACATGGTTTGCTTTGCAAAGAGACTCGCCCAAAATGGTAGGAAGGGTTGAAAATGGTGATAAGCGCCTGCTCTGTTGAATCAACTCGACAAACCTTTCTGAGAGAGCTTGATATGTTGTAGCTTGCTAGGGATTCGGGGCATTAGGGGTGGTTACAAGGACCCTCCTCTTGGGGCTTTCACGGCCTAGTAGGGTCCACTGCATCTGCCTCGTTGTGTCAGAAAGTCTGTGTGTACATCTTACTCTTTCTCTCTTTTAATCCTCCCTACACGCACCCAGGGAGCTGCCGGGGTAACCTACCTAGGGCATGGCTCTTCTCCCCAGAAACCTTTCAGCCTCCCTGTGGCTGCTTGCAGGCCTAGTGCTGACCCAGGCCCTCTGGGTCCCCTGTGACCCGGCCTAGACCAGTTTCACAGCCCTCTGCTCTGGGCCACATCCAGTCCCCACCTCCCTCCCCTTGCCATGGGGTGTCCTCAGCCCTGCATGCCTGCCCCTTCCCTCAGCCTGGCAGCACCCAGCACCTAGGTCCCAGGACTCATGACCTCCATCCCTGAGGGAGAAGTGAGGGAACTCACTGCAGAGGAAGCCAGCTGATGGGATGGTCCTGCCTGGATCCACTTCTCTTTTCCTCTCTGAACACACATACAAGGGACTCCTCCCACTTTGCCAATCGAGAGACCCACAAGCATGGTGTGGTTAAGGCATTAACCTGGTGTCAGGTGTCACCAGCTGGGTCATTAAGATGCATTAAACATCACCTGACTGCAAGTGGACTGTGCCACACCTTTTGGGACTGGCTTTCCAGAACCAGGATCATCGATGCAGACGACTGTTTTCCTTTGTAGCCATGTGACCACTTGCAAGTCATGACACATGGCCCTGGCTCCCTGCTGAGGACACTGCTGGGCGGCAGCAGGGGGGTGTGGACCTGATTGAGTTCCACGGTAGAGACGCATGAAGCTATTTGTGTTCTTCATAATTGGCATTGCTTTCAAAGCAAAACTTAGCAGTAGGCCGGCCGTGATAGAGTCAGAAATGAGACTTGCTGCCCAGTGAGCGAATCGTGTATGAGATTCCCAGCCCCTTGAGGCCACCCCCCACCCCCACCTCGCTCCCACTTGTAAGGATGAATCAGATGGCGTACTCTGTTCTGCTTTCCTCTTCAAACAGGAAAGCAGACTCCAAACCTAATTAAGACAGCACTTCAAGTCTTTAACTAAATTCATTCACAGCCCGACTGCACTGGGGCCAAGCTTCCTCTTGCTGCCTCCTATTGCAAACCTGATTCAAATTGTTATCGTTTATTCAGGTTGAAGCTACTAGTGAGATTTAAAAAAAAGAAGAAGACGACGACGACTGCTCTTCCCGTGCAGGTGGGGCCACTCGGCTCCAGTCACTTTGATCCCGGTCAGTGCAGAGGCTCCACACTGAAGGAAGCCTCGAAGCACGCTCATTAATTAACAGCTGCAGGCACTTGGAATGTTCTGTCCAAATGGCGCGAACAGCCTCACTCCTTTGGCGGCCAGAGCTAGAAAGAATCCCCAGCAGAGCCTCTTTCGAGCTCCTGCTAGTTCTCACCCCTCACACGGGCTTGGAAACCATGCCGCCGAGGAGTTCCCAGCCCTGTCACTCCCTCGCTGTGTCACCCAGGAGATCAGAACCTCTCTGGGCCTCACTTGCCCCATCTGTCACGCGCTGGGTCGCACATCCATTTCAGAGGGTGATTGTTAAAGAGATGCACAAACATTTGGGATTCCCGCTCTGTGCCAGGCACTGTGCTTGTAAGATGGGCGTGCTTGCTCAAAGTACATGCTCTAGATCAGTGGTTCCCAATCAGGGGCATGGTTAGCCCCAGGTGACATTTGGCAATAACTGGAGACATTTTGGGTTGTCTCATAGGCCGATGCTAGAGGCAATGCTAAATATCATACAATGCACAGGACAGGCCTCCACAACCAAGAATTATTTGCCTTGCTGTGTCCATAGCGGCGAGGTTGAGAAACAGTGATCAGAGTAGACCAGCCCGATTCCGAGGGTTGTCCAGTTAGTTCGTAGATGTCAAAAGATTTTGGATGGGGCGAAATGGGGGCTTTTTGAAAGAAATTTAGAAGTGGATGTCTAAGCAAATAATTTTGGTGACGTAGGAGTTAAGAGCATGAAATAAATCACTCGTATCCAGTGGCCTGGATTTGCTGGTGCTCCGTGACAGGTCATCCACGCTGTCCTCCATGCAAAGCTGTACCTCTTCAAGGACTCACATGGGTAGCAAGCATCCAGAGAAAGAAAGCAGACTTTGCATCCATTGCACAAGAGAGAGGGGTCCGTCTGGTTGATGTAAGTCTGGCTCGTGTGATCTGGTGCGCTCCCAGCTGTCTATCCCAGCTCCGTCAAAACCCATCCCTGTCACAGGGCTCCAGAGACAGAGGGAACCCAGAATGGGGCCAGGCCTGCTGGGGGAGGAGGCGGCCTTCAGCAATGAGCAGTTCTCTGTGATCGCCTATCTTTCTCATCTGAAGGCTCGCAGCCCCACACGAAGCTCTGCGAGGCAGAATTATAGATGAGTCACCCAGTGACTCACTGGGGAAAGCCCTCCTCCCCAAGAGCCACAGCTGAGAACCCACCCAGGTGACATAAATCCACTTTCTCAGTTCCCTTCTTGCCTCTCCCCACAAAGGACTAAAAATAAAATGTAAAATAGCTAAGATGACTTACTGCAATGACTTTTCTACTTTCATAATAAGAATATAAAGCGGAAATTTTTAAAGAAGTCGAGCTGAGAGGCTACCCAAATTAGAATACAGGAAGGTCACAGCACGACGAGGAGTTGATTCCGTTGCGTGGGCATCAGGCTCATTCAGGACCGGCTTTTCTCCCAACAAGTCATTGTCCCCAAGAGGGGAAGGGGGAGTGGAGAGAGATGAGACTGATTCGGGAACTTCCAGTCTCAACAGCAGTGTTCTTAGGAAATCACTGAGCCTCTGAGCATTCACTGGTTCCTTGGACAGCATGGTGTCTTGATGGCAGTGCTCCCCCACCGCCCCATTAGGATGATAAAGAAGTTTAGGCATGTGAAGGGGATTCGAAGGTTAAATAAGCTTCTGTAGTTATTGTTAAATATTGGGGTTGTGGTTTTGTTTTTTACCTTTTAAAGAGAAGTCCTAAGGGGTGCCTGAGTGGCTCAGTTGATTAAGCATCCTACCTCTTGATTTCAGCTCCAGTCATGATCTCAGGGTTATGGGATCAAGCCACACATCGGGCTCTGTGCTCATCTGGGAGTCTGCTTGAGATTCTCTCTCTCCCTCTTCCCCTGCCCCTCCCCCACCCCTCTCTCTCTCTCTCTCTCTCTCTCTCTCTCTCTCTCTAATAAATTTAAAAAATAGAGGTCCTAAAATGGTTATGGACGAAATGATGGATTTGCTTTAAAATAACACAGTGACGGAAGTGGACGCCATAGACAGGACAGACTGCCCTTGGTGATGATCCAGGCTAGTGATGTATATGTGGGCCTTTGTTATTCTAGTCTGTCCACTTTACTTTTACATTTGAATTTTTCCGTCCTTTCCAAGTGTCTGCTTTTCACAAAAGAGTTCTGGAGATTGCACAACAATGCGAGTATCCATAACGCTACTGAACTCTATACTTCAAAGTAGATAGGATGATAAAGTTGGGGTTCTGTGAATGTTACCACAGTTTAAAAAAGTATATGTATGTGTATCTTTTAAAACCAGTGATTCAAATCAGCAGTATACTGGGGGCAGAGGGGAGCACAGAAAGTCGGGATCAGAGGGGAAAAAGCAAGCCATGATGCCCTTTTCTGCGCTGGAAGGTTGTTCTGAGCACGAGGGAAGGGAATGGCCTCTCTCCTGGCTGGGGGCGTTGGGGAAGAGAGGTGACTCTGGGATGTTGGCAGCAGTGTCCCGGGGCGCTGGTCCGAGCAGGAGCTTACAGATGGAGGTGGTGGACGAGAGAGGAACGGCTGGGCCTGACGCTCCTTCCCCAGGATGTGAGGACGAAGACAGTGTGGCCTGTGCTTGGGGAGGCTCATGGTCTACGGGGGAAGCGATTCAGAGAACACCAGGGCCTCCCCATGGGCCATGACGGCATCCTGCCGGAAGGTACTCAGAGGGCAGTGTGGGGCTCCTCTTGGACTCAGGAGCAGATGAAGTAGGAGCTGTAACCACTCCCCTCCAGCCTTGTGAAAACCACCTGTCAGAGCCATTTGAAGCTAAGCGTCAGCTGTCTTGGAATAATGTTCCTCTAGCACTCGGGGTTACAAAACGATTGGTGGCCCCCAGTGCTCTTCCTGATGGGCGATGCCAAGTTACCAGCATAGGTGGTGGGGCGGGCAGGGTGCTGAGACAGAGCCCCGGCTCCTTGGGCAGGCTGTGGCCTCTCTTCTGGCCCTAATTCTTCAGTTGTGACACCTGGGGACACATCACTTCATCTCTCAGGCTCTTTGTGTCCCCACCTGTGAAATGAGGCGAACTGTCTCTGGAGAAGTTGGTTACCGCTCTGTGACTGAGCTCACGATGACAGGCCATTTGTAGGGTCGATCCCCGGCAGGTGCATCATACGGGAGGTGTCTCTCACGCTCAGATGAGCGTGAGCGTGGCCGTGGTTTTGGAGCCCGGGTGTGATAAGCTCCTGTTGCTTCCACTGAGAAACTTGCAGCAAGACCCAGGGAGGTCTCTGAGCCCGGGGTCTGCCCTTCCTCACTGCCACCGGGGGGGTGCAGTTAGTGGCCCTGATCTGTCCTTCCCTGTGTGAGATGCCTGGACGGCAAGGGCAGTGCTAGTCTTTTTTCTTGTTTCCTTGTGGATTCCGAGAGCTGTCCAGTTAGTGCGTAGATGTCAAAGGATTTTGGATGGGACGAAATGGGGGCTTTTTGAAAGAAATTTAGAGTTCCAAACCTAATAAGCTCAGCCACCTTTGGTTTTTCCCCTCTCACTGGGTTTTGAATCCTATATTTGGAAGATTTGGCCCAGCCCAGCCGCAAAGCGTCGTTCACTCCAACTTCATCCAATTGTGTTCTGAGTTCCTTGCTCTGGACTTAGGTGAACAGAAGGCCTGGGGAGATGGCCCAGGAGAGGTAGTGACTTTCAAACTTTTGGCCATGAGACCATTTCTTTAAACAGAACCGTATTAGTTTCCCAGGGCTGCCACGTAATTACCACAGACTTGGTGGCTTAAAACAACAGAAACTTACTTGCTGATGGTTCTGGAGGCCAGAAGTCCAAAATCAAGGTATTGGCAAGGCCGTGCTCCCTCCAGAAGCTCTAGGGGAGAATCCTCCCTTGCTGCTTCGAGCTTCTCGTGGCTCCCGGCAGTCCTTGGCTTGTGACTGCGTCACTCCAATCCCTGGCTTCACGTGGCCTTCTCTTCTCCCTGTCTCTTCTCTGTGTGTCTTTCATAAGGACGCTTGGATTTATGGGCCCACCAGGGTAATCTGGGATGATCATGTCTTGAGATCCTTGACTTAATGACGTCTGCAGAGACCCTTTTCCCAAATAAGGTCACGTTTGCAAGTTCCCGGCACCTCCCATGTCCTGCTTTTCTATGTTGAGTTTACTATGGCCCCTTTGGGAAGGGACTTCACACCTGTATCCTGGAGCAGTCGGTGAGAAGGTTCTCCAATCCTCTGTGTGCCTGGGATGGTGGAAAGGCTTGATAATTCCTGGAAGATTGCCCAGACGAAAATCCTAGAATCTTAGAATTGGGGACTATCTTGGCTGCCTTCCTCCTACCCAGCAGGAAAGCCCTCCCCTGCAGTCCTGACACCTGGCCACTCAGCCTCCACTTGCACACACAGCCCCACTCCTGCTCCCCCACCGCCCCCCAAGTGTCAAGGAGCTCACCAGCTCCTAAGATAGTCAGTCCACCTGTGCCCAATGCTCCTGGTCACCTGCTTTGTTATAACCACCTCCTGAATATGGTTCTGGCTTCTGGAAAGACCCACAGTGGTTGAGCTCATGACAGTGTTTCAGTCCTACCACCTGCTCGTTCTTCGTTTTGGTTCCTTTAGTCATTTTAAGGCATGGATGATTCTAGATACCTCCCTCTCCCCCAGGTGCCCTTTCAGGAGATACTCCAGTATGGCCTGGTCTCTCTAAATGTCGTATTCCAGGCTCATCATGTGAGGATATGGTGTCTGCCCACTTGTACTCAGATTCTGTTGATGCCTCCAAGGTGGCATTGGTGTTTGGGACCAATGTTTACTAATGGGGATGCGTGCTGAGACCTCCTGCCTTGAACGGCTGGTGCAGGGCACCTTCCCCAGCCTCCCCTAAAGTTACCTGTATGTGCATGCTAGCTACGTTTCATCCTGATCCTTTGGGTCTATCGATTCAGCTGGTTTTATTCATCCTGAGTCTTTAATCTGCCTCCGGCATACTGACCTTCCCTCTCAGATGAGCGTAATGTCCCAGCGCACCATCACACGTGTGCAGCCCGGGAGAGGAGCCCGCACCTGCTCCGTCCTCTGGGGGAGGTTGAGGCAGCCGTGTCCCAGCACCTTCTCTCGTGTAAAGTGAATTCTCTCATCCAGTCTGTGCTTGCCTCATGATGCAATGTGTTTATGACTTTCCGCTGATCGAATTAGCCTCCTGACCCTAGCAGAAAACCACCGAGGGAGGGAGGTTGGTCTGGCAGGACTCGTTCCTGGTGAACTCTGTCGAGTTCGGACAATGGCGGCTCCCTTCTTGCAGAGCACGTAAGCCTGGGGTTTAATAGCCGGTCCTCAACTTTTGTCCCGGTTCAAAATCACCAGACTGGCATTTCAGCCAGCAGCTGGGTCCCCCTGGGGGATAAATCAGGGTGAATTTTGCATTTCATTCCCACCTCGACCGTTTTCAAAACCCGGGTGTCAGGGCACTGCCGGAGAGGAGGTTGGAAATGGGGGAAAGGAGCGCCGGGTCCCGCTGGCTGTCACGGCTACAGTCTGCTTGTCTCGTCCCAGATGGGACGTCAGGAGACCCTGCCCCTGCATGGGAGAAATTTTGGCAGCTGGAGCCCATGTTTCGGGCCTTCATGCTTGCCAGTTCTCCTGGATGCAGGACAGTTTGGAGAATGGGATTTTGGCTTATTTGCTCATAGGAAGGGCTTCCTGTTCAGGGACCTGGACCTGAGTCCACCGATAGGCCGATGGACAGTGTCCAGGGACCCCCTACTAGCCCACCCTCCCTGCCCCAGTGCCTGATTATGATGCTTTGCCCAGACTCGGTCCATTCTCCCTGGCCTCCTCAAACACCATTCAGCTCAGTGCTGGGCCAGCCCCCGCCCTTCCCTGTGCCCTCAGTGGGAGACTCGGGGTGGGACCCCTGCCCATCCTGCTGTCTCAGGCCAGCTCTCGGAGGCCAGTTCATCCACCATCATGTGTGCCCTGGCATCGGGGCCCTGCCCCCACCACCCATGACAGTGCCAAGCCAAAGTTGGGACTTTGTATTATAAAGGGAGCCCCTGGTGGTTTCAAGCAGGGGAGGAATAGGATCCCACAAGTTTTAAGAAGATTCATCTAGTGAGGTACAGACTGTATGGATTGGGGAGGTCGAGGCACCGTGGTTGGGTGGGTAACCTCTTATGATCTCGAAGGCTTCCCTTTTCCTCCGTAGGCATTTGGGAAGTAGTTTTTCTTGATAGACAGTGTGAGGACCTTCACTAGTGGCCACAGATCTGCCAGGTCGCTATTGTGCAGGTGAGGAAGCCCCCTCAGGAGCAGGTGGGTGGCCCTCCTACCTTGGACAGACTTCCCGCTGCCCTCACGAAGCAGCATGACAAGGTGTCTGGCTCCCTCTGGTGACAAGAGGAAACGCCTGAGCGTTGGCCTCCCATCTCCAAGGCCGGTGGAACCCACACTTGTTGAGTTGAGGGTAAACTAAGGTCCAAAGTTCCCCCGACTCTGGGGGACGGGGAGAACCCCCGTGTATGTGTGCTTGAGTCCAGCTGTCCCCCCTCAGGCCACTTGGCATCCCAGCGACAGGCAGGCTAAGGCTCAGAGCGGGGCCTTCTGCACCCTGCAGATGCCAGTTCCTGTAGAATTTACTAGAAGCATGTCAGTGGCCCACAACCCTTCTGTTGCTGTTTCACGCTGCCGAATGGTAAGGGGGAGGCAGTGCAGGACTGGGCTCCTACCAGCTGTGTGGCCCTAGGCTGGTAACCTGATTTCTCTGTGCCTCGGGTTCTGCTGTAAACTGGAGGTGGAAAGACCCACGTGTCAGGGTCCAGATGTGCGCCAGGTCGGAGCCCCTGGCCCCTGAGGTGCGTGGAGGCAGAGAGCGGTCTTGGTTTAGGCAGTGGCATCCATGTGGCCGGGTGGAAGTACCAGTGGGTTTGCAGCTCCTGAGCAGTGAAGACAGTGAGAGGTCACGTCCGGTGAGCACCTGGCTGCTTTGGTGAAGGAGAAATACTGACCAAGAGCCAGGAACTGACCTGTGGGAGGGCCACCCGCTGGGGCCAGGCCCACCCTCTGCCCCCAGGTCCTGTATTTCCCCTCCCAGGCCTGGGCCCATCGCGGGGTTTTCGGAGCCTCGGTGACCTCCAAGCACCACTCCCGATGGGGGGCCCCCTGAGGCCACCGAGAGCATTCGTGATGGTTCTAAAGTCCTTTGAAGATGCAGGGTGTGCCTGAGGTCACAAGACGGACAGGACCCCTTCAGCGAGTAACTGCTCGTGGCGCAGCAGCTAGTGGAGGGCCGGGGAAGCTGGGACCCCGCGGGCCTGTGGGTCCGCCAAGGCCACGCGCGTGACCCACCCCCCCCTCGGGTGCAGCGCCCCCTGGGGGAGGGAGGGAGGAAGGGGGCCGCTCCCCGACGCGCTTGCAGGCAGAGGGCCGCACTGACCTCAGTGGGGCAGAGTTAATCCCAGCGCACACCCCCCACCCGCACGCGCACCCCCGGAGCCCCGAAGGGCCTCCCTGCCACCTGCCCCCGTACCCTCCGTTTCCCCTGCGTCCTGCGTCCAGCTTTGTCTTCCCCACCCCGCGGTGCCCCCGTGGCCGGCACCACGGACCCCGCTTGTTTGCAGGGGACGCCTCCTGCTGCGCGTCTCGCATCCTGGGCGGCTCCCACCTCTCTGCCCGACTGCCGTTTCCCTTCCTGCCTCGCCTTCCTTAAACCCTCCGTCTTTGTTCTTCCTTCTCCTTCCCGCTTGCAGCACGTGTGTCACAGGGCAAGTGACTTCCACTCTCCATGCCTCAGTTTCCTGATGTGGACAGTGGGCGTGCATCCGCTGATAGGGCTGTCCTAAGGCTGAAATGAGGCAGTGCATGGCACATGTTGGTGCAGGGCCCTTGGCAGTCTCCGCGTCAGTGCCAGGTCACCCCCCCACCCCCACCCCACGAGAGTCCTGCTTCAATCCCAGCCCCGCCCTAGGCTATGAATGGGGTATTTCCCTCCTCCAGGTTTCTGCCGCCCTTCGACCACCTTCAAGCGCACCTTGTCCTGTGTGCAACGTTCAACAAATGTATTTTGGACCTTGCTGAGCACAGGGAGGGGTCAGAGGTCATAAATAAGACAAGGGTCCCGGACAGACAGAGCTCCCTGCTAGTTTCACATCCCACCAGACCTAACCAGGGATCCGCGTGCACACAGGGTGCTCTGTGCTGAGTTCATCCTGACCCCCCTTCCCCCCAGTCCTGGGACAGCTTCACTGATGTCCGTTGGTCACCCCATGCGTCTCATGTTCCATGCCATCTAGGTGGCGCGTTACAGTTTCCATGTACTCGCTCACGCGTTCTCACATGGGATCCTCACCCCAGTCTTGGGAGGGGCCTTGGTTGCTAGGGCTGTTGTGACAAAATACCGGAGACTGGGTACCCCAGACACTTAGCCTCATGGTTCCAGAGCCTGCAGGTCCAAGATCAAGGCATTGGCAGGGTTGGTTTCTCCCTGGCTTGCCGATGGCCGCCTTCTCCCCGTGTCCTCACACGTGTTTTCTCTGAGCGTGCACCCTCCTGGTGTCTCCTCTTCTTTTTTATAAGGACCCCAGTCCTTTTGGTTTTGCTTTGTTTTTTTAAGATTTATTTATTTATTTGAGAGCAAGAGAGAGAGAGAGTGTACAAGGGGGTAGGGGCAGAGGGAAAAGATAGAGAAAATCTTAAATAGACTCTGTGCTCAATCTCACAACCCTGAGATTACAACCGGAGCCGAAACCAAGAGTCAGACACTTAACCAGCTGTGCCACCCAGGCGCCCCATGGACACCAGTCCTTTTGGATGAGGGCCCACCTTAGCCTCATTTTAACTTAATCGCCCCTTTGAAGGCCGTGTCTTGGTACACAGTCACATCCTGGGGTCCTGGGTGTTAGGGCCTCAGCAGATGGGTTTGGGAGGATACATTTTACAGCCGGAGCTGCCAAAGCTCAGAGGGGTGGAGTGCTTTGAGCGCGGCCAGGGGCTGCTGTAGCTCCATGGAGGACCGACTCTGGACTGCGGAGCCCCCATCTCTCCACTGTCCCCTCCCGGAGGCTGGGGTGGGGACAAAGGAAGCCACCCCGTGACCTCAGAGAGCTGCTGGGCAGACCCTACTTGGCCAGCAGACAGGATGTGGGCCCTTCAGGAAGGGGCAGCCTGTTGCTGATTTGGGTGGGCTTCCTGCTGGCAGGGCTCAGGGCTTCCTGGCCCTCACCCCACCAGCTGCATTTCTCATTTCATCAGCCAGTGCAGTCTCGGGGACGCCTGGGGTTACCAGGGGCTAAAACGGAGCATGGGGGGAGAGCCGGCGTGCTCTCACTTGCTTTGAAGAGTCAGACAGCTCTAGCCCTGCCCCTCGATACCTGCCACGTACAAAGAAAGCTACAGGAGAGTTTGATGGTGGTCGCAGCCCTGACACGTCAGTCCCCGGGGAGCCCCAGGTCTGGCCCCTGCTGACAGTGGGTTCCTCCCGCGGGACATCACGTCCAGATGCCCACGGGCTGACCAGCCTAAGGGACGTGTGCCCTCACCCGCATAAGGCCCTGCTAGACAGGAGGGGAGGAAGAGAGGCTTCTGTTAGCTGGGCTGAGAAATCAAGACTAGCAGCACCCAAAGCTTTGACCAGTTGCAGATCCTTCCTGAGCAGCCCAAGAAGCCTGGCCTTACAGCATGACCCTCCTTAGAGGCACCGTTTCCATCATGCTAGGGCCTTCCACCTCTCCCAGGTCTGGGGAGTAATCAGTTCACAGTTCACCCACCAAACACTTGGTCCCTCCTCTAGGCAAAGGGCTGCATCATTACCCCTGTGGAAAACCAGATTGTGTGTGTGTGTGTGTTTAAATAAGATCTCTGCCTTCCCTGAGTCTGCAGTTATTATTGGCATACCTACAACGTGGAACTTTCTTTTTGCATCCAGGCAGACTGTAAGCAGAACTGTAGAAAAAGTCTCGGCTTCGGTGCTGTGGCAGAGGAAGCAAGGAGAAGGAAGAAGAGGAGGAGATCTAGGAGGGCCCCTTGGAGGAGGTGGTATGGAAGGCAGGCTTTGTGTGGAGAGTAGGCCTTTGATACAGTGTTCAGGGCCTGGAGGAGACGGGAAATCTGGGTGGAGGACCCGCATAAGTAAGGCCTGGGGGCCACCCCAGGTATGTCAGGCAGTGTCCTGTGGTCTCGTGGCATTCGGGGCTGCTTGGGCTGGCTACACAAGAGCACTCAGGTTCTGCCACCAGCTCACTGACCCGAGCCTGGCCACGCCCAGTCTCCGGCTGCCCCTCCACCTTGCAGGCTGATAGCACATAGCGTTCACGTCCTTCCCTTTTCCCATGTGCCCAGATGCATTTTCTACCACCTGGTTCCTTGGTCAAGGTCAGCAAATTCAGTGGTTCTCAACCTGGCTGCACAGCGCTGGAGAACTTGAAAAGAATCCCAGTGCCTGGGCTGTGCCCCCAGATCAGCACCTTCAGATCTTGGGGGCGGGTGGGACCTACACATGAGTATTTCCTTTCGTACGTGTCCCAGGTGATTCCAAAGCGCAGCCAACTTTGAGACCCCGGGATGCAGCTGCCCTAGGAGGCCCCAGGTAGGGTCGTGCGGGAGGAGGTGCGCTTACCAGACAGCACTAGCAACTGGAGGCTTTGGTTGATAAACCTCGCAATGGGGATACTTCTGTTACACAAATTGCGGCCAGGGTCTGGCACACGGTCCGTGTTCAGTGACTGCTCACCTCCTCATCCTCTCTTCCCCTCCTCCTCCCCCTCAGAGATAAGCAAGGTCAGTTATGTAATCCTGCCGGGCTCTTGGCAGTGGGCACCAGAGAAATACGTATTGCATGTTTTGCAGGCCTCCTACTGTTTATGGATCATGTTTTATTCATGCACGTATGATGCAGAATGTTCCATCTCAGGGGATAAATTTCAGCCTGCAGATTTCAACACAGAAGAATACATTTGTATAAATTGAGGGCACGGAAGGCAAGTGGGAGATGAGAAAAGCAATGCTCAGACTGAGGGTTTCATTGGCAGTTAGGAAGTAGAGGACGGTGAAGTTCAAGGTGGGACTCTTCTCTTTTTTGGGCCGGCGCTGCCCTCTAGTGGGGAAAAGCCACAGCCAACCTGAGCTTCCTCCGCTCTGCGCACTTGAGGGGACTCCCATCCAGGGTTGAAATTGCCGAGTCCAGCCAAAGAGACCAAGACATGTGTCTAGGGGAGACCAGCCATGCAGGCCTTCCTTCCTGGACTTATCACCCCTGGGATGCAAGGAAAATTCTAGAAAGCATCTACTACATTCTAGGCACCAGAAGCTTTGCATGCATTGCATCTCATTCTCACTGTTCTGCAAGGTAGCTATTCCTATTCCCAGACTCAGGGTTGGGAGATGAGTCATCCAGAAGTTGAGAAGCTTAACCAGGATCCCAGGCTCAGTCTGGTGGATTCCAAAGGCTTCACTGCTGTACCATCATGTCCTGACTCTTCTTTCTCTAAGAACTTAGGTGATCCTAGAGGTCTGAGTTCAAACTTACCTCCGCCATTTACATGCTGTTTAGCCTTGGGGCAATTGACTAACCTCTCTGAGCTTCTGTTTCTCCTGTACAAAAAGTATCGTAACATGTACCTTATAAAGTGGTCATGAGAACTTTTGTTTGACCTCAAGTACATCACAAGGGATATAGACTTAAAAGCGATTGCCTCAAGATGGTAGGATAATAGTAAATTGTCCCTCTTTCTGAATGCATTGCTTTAATAATCAGACAAAAAACAAAGGATTGGTTAGACCACTTTCCTTTCAAAAGAGGCCAAAGCACTCACCTGTGCGTATTGCGTGTACTGCTGGAGAGAATGTTGTCTCATTTTCTCCAAGCTGTATCAAGAGAATCTCAGGAACCCTCCAGAGAAAATCAGACCCCCCCCCCCCGAAGTGATCTTTCATTTTGTCAAGCCCAGAGTCCTCAGCTCCGCCCTTCCCCTGCCCTGCTCAGTGCTCTCACTCACTGTGAAACAGAAGTCATTGCTGTCACATGAGATCCCCGTGTCCCTGGGTGCCCTCCCTCCTGACGGCCAGGGAGGGATCTTGAGCCGGGCCTGGGGTGCTGGGCAGTGTGGTTCTGCAGTGTATTAGCTCTGTCCTTCGCCATCCCCCTGAGGGCAGCAGAGAAATGCCTGGCCCTTGGAATCCCTTTCCATCAGCGCCTTAAATGCTACTTACAGAGATAATTCAATTCTTAAAAAATAGATACTCTAGAAAATATTATCGTTTATTTCCAGGGTTTCTGTTAGGAGACCTGTGTTGTGTATTTCTTTTAATTATTCTTAAAAAATTAACCTTCTATATAGGGACAGACTGGGAAGGAATATCTAAATGAATATCAGTGTTTCTGTCTGGCTGGTGAGAGATGGTGATTCATGCCATTTTCTTTGTAATAGTAATAGCAAAATTTATTAAGCACATACTGTATGCCGGGTGCTATGGAAAGCCCTGGACACACACTGATCACTTACACTTTGAAAAAACCTTGTGGGCTAGGTACCGTTATGATCCCCGGCCTTGGGTGAGAGCATGGAGTCCCAAAGAAGGTCAGTCGCTTTCCCAAGCTTGCACAGCTCCTGAATGCCGACTCTGGCCAGCTCTAGGCTCTATGTTCTTGGCCACGGTGTGGGGTCCTTCTCCGTCCTCGCTTTATTCTCACATCACTCTACAGTGAGCATGTGCTTCTTTTAAAAGGAGGAAAAGAGGTTTTGTGTTTAAATGAACCGATCTGGTCTCACCAATGCAAAAACGCGTAGGAAGAAAATACGCTTCAAAGACAATCATGCCCAAAAGGAAATAGGAGAACGATGAAGTATTTTTGTTATACGATTCTGGATTTTCCACAGTCAGTTCAGCATCTCCCACCTAAGTAAACAAAAAAAGTAAAACTGAGAAAGCAGAAGAGAAAATCCTGCTACTGGAACCATTAGTAAGAATTTTTGGCTCCTACCAGGTTTTTTGTTGTTGTTGTTTGTTTGTTTGTTTGTTTTTGAGAACATCTGTGTTCCAGGAACTTACCTAGAGCATTTTGTTTTGGTGCACTCACGCATTTGACCCTCAAAGGCCCCCAAGAGGGGAGGGGTTGTTGTCAGCCCATTGTAGGGAGGTGGAAACTGAGGTGCGGGGAGCGTTTATACTGCGCTCCCAGACCCAGATGGCATCGGAGGCCGGCACCGTCCTTCCTGTAGGACAGACCCACCCTAGTCACTTTCCACGCAGGGTCATGCAGGATTTCTGAGAGCGCTGAGCAGGGCAGGGGAAGGGCAGAGCTGAGGGCTCTGGGCTTGACAAAATGAAAGATCACTTCAGGGGAAGTCTGTGGTTTTCTCTGGAGGGTTGCTGAGATTCCCTTGATACACTTTGAGAAAATGAATAGCTGTTTGTATATAGGTACTTACGTTACAGATACTTATGTATGTGAAAAATGTAACAGTCCGGTCTTTGTGCAGAAAACATATTACAGTTTAACAAATGGTTGTGAAACAAGCATCCACTTGGACACAAAACCAGCACCCCAGAAACATCCCCACCCCCACCCTCTTACTGCCCTCCCTAACCCCATGCCCTGTCTCCTTCTGGATCATAATTCCCTCCCTCCCCACACTGCGGCCACTGTCCTGACTTCCATACTATTCATTTCCCTGTTTTTCTTTATCCTCTGACTACCGAGTTATATATCACTAAATAGTTAATTTTGCTGCTTCGAATTCTATGCAGGTAGAATCACACCGGTATGTATTCTCACCTGCGTTCTTTTGCTCGGCATTATATCTTTGAAGGTTCATCCTTGTTCTTGATGATGTGTTTTCTTTGCTTGTACAGTAATTTCAGAGTATGGGTAGTTGGTTTCTCTGTTCTACTATTGATGGGTATCGGGTTGTCTCCATTTCCTTACGAGCATTCTTGGATGTGTCTCCCAGTACCTGTCAGACTTTCTGTAGGGTATTTACCTAGGAGGTGGAATTATGGGTCATCGGGTGAGTTTATCTTCAGTTTTCCAGATACTGTCAAAGTTTTGCCAAAGGGGTTATCCAGTTTACACTCCTACCAGCAGCGTGCAAGACTCCCAGATGCCCCACAGCCTTGCCAACAGTTGGTATGATCAGAGCTCTTTAACCAGCTGAAAAGGGAAGGACATTTTATTGGGTTGTAATGCACATGTCCCTGAATTCTCATGAGGTTGAATATCTTGTCTTTGTCCATAGTTCATTTGAATTCCCTCTTTTGTGAACTACCTATTAAGATTTCTTTTCAGCTAGTTTGTCTTTTTTCATCAATTTCTAGCAGTTTTTATATAGTCTAGACATGAGCTGATTCTTGTCTGTGTTTTTTAAGAATGTACATTACACATATATTTTCCCACATTTTCACTTTGTCAGTGGGCTTTTTGGGTGAATCTGATGAATGACCTTGTTAATTTTAGTGTAGACCAATTTACCAGGCTTTTCTTATAATGACTGGTGCTTTCTCTGTTCGGTTTAAGAAATCTTTCCCTACCCCCGACATCATGACAGTACTTTTGTCTGTTATCTTTCAGAAGCTTTATTGTTTTGGTTTTCACCCAGGTCTCTGCTCTGCCTAGAATTGATTTTTGCATGTCCTGTGAGGCTGGCTTTTTTTTTTTCCCCCCACTGTAATTTCAAATTGCCTCAGCACTATTTATGGAAAAGATCATCCTTTCCTTTCCCTTGCTGCTTTGTATGCAACTTTGCCATAAATCAGGTGTCCACGTAAGTGTGGCTCTGTTTCTGGGCTTGCTCTTCTGCTTGATTGCTGTATTTATTGTTCCTTAAGCCAGAAATGCACTGTCTTCATCATTACAGCTTAAAAAAAAAAAAGTCCTACTATTCAGTAGGACAAGTCTTGATAATTCTCCTTCAAAGGTATCTAGGCTGCTCTTGGCCCTCCACATTTTTATAAACAAATTAGAATCAGTGTGTCATGTTACTTACACAAAAAATGTTGTAGTACTTTTATTAATTATATGTCAGTATAATAAAGTTGGCTAATGCTTCCTGGGCCAGCAGATTCTAAATTGAAGTCTCCGTTTGGATTTTCCAAATTCTTCGGGGTCTGTACATCTGGCCTGACCCTTTCTGTCCCTCGAGTCCCCGTGGCTCATGGGATTTAGGAGGAGGCACTTGAATGGGAGGGTCCCCGTGCTGAGAGAGACAGGTGCAGAGAGCACTGTCCAGGAAAATAGCAGGTTGAGGGGCCTGAGCTTGGGCACAGACACTCCCTCTTTTTATGGCAATGCTGAACTCGTGTTTGCTTTCCTGCACCCTTTCAATAGCCGGTGAACTAACTTTTCATTATGCTGGAGCAAACTAGGAATAGAAAGAAGAATAAAACACCTTCTCTGTCTCATAGAGCTTGGACTCTCCTGCAGCTTCTCTGTGACTGCGCCCCAGTCAACACCAGCAGTGAAAAATGTCCCACAAAAAATGCTCCGTGGTCAAGTAATTAACAAATGACTTCATGCAATGTCCTGTTCTTAGTCACATGGATATTCATGGTTGTGAGATCTGAGAATTGACTCAAATTTGATTAGCAATTACATTAATTTCCTATGGCTGCCATCATGAGTTGCCACAAACTTAGTGGCCTAAAATAACACAAATTTATGATCTTCTAGTTCTAGAGGTCAGAAGCCCACAGTGGGTTTCACTGAGCTCAAATCAAGGTGTCAGCAGGGCTGTCGTCCTCTGGAGGATCCTCTCTGGAAGGGAGAATCCATTTTCTTGCCTTTTCCAGCTTCAGGAAGTGGTCCTCGTTCCTGGGCTCCTGACCTTATCCTCCATCTTCAAAGCCAGGAATCACTGGTCACCTCCTTCTCAGGAGGCCATGTCTCTGGTCGAGTCATCTTATCTCCTTCTCCGACTCTGACTCTTCTTTCTCCTTCCACATTTACAGGAATCTTGTTGATTGGGTCCTTGGGGATAATCAGTATAATCTCTTTAAGTCAACTGATCAGCCACCTTAATTCCATATTAGCTTTAATTCTCTTTTGTCATTTAAGCTAGCAGAGGCAGGTTCTAGAGATTAGGACAGGTACATCTTTTGGGGCCGTTAGTCTGCCTCCCACACAGTGGCCCCAGCTCAGTAGCCCAGCTGACCCAGTGCTGGGCGTTCCATCGAGGACTCGGTGCCATGCAAGGTCTTTGCAGCCCTGCGCCGTTGTGCTCTCTCCTCTTTGGCACTACTCCTGACTATGGCATGCTGGGTTGGTTTGTTTAGGGCCTTTCTTCCATAACACAAACTCCACAGAAAAGCAGGGATTTTGTCTGTTTTGTTCACGGTTGTGTCTCAGCGGCTTGCACAGTGCCTGGCCCCTAGTAGTTGCCAGTATGTATTTTGAGTGACTAAGAATGGTTCAAAGTCTCTCCAGTGGGGCAGCAAGTTGCTGCTGCTTTCTTTTTTTTTAAATTTATTATTTTATTATTATCAAGAGAGACAGAGAATGAGTGTGGGGGGAGGGGCAGAGGCAAAGGGAGAAGCAGGCTCCCAGCTGAGCAGGGAGCCAGACGCGAGGCTTGATCCCAGGACCCCGAGATCATGACCTGAGCCGAAGTCAAGAGTCAGACACTCAACCCACTGAGCCACACAGGCTCCCCATGCCCTTAGTATCTTAATTATATTTTCCCAGAGCCCTGAGTCTAAAAGAAATACCTAGCAGTTTTGTTTATCAAGCAGTTAGGTTTAAACTACGTAATAAATGTCTGATAAAATAATGCACGTGAATTAAAAGAAAAAATATTTTAATTTTATTTTTAGTATTATTTCCTGTGTCTCAGCTTCTCCTCAGCCACCTCGCCCCTCCCCTCCCCTCCCATGTTCGTGAATCTGGCAGGCAGCAGGGGGCAGCACTGAGCCACAAAGCACATCCTCTCCTGTCCTGGAGGCACTCCACTGTTCAACACCCGGATTGCAGATTTTAGTGCTGGCCAGTCTTTTTCCTGTTTGGGCAGAACATGTGGAGTGGTTTCATTAAACAAGAATAAATTCACAGCCTAGGCGGATGAATCGAAAGGAGAGCAAGGAAGTGCATTCGGAAGTACGTTTCTGTAAGATCGTGGCCTGCCTCATACCCTCGCAGGAAAACAACTTCCCCTAAAAACCCAGGGTTGTGCTCTGCATGCTGCTTTATTTGAGGTGTTATCCTAAGATATTGCTGAGGTGGAAAAAGGGTGTTTCTTGATGCGTGAAGATCCCCCTCCCACATCTCTACTGGATTGTTCCTTGGAAAAGATTCGAGAACTTGTTATTGCCAGAGGTTTCTTTAACATCTCTCTGAGGAGGAGCTGCTTGGAAAATGCCCCCAGAGGGGCTCCTGGGTGGGTCGGGTGGTTGAGCATCCGACTCTTGGTTTCAGCTCAGGTCGTGATCTCATGGGTCATGAGATCGAGGCCAGCGTCAGGCTCTGTGCTCAGCCGTGAGTCTGCTTGAGATTCTCTACCTCTGCCCCTCTCTCAAATAAAAGAAAAAAATAAAATGCCACCAGAGATTTCAGCTGAGGGGCCTATCCACACACTCTCTGCTGTCCCCAGGTCGGGGAGGGAGGAACAGGACAATCTCCACAACCTCTTCAGCACATCAGTTGTTTCTTCCAAGGACACTAAAAGCTTAGTCCTTTGACCTATTAAGTATTAGGTATAATTTGCGTTATGCAATCTGTAGGCCATGCATCAGTGATGATTACGCTGATTGGGGGTTTTATCTAATCGGCATGAAAGAAGGCATATTATTATGAGTGGTGTGGGTTCCGGGCGGGGGTGGGGGGTGGATAGAGCAGCTGCTGGAATATCAACAGGGAGTCAGCAGGGTAGTTGCAGCAACCGTGGCAGGAGAGTTGTGTTCCTGTCCCCTGTGTCCCTTCCTCCGGGACTGCCTGAGCAGATACGTTGCTTGCTCAGCCATCTTTAGAGTACCCGTGGTTGACCAGGGGCTCACCTCCGCCTGCAGCCTGGACAGGAGGACATGGCTGGCTTCACAGTTTTGCCCTGAAGCAGAAATCCCTTTAGGCTATGTTGGGTGGTGCTCTTGCCTTGGACACCCCCTGTCCATGCCCCCACCCCTGCCCCCTGGGTCCTCCTCAGCATCTCTTTCTGCTTCACTTTCCTCCCAGGAAATGGGGCCAAGAGTAGCTCTGGTCCCTAACCCTACCGTGCTAAGGACAGCCCCCCTAATTCTAGCCCATATCTGCAAGATCCCCATATTCTAGAATTTTCCAATACCCCCAACTTACTCAACTTCCTCTGTTTGGTTATCTTAATCTAAGTTGTGACAAAACGGAGTCTGTGTACTCATAAAATGGATATTGCTCTTCTCAAGATTCTTAGAAACAAGAATAACTGAGATTGGGGGTGTCTGGCCAGCTATGGGAGCAGGTACTTTGAGACTCTAGAACTTCTAGATTGCTCCAAATCACAGAGTAGGATTTCACTGAGAGTGGAGTTGGCCCCATTTCCATGTTATAAACCATCCTCTTTTCATTCCTTCCTTTATGGAACAACATTCCTTATAAACCGTCCTCAATGATTGCTTTGGGTCTGGGTTTCTGTCTATAAATCTGGAAGATATGGCCTCCTTTGCCAAGTATTTATAAACCAGTTGAGTTCCTGTTTATAGTTTGTGTTTTCTCCCGACCTCCAAGTCAATAAGCTCTGGAAGGCCAGGATTCTTAATTATTTGGCTCAATATTGAATCTCCATTCCTGAGACTACTGCTTGGCACATAGAAGGAGCTCAATAAATATTGACTGACTGAATGAATATTTGAGTGGTTCCATGACGACATCATCGAGGGAAATCAGAATGAGTTAGTCTACACCTGTGAGCAGAGAGACCAGAAGTACCCTCCGCCGAGCTCAAATTCCCTTTGTTTGAATTCATCTCCAGCCTTGCTCTTCATGTGCCTTCATGGACCTGTTAGCACCCCTCTTTTGGGCTATCTGCTTGGGTTGGATCAACTCATATGCCACTTGTCCCCACAGGTAGCCAGCCTCTTGTAGGAAGGGCCACTTCCTATTTTTATTCCCAGGGCCTTGAGAACTGTCCTTGCTCAGGGAACATTCTACCAAACTGAAATTTAGTTAAATAGATATAGCCTGTGGGTTTTAGTTTGGGCTTGGTACTTTCCCAGAATGAATAAAAGGGTTTGTGGAAAATCCCAGGTATTATATCCATCAGATGCTTAAGTTCATGCCTAGTACCATCTTCTCAAGTCCTATGGAAAAGGTTGAGTCTTGAACAACTATTAAAACAATAGATAGTAACTCCAAAAAAAAGGGGGGGGGGGGGGGAGATCTGCAAAATTCAAATTAATAAAACATCTAATTAAATGTTCTCAAAGCATACCATTATGTCAACTCCGTTTTTTGCTAAATTTAATGCTCGTAAACATTTCATTACATTTGAAAATAATTTGTGGCTTTGACTTTTCTCCCTTCACAACAATTCCTGAATTTGTACAATGAGTGCTGAGAAATCTTAGCCAACCATAAATTAAATGAATTCCATAAAGCCAAATAAATGTGAAAGCAAAATTATAAAAATAGTTTCCAAAATGTTTATGATAGAAACCATTTAATGACAGACGTGGGTGTGTTTTAATATGGTGGATATGGTGTGGGATGGAGTACTCTAAAAGGAAGTGCACTCAGGGCCTACAGATATTTCAGAGCAACCTCCAAAAAACTATAGAATTTCTGCATAACGGTGCTTCAGTACCAGCTTTCCCCCTGTAGGATTTTTTGACTAGTTCCTCTAATGTCATTTGTATAAGCCAGGTTCTCATCTGATCGCTGTGAAATAATATCCTTGATCTTTGACTCTTTTGCTCATTGTGTGGCTTTTGCTTTTTTTTTTTTTTTTAATCTAATCTCTGTTTTATCTTCTTCTTTCAGGAATCCTTTTCACGATGCTGGTATTTGGACCAGCCTGTGGATTTATCCTAGGCTCTTTCTGTACCAAAATCTACGTGGATGCAGTCTTCATTGACACAAGTAAGGAGTATATCTCAACTTCTCACCGCCACCCCCGAGCATGTCCTCCATCATAAGGGAGCCCTTCAGCCTTTGGGTTCTAAAACCCTCCTACTGAGGGGCAGCCTCGGTGCGTGGACCTCTAGCTGCTGGCCCACCAGAGATCAAAGGAAAGAGCATGAGTTTGGCTCAGATGGCCTGGGATCCAGTGGTGTTCCACCATTGTTCACCCGGAGGCTGAATAATCCCTGTGGTTGATTTTACTCCTCAAATCTGGATCTTCCTCATCTGTAAATTAAGGGTAACAATTCTATCTGCTTCGTGGGGCTACTATAAGAATTAAATGAGAGGATAGATGTAGAGTGCCTGGCATTTTCTCATTGAATGTTAGTCCATTAACCTATATGAGAACCCCACTTTCTAAGTGTGTTCTGGAAATGCAGATGTACAAACGGGGTCGATGAGACAGAGTATTTGAAACCCCCTTCTATAAGGCAGTGTTGTAGAGGCCTCTATGAAGAAACGTACCATAGCTCAGAACCACTTCAAGCAACACTTCTTGGTTCCTAGGAGGAAGAGCGAGTGTATTTCTCCAACGGCTCTGGGCCCCCCAGACCCTAGGCACACTTTGATCCACCAGTGGGCTGGTTAACATAGGCTAGGTTGTACCGTGGTCACACGCTGTTCCCAAATCTTAAGTGATTTTATCCAACCAAAGTTTCCTTCTTGGGCGTGCTACGTATCTAGTGCAGGATGGCAGTGTTAGGGAGGGTGAGGCTTGGCTCCTCACGGTCACTCCAGGACGCAGGTCACAGAAGCTTCATCTGACCCCGGCTTGCGCAGTGCCAAGGCAGGAGACCAGGCTGTGGCAAGTTGCACTCCGGCTCTCGAAGCTTCTCGTCACGTTTCTGTGGCCAAAGCAAAAGTCATGTGGTCTCTCAGTCTTCTCTTGCTGTGCAACAAATTACCCCATGCTTAGTGACTGAAAACAACACTGGGGTGTTGTTTATTATATCACAGGTTATTTCTGTGGGTCTGGAGTCCAGGAGCAGCTTGGCTGGGTGGTTCCAATTCAGGGTCCCTCATGAGGTTGTGGTCAGGGTGTTGACATGGTGTCCACTCATCTCAATGCTCAACCGCAGGAGATTCGACTTCTGAGTTCACTGCCAAGGCTGTCAGCAGGCCTTGGAGGATCCGCTTTCAGTCTCATATCCCTGGGCCTCTCGACCGGGCTCCCTCTCCAGGGCTTCCCCGTAGCAAACCACCCAAGAGAGGGTGAGAGAGAGAGCCCGAGACAAGAGCCGTGGTCTGTTGATAACCTTGGCTCGGAAGTGACATGTCGTTCCTCTTCTGCTGCATCCTGGGGGTCGAAAGCAAGCCACCTGTTCCGGTCTGCACTCAGGGCGTGAATACCAGGGCATGGGATCCCTGGAGACCATCTGAGACTCTGCCCCCCATATGTGGTCACAAGTCAGCCGTGAGCCCCGAACAGAACACTCCGTTTCTGTGTGCAGTTCAGTGAGCATAGAAGCCGTGTTTCCTTCCTCGCTGAGAACGGAGTGCGGGAAGCCATCCCAGCTTCTCCTCCTCATACCAATCTTTTCTCAGGATCAATAAGAGCTCAGTCCCTGGCTTCTCAATCCATCATCACTTGACAGTGCTTAAATTTACTAATTCACCCCAAAGAAATAATGTGGTTTTAAATCCAGTCAAGCCACTCTGATTCACTCCATTAATCCCACTGATATATTTACTTGTAGCTAATGATGTTACAAATTTGCAAGTGGCGGGGGTGGGGGGGGAGAAAATCAAATGAAGCTTTGTTTACTTATTCTTTTAAAGTGCTGGCTCTGTTCAGGAGGTGATTGGATGCTGCTGTCTTGTGGCAGTTGGTGACCCTTTGTACCCTGCTCCTAATGAGCGGGACGAGGGGTGGCCTGGTCAGAGAAACATCACGTGGTGGGAGTCGGCTGCCATCTTGCTCATATGGACAAAAACAAGCCAGCTTCCACCACTGTACCAAAGGCAGCACAAGACAGGAATTGTAAAAGCGGGTGAGGGAAGGGGATGCACCCCCCATGCAATGGGGAAGGCTTCCTGGAAGGAGAGGCCAGGTGGCCAGGCAGTTTATCCTGCCCTTCAGCGTCATCAGCAGTGGCCCTCTTGGATCAAGGCCTGTGGGTTACCAGAATCTCTGAGCCAAGAACCTCAGCTCATTCTCTTCCAACCCTTCCATTGTACAGACGAGGAAACGGGGCCTAGAGAGGGACAGGGATGTACCCAGTCCAAGGGGCGTATCTGTATAAAACCCAGGTCTCCTGAGCAAGCATGTGGGCATTTCCACTTCACAGTCCCTTCCACCATGCAACCTCCTGGGAATTAAATAGCATCTTTTCTCTGTGCCTGGTGGACAAGGAGCTCGAGGGGCTTAGCCAGTTCATTTGTGGTCCCCACTGGTGTGCTCTTCCTTTGCATCGGGCTGTTCCCTCAGCCTGGAGTCCTGCCTGTGGTCCTGTCTGGTCTGCATCTTTCTTCACCCGTTGGGGCGCCGTGTGAAGCAACATCACCCATGGTTCTAGGCTCACTGGCAGTTTCGAAGCAGAAGGCAGATGGGCGCGTTCCTGGTCCAGCTGGGCATCTTGCTTATGGCATCCCCCCCCACCACACACACACATGCACACAAGCAAATAGCAGAAGCCCCATCCAGTGTGTCTCTAAGAAAGGGAAGGATGCCCTGTGAGTCACCATCTTTTGTTTGCTTCCTTGCTGAAGGCCCAGGGAGGGCTGGTGCTGTTCTTTACCAGTAGAGGGCAGAAGAATGTAATTTATTCTATCGGAGAGCAAGACAGAGAATTCAATAGTTGCCAGCAATTTTAATGATTTCTCATCTTGTGCCTAAAACTTGTTGTTCTGTCTGGAATGGATTCAGGCTGTATTTTGAGAAGGGGGTTCTCAATTCTTTAGGGGTGACCCTCCTGTATTTTTTCTTCACCGGTGAAGATGGAGGTCCTCCTTAGGGCTGTCCGACCTAGGAAAGCATGTCCTGAAGCCTGAATGGAAAGGGCCGGGCACACAGCGGAGAGCTGGGTAGGGGACTGGGGAGAGCCGTGATCTGGAACCTGAGGTGAGGCGGGCAAGGCAGAGCCCTTGTCTTGGGGCAGATGGAAGAGGGAATGTGCCCTGCACTGTGCAGCCTGGCCACAGATGAGGACACAGGATTGAAGGGGGGAGACCAATGAGGAAGGCTGGTTGCAGTCTGTGTGTGGGGGGGGGAAGGCAGTCGGTTGTAGGAACAGGCCAGCTGTGGGTGGGCAGACCCCGCGGGCAGCTCCCCAGAAGGACTCTGCTGGCCTTGTTTAGACACTGGGATTCTGCCGCGGCTACTCTCCATCTGTGTTTGATCCCTGTGGGGCTCCCGTGGCCCCTCTTCTTAAGGGGAGATGCCTCTTGTAACAGCCTGGGGAAGGAGTGATGGTGCAGCCAGAAGAGCATTCGGAGAATATCTTTGTAAGACTGAAACCAGTTGAGAACAGAACCTAGAAGAAAGGAGGACTTGGTAGCAGGAGTGTGCCCCAAAGCACTGAATCGACCGACCTTAACAGTGGGTTTATCAGAAGAAGATTGATAACTGATTGCTCATTAAAGCTGTATGTAGATGGTCTCATCTGAACTTCAGGACATTCCCCTTGGAGGTTGGGTCCTTCTGTTCTCCCACTTACTAGCTGAGCTCTTCTCATGCAGTGATTACGAGTTCAGAGTTCCGGTGCTGGAATCAGTACCCCTTCCAAGCTTTGTGATCCTGGGGGCCTTTCTCCACAAGGGTCTGTGCATGGATGACATGAGTTAATCATGCCAAGAGCGTAGCATGGCGCCTGGTGTGTAGTAAGCACATGGTCAGCGACAGGTTCACTCCTTTCCACAGCGAGTAGAATTCAAAGCCCAAGCCTCCGTCTGACTCCAAACCGGGCAGCTTGTGTCCCTGGAATTTCTCCAGGACTTTTGCCAGAAGGCTGCCCCCTTCCGTGGACAAAGGCCTTGCTGAGATGACCTAACCTCGTCAGCCCAGCCGTACAGACTCATCCTCAGGCATGCACCAGCTGACCCCACGAGGGCTGCGTGGTGTTTGCCCCTGGAATAAGATGGGTCCATATGTTTGCTTCCTGAAAAAGGTCAGCCAGCCAAGAGCTTCCTGCTCTGGGGCTAGCTGCGGGCTTCGTCAGAGTCCTTCATGTTAGACTAAATTAGCTCCACGGCCAGGATCCTGAACATTCCATGCTGCCGTCTACCCTTAGCCCCTCCCTGTCTCCAGTTTCTAATTTGGTCTGTAACTTAATGATACTCTTGGAATGCTTGAGTCCCATAGCAAAAGTTTCACAAAATAGGTTAGACAAATAGGTAAACGGACTGAAAAAAAAAAAACAAAAAAACAAAAAACAGAGAGCCCACGGTACCACTTACACATTAGTGTGGCCTGGGAGTCACAAGTAAATATCCCCAATTTGCTTTGATTGGCCCCTTCTCACAGTCCTGGATATCCTCATGGGTGGGTTGGTTGTTCGGTTAGTTTTAAACCGGTTTGACTGTTCCCAATGATTTTTTTCTTTCTTACCTACGATGGTGGCAGCCCTCAGAAATGGGAGAAAAATCTCAACCCCCTGTGTTTACGTGACCTTAAACAGAAGAAGCAAACACTGCCAAAAGCTTGCTCGGCTTACCCAATAAAACCACAAAAACACTCCGAATGTTGGATTCTGAGACATGGCAGGGTTAGAAAAATGGATCTTGTAAAGCAGAAATCCTTCAAGCCTATACAGACAGTTCTGCAAAGGCAGGCCGGACTGTGCCTGTCTTATGGTGTCCAGATATCTCCATCATGGTGATGCTTTGGTCTACTTCCTCCACACCTGGAATGACGGGGCCGATGAGTGCCTGGTTGGTGTTAGCCAGCCCATCGGAGTCCCCTAACTGAGGGGTGCCATGCCTTTGTGAGCGTTGCTCCCTCAGCCTGGGATCCTGTCCCTACCCTGTTCTTTTCAATGTGTTTTTGTCCTTCGTGGTTGCAGTTTGATTGACAGTTAGGTACATCTAAGTAAATGAGACACGCGGGTACTTCTCAGTTTTGTTCTGGGCATCTTACTGACCACAGTCTTCACGAAAAAGCTGAAACTGCAGTAATTTTTTTTTTTTTAAGATTTTATTTATTTGCGAGAGAGAGAATGAGAGAGAGCATGAGAGGGAGGAGGGTGAGGGAGAAGTAGACTCCCTGCCGAGCAGGGAGCCCGATGCGGGACTCGATCCCGGGACTCCAGGATCATGACCTAAGCCGAAGGCAGTCGCTTAACCAACTGGTTAAGCCAGTTTCGGGAGCCACCCAGGCGCCCGAAACTGCAGTAATTTTTTAAGATCAAGATACTACCTAGAGCCACGTCGAAAGAAAAGTAACGAGGTTTTCACCCCGTTTCCCACCTGTACCTGAAACAACACTTTCATGATTCCAAGCCTGCCCAGGATCACTGTTCTTGAAGAGCATGACTTTTTATTTCCTAAGCCTTTGGTAGTAGTCAGGGTAGGCTCAGTTCTGCTGCAGTAACAAACACCTCCAAAATCTCAGTCGCTGAGAATAACAACTAAAGATTTGTTCCTTGCTTATACACACAGCACAGGTCAGCAGTGACATTTTGTTCATCGTAGTCTCTCAGGGACCATCTTAGGAGGATTTCACATGCTTCCATGATCAGCCGGGGCAAAAGAGCGTGACACATATCCGACCACTCACACTTCAGTGGCAAAGTTCTGTGGCGTGTGGCTATACCTAAGTTCACGGTGAGGGAGGGGTAATCCTTGTTCTCCAAAGAGGAGATCCAAATGAAGACATCAGTAACCTCGACCGCACTGTTCTTTGCTGGCCGACATAGAGAACTTTCCCTCAACATCAGTAGAACTAGAACATACCTGCTGACAGTGACGATTGCCAGGCAGGTGGGAAGGGATTTTCACCATCACTTCTGCGGAGGTGCCTTAGAAAAGAAAACTTCTCAGCCTGGGTTCAAGAATTAGCCATCTTCCTGAGAAGTGCCAAAATCAGGACTAAAACTCCACCCCCAAGCCAACCCTGACCTGAGGGTGGCATGCTCCAAAGCTGAGTGGTTTCTCCTCAGAACATTATTTCTCTCCCTGCCATGGTGCTCTGGATGGTTGCAATGGAGAGGGGGGAAAAAAAAATCAATACTTCCAAAATGGTCAACTGTGATTTTCCTATAAAATCCTGGCCCCCCCTCCCTGCCCCCACCACACCTTGCTGCAGATCCCTCTCCCTCTCCTTGCCTGCACCACAGGCAGGCTTTGGTCTGACACAGGTCACGTGCTCTTCCCTGTCTTACAAATTATGAGCCAACGTTGGCTTTCCACACGCAGGCACATACCTACGGGGAGCGAGTTGACACGTTCACATAAACATCCGCCTCCCCACTGCAACCCCTCTCCCTGAGATGTTTCCTCACATGTAGAAGAGAGTCACTAACTTCCTAACTAAATTATGACTCTCTACGTGCTACTAATTTTGTTTCCCCAAACAACTGCCAGGATTTCTCTCTCTCTTCTACTGGCTCACATCTGCCAGCTTTCAATTCCCCCTTTATGGAGCCCATCGACAATGGAGGGAGATACCACAGCTCCCGTTTATGTCTTTTGTTTTCATTCATTGCTTGGCAGCAGGTGAAGAAACAGTCAGTAAGTGGAGAAAACATTCCTGCTCAGCTACCCGAGGCCATCTGACTTCCTTTTCTCTTCTCATGTTTGCATAAAGATGCTTTCAAGATCACCTTGGGTTTTCTCATGCTTTTTTCAAGCTTTCCCATACTCAAAAACCCCTATATCTTGAAATCTGCATTCATGTAAATATATACCTACAAGTAGATAGAAGAGCTACCATGTACAAAGAGCCTATGTGTCAAGTGATCCTTGCTCGTTACCTCTTATCCTTGCACGCAGTCTTGGTGGATGTCGCCTTTATTTTGCAAGTGATCAAAGTAAGGCTCAGAGAGGGTAAGTAGTTTGCCCAGCACCACATGCTACTAAGCAGCAGAGCCGGGATTCAACCCTCTGCCTGCCAAAGCTTATACTCTTTCTTCTCTGACGTGCAGCTGTGCAGAAGCATCTGGTTCATGTTAGTGCCCTAGATACTGCTGTTGGGTGGATATCAATACCTCCAGGAGAGAGACCACCAATGTTCCAAAGACCAACGGCAAAGTTGGTGATCTTAGGCCCATTGCACAAAGCACAGGAGTTAATCATCCACTCAGGGAGCCCAGAACAAAGCCTAGACGGTCCAGAAGGGCAGTGTAGCAAAGTGATAAGGAGCCTGGCCCTTGGCATCTGAATGCCCGTCTTCCAGTCTTCAACTCTGTGAACTTGGGCAAGGTATCTACACTTTCTTTCTTTCTTTTTTTTTTTTTTTAAGATTGTATTTATTTATTTGAGGGAGAGAGAGAGCATGAGCAGGGGGAATGGCCAAGGCAGAGGGAGAAGCAGGCTCCCTGCTGAGCAAGGAGCCCAACACGGGACTCGATCCCAGGACCCTGGGATCATGACCTGAGCCGAAGGCAGATGCTCAACCGACTGAGCCACCCAGGCGCCCCAGTACCTATATTTCCTAAGCCTCGATTTTTCTATCTATATAAGATTGGGATAATAAAAGACTCTACCTTGTAGGGTTGTGGGGAGGGTTGACCAGAACAGTTAAGAATATACTCTGCATACAAACAATGAATCATGGAACACAACATCAAAAACTAATGATGTAATGTATGGTGATTAACGTAACAATAAAAAATAAAAAAAAAAAGAATATACTCTGCATAATGCCCAGTGCAGAGTAAGCACTCAGTGAATAATGGCTGGGCTCTTTATTAGTGGTAGCTGAAGAGTCTTCAGGGAGAACATTTTACAAATGGTGAAGTGCTGGTCTGGTGTCTGTGGTCATTTCTCTTCCCAAGCCTGTCCATCCATCTGGTCCAGGGCTGTAGTCCTGTTAGTTCTTAGCTCATATGCCCTGCCCCCATGTCCAAGAATGTCCTTCTGTGGTCCAGAGGTATGGGACTATCATCAAGGAGACATTTCTTTTTTTTTTTTATTTTTTATTGTTATGTTAATCCCCATACATTACATCATTAGTTTTAGATGAAGTGTTCCATGATTCATTGTTTGTGCATAACACCCAGTGCTCCATGCAGAATGTGCCCTCCTTAATACCCAGCCTCCCACCCCCCTCCCCTCTAGAACCCTCAGTTTGTTTTTCAGAGTCAAGGAGACATTTCTAAGCAGCTTATCTGAGAGTGCTCTATGAAGGGTAGTTGTAGAGAAAGACAAAAAAAAAAAAAAAATCTACCAGGCGGTAGGCTGTAGTTTATGTCTTCATGACTTCAGCTGGTAAATCAAAGAAATAATAGCACAAGACAGCCAAACCACATGCACACTGCCTTTAAGCATTAAGTTGGCTGCAAAGCTTTCTAATAAAGGACTGCCCCAAACCACAGGCCACCACCAAGATTTGAATTAACCTACCCACTAGCAGTTTGGAAACAGGATCCTAGCCGTAAGTATGAAGCTAACAGTGTTTAAATGCTCAAGCATATGCCAGGGACTATTCTGAGCACGTCATATCTGGTGTGGCTCATTGGATCCTCCCTCCAAACTCCAGAAGGTGCTGTCACCGTCCTCATGGTCCTACAGGTTAGTCAGCGAGGCACGGAGAGTTCAGATCACTAGGCTGGGGTCCCGCAGTGAGAAGTGGCAGGATTTCACTCCAGGTATCTCAGCTCTTGACTTCATTCTATGCCGTCCCTTACAATCTGTGAACCTGATTTGAGACCGGGAGTGGGGTGTTGAATGGGATCTCCGAGTAGCTGCTTTTTGAGGGGTGCGAGTGAGTACCCCACAGTAAAAATAGACCTTGTGCGTCATCAGCGCACCCAGGCAGCTCTACCGAGCCCATCAGTTCCAGCCTTAATTCCAAGGGTGTCTGGCTTCTCGCTGTTTTTGTTTAGACTGATACAAACACAGGGTAGACAAGAAAATTAAGGAGGGAAAGCAATCAGCCTTTGGCTTCGGGAGAAACAGGAGCACTGATGTGAACAAAAGCCTGCCTTTTGAAGCGTCCAGCCCCCCTGCTCCCTCCCCTGCCTCTCTCCCACCCCGAGGCTGTGTCCAGAGCCCTCTCCTGTCTGTGCACCTGACTCAGACCCTCAGCCATATCCCGGCCCGGCTGTGTCCTCTCCTCCTGACTGTGCTCTTTCCCATTGCAGGTAACCTGGACATCACTCCGGACGACCCCCGCTGGATCGGAGCCTGGTGGGGCGGCTTTCTGCTCTGCGGTGCCTTACTCTTCTTCTCTTCCCTCTTGATGTTCGGGTTTCCACAGTCTCTGCCCCCACACTCAGACCCTGCCATGGAGAGCGAGCAGGCCATGCTCCCCGAAAGAGAATATGAGAGACCCAAGCCCAGCAACGGGGTCCTGAGGCACCCCCTGGAGCCGGACAGCAGCGCCTCCTGCTTCCAGCAGTTGAAAGGTAAAGGCGCCTCGAATGTGGGTGGCCAGAGCAATGGAGGAGGAGGGCTCGTCTAGGCCGGTGGGGGAATGGAGGACACTCAGCACTGGGTGCTGGGGGCTTGAGGTACAACCACACTTGTTTTGCATGGTTTGCCTTCTCTGGCCCGATGCTTAACGTTAGCCCTGAGAAGGAAATGACCTGATGCTCAAAATAAAAGCAGAGTAGCTACCACTCAGCGAAGGGGCAGCAGACCAATCTCCCCAGCAGAGACCCCGGTGCTTACCAAAGCTCCTGATGCATAATAAGTAGACATGTCTGTAGGAGGAAGGTTCTAGACATCTCGTGGAGCCCTTGGACTCTTTCTGACCACCACGTACAAGTGCGTTGTAGCAGGAAAGGACTTGAGAAGCAGGGCTCCCTTTGCCTGATTTGGGCGTTCTTCAAAAGCCACATCCAAAAGCGCATTTCCTTTGAATCGCTCTGTCCTTCCATCCCCTCCATGTGAGACGTGTTTCTCTGGAAGGAAGTGTGAACTCTGTCTTAATAACAAAGTCACCCTTGAGAAGGTGGCCAAGCTCTCCCAGTCGTTTTTAAAAGAAACCGAACGCATCTTTTCTGACAAAATGGAGCGATCCGGAATGAGAATGAGAAGCATGCCCCCCAGCCCGGCCCCCGGGGTTGTTTCCACATTTGGCAAAGCGTCTTCAAGGCAAACAGTGCTAGTGCAGCCTCGGGCCACTGGGTGTCTGTCCCAGCCCCCTCCCCACCGCAAGGTCTGTGCCACGCTCCTGAAGTCCCAGGACCCCTCCCGTGGGTCCCCCAAAGAACCTGCTGGGTTTTTGAAGTGGGCAGTGGCAAGGCTGGGGCCCTCCTCCTCGGTGAGGCTGGGGCGAGAGGAAGGTGGATGGTCACCTGTTGGCAGGATCCGGGTGCACCTGTGAGCGGTGCCAGGCTGCCACGGGCCAGCTGAGAAACTGGGTGAAGGTCTCTTCACCGAGCTTTTGTATGACGAGGAACACTTCCTCCAGAGGAGCTCAGCACAGCCTCTGTGCTGCGGTCCCCACTCCGCTCTTCACTAGAACTGGGATCATTACCTTCTGCACGCTTCATTTCCACAAGTGTGCAGTTGTGGTAGCGTTCCGAAGTCACAGTGGGGCCGTGAGAATTAAAGCACGGCCCGCAGAAGACTCTCTGCTGATAGTGCCTGTTCGTCGGGGAGGGATCGGAAGAACTTGTGTGAATTCCCAGAAGAGACTAATTAATAATCTAAGGTTATGTCTGAACCCATGTTCCGTGATCGTTTCTACCAAGGTAGAAATCTGGAACTGTCCGTGGAAGGTCTTCAGAATCGTCTAAGTTCCAGAATGCACGGGTAGAAGGCGGCCACCCACGCTGTGTCCGTGGGGGTTGCCTTGGCTTGGACCCCCAGGAGTCTGTGCTTAATAGAAGAGCCCCCTCCCGCCCCCCACACATCCAAACAGCCAGGCAGAGGGCCATGCTTACTGCTGTCCTAAAGCATAGGCAGCCGCACAGGGGATCCCCATAACCAGATCTGCAGGAGTAAATGGGGCTGGCCCAAGTGGGCCTTGCGGGGGACGCCCTGGACCAGAGCAGCGGCAGCCTTTCTGGGTCTTTCTTTGTCCCAGGGTGATTGCAAGAGCTGCACCAGTAATCTCTTATCTTTCATCTCTGAGGATGCGAAGATGAAAAGATGTAATCGTGCCATCAAAGTACTCACCATCCAGTGTAGGGACAGACCAGCAAGCCGGCAAAGGCAGCCCAACGTGGAAGGGAGGTTATGGACGTATTGGAGGCAGGCGGCGGCGGGGGGAAGCCCACGTCTTGGGTCAGAGGCTGAGGGATGTCACATCTTCAGAATTCTTGGGTGAGGATTCAGTTGCTTGTTAACTCCTTTGTTCAGCATGTACTGAGATCCTGCTAGGCTCTAGGGACTCAGTGGTAACCCAGGCAGCTTGTATCTGGAGCTAGTGCTGTAGCCGTGGGGGGCGGGGGGCCTCCAACAGGCAGAACTGGAGCAATGGCAGAGTGAGTGTTGGATGTACCGTGGCTGACCTGGTGCACATTTGGGTAGACTGGTCTGAGACTCGCTATAGGCCGTAACGACCGTAAGTTTTGGCCTGTGTACATACATGGGCTCCACTTCTAATAATTAATGATTTTTAATTAGAATTAACAATTCCCAGAGGCAGTAAGTCTATTAATGGACCTAAAGAATGTCCCAGCAGGAAAGGAAGGCAATGTGTCTAGAAGAATCCCCAGGAGCCGGAATCCAGTGACGTGAGCTATTATGCTAATAAACACATTTTACATGCCCCAGCGCATGGATTGGGGGGCGGGGCATGGTGGTTTACATCCTTCATTTTTCCACATGAGACCATGTTTTTGCCACATGGACATTTCCACCAAAAGCACCATGCAGTGTCACCCGGTGCTCCCAAACTCTTTCTCCGGTTTGCAGCCTTGAAGGCCCCTCTGGGTTCGAGGCAGAGCGCTGTACATTTATGGGTACAGATAAGCTGAGCAGTGTTGTGTGTGGAGGAATTAACATTGCTCTAAAAATATATATGTTGCAATTTCTCATCTGTTTCATTTGAGTTTGCAAATGGGTTTCTTCTTTGGCCATCAGTCCGTGTCCCCTGCCATGCTCCACAGATGGGGGAGGGCCCTGAGAAGAGCTGGTGTCGTGTGCCGAGCAGCTGTTCCATCCTCCTCCCTGCACCTCCCGGCACCGAGACAGTCTGCCCCACTCCTGGGAGAGCAGTGGGGCGGTTCCGACCCCGCTCAGCCACTTCCTAATCTTGCAGCCTTGGCCGTGTTGCTTAGTTCCCCTTGGCTTTCACATATGCTGTCTGGTTAACATTATTACTTATTCCTGTTTATAGATGAGGAAACCAAGCTCTGGTGATCTAGGACTTCAGGCTTACTTTTCAGGGCACTGTCCCCAAAAGCGAGTTCCCAAGCACTTCCCAAGCACCCTCCCACTGGGCCACTGGGTTTGAAGGTCTCCTTCCAACAAAGTTGGCCATCACTGGGTTTGCAACTCTTAGAAGAAGAAGAGAGACAGAAAGCCCAGAGTGGTGTTCTATAAGTGTAGAGAAGCTTACTTCCTGTACGGCCCAGAAGTCCCCATCTTGTAGGGACTGACACATAACTGATTAACAAAGCAGGCAGCCGGCAAACAAATGCTTGGGTTTGTTAAACTCCACTGTCTTCCCGGGTGGGAGTCTGCAAACCCAAGACACATTTGTGCATCTTAGCTGTGCCACCAGATAGCTTTTTCTTTACGCCCTGGCTCTAAAGCCCCTCTTTGCCAACCTTATTCTTCAAAGCATTTTGCTGATTCATCTCTCAGGACACACCCCGCCCCCTCTCATCTCTCCTCTGTGTCTAGCACTGTGTCTTCTCCTCCTCTCCGTGCCGTCGCTGTGCGGGGGAGGACAGCACCCATGTGGCCTCCGGAACCTAGACGCTCAGAGTTTGCAGAACAGTTTGTAAAAGTCTAGGCCCAGAGGAAGGAGGGAATTCGGGGGACTGTTATAGACAAATGTACAGTATTATCACCAGCTAGTATGTTAAATCTCACGTCCGTAGTTTGTGCTTTATTTGGAGATTGTCTCTGCTGTCACCTGCCCTAGACGGGCTTTGATGGTTGGGGCCCAGGGTGCTCCAGTAGCCATACTCTGTGCACCCTCCTCATCATGCTCTGTTTGGTTCCTTCAACCCATCAGGCACTCTCCTTTTTGTTCCGTTGTCGGCCTGGGACACCCTTCCTCTCTGGGTTCACTTCTGGGTTAGACTCGGTCCCCCCTTCCAAGGCGTCCCTCCCTGCAGCCCCCCTGTGCCCAATGTTGGATTAGCTGCTTTCCCCTGTCATCTACACAGCCCCTGCAAAGCACCTGTTACCCCGCCACCTGGTGGCTTCTCAGCTTGTCTGCCTCGGCCCAGACCTTGTGGGTTCTCCGAGGACAAAGCCTTCATGCATCTTTTTGTTTCCGCTGCACAGCACGGTGCCAGCACGTAGGTGGTGGTGGTTGAATGAACAAACGAGCGAACAAATGAATATTTTCTTGCCGGCGTGCACACGTGCGTACACATACACACACTAGCAGCGAACGTCAGTTTTCCACACACTGTTGTATTTAATCTACCCCCCCCCCAACCCTATGAGGCATTGATACTGTTTTACAGATCAGTAAACTGGGGCTTAGAGATTGAAAGGAAAGGTGTTTGGACCCTGGCAAGGGCCCCAGAGCCTGTTTTCTTCACCACAGCATTATGCTACATCTTGGGGCCGTAAACGAACTTTCTTAAAGGAAAAGTGGGATCAGCCGGTGCTCGCTGACTTCAGCAGAGTGTACTTAAATTCCAGCTGCTGCTTGCAACAGCACCAGTGTACCCTAAAACAGTGGGTCTTCTGGACGAGGCTACAGGCTAAACGGGAGGGAGGAACCCACTCCCGGCAAGCGTTGGCACGTCCTGGCCCTCTGACGGGCTCTCTAGCTGGGATGAGTGGAACTGTTCCAGAGGTTTAAAATCTGCAGGGAGGGCCCTGCCTTTGATCACCGAAAAGAGAAGAGCAGTCAAAGCTGAGCACTCTTGTCTCTGTGCACTTCACGCTGACTGCCAAGTGGCCTCTTCATGTCCCAGAAAAAGCTGCATCGAGTGATAGCAGGGCAGAGCCAAGCCGGTGGGGCTTGGTTGGGGCTTCAGGCTCAGACTTAAAAACCACCCGCAACATGTGGAGGATGGTTGACGAGTTCCCAAGCCCTTGCGGGGACCTCCCACTGAGCCCCCACAGTCCAGCTGATGAGCGAGTGGTACTCATCTCCATGCCAACCACCCAACACAGAGCTCGGGGTTAAGCTGCATTTCTGGGTTGTCACCGCCGTGAAGGATGCAGCTGGGATGGGGCACCGCTCTCTGGACTCCGGATCCCGTCCTCTCTCTACCGTGTGTCCCTCAGGGATTCACTGGACTGGTAATGAACTGACTGAGGAGGAAAAGGGGAATCAGCCTGGGGCCGACTGAACCAAAACCCTTCCTGTGTTGGAGAAACAACCCCTCTCTGTTTCTCTTGCTCCCTTTCCATGGGAGGAAACGCAGTGCCCAGTTTCAGAGGACCTTCACTTGCAGGGGAGGTGAAATCTGCCCAGGTGGTTACCCTGTCCACCCTCCTCCCCTCCTGCCCTCTTCATGCCATCCATCCCTGGGTTATGTGGATTTTACCACCTGAATCTCTCTCCAGCCCACTCTGGTATCTCCTGCACTCCAGTCTGCCCTCACCCCGCCGGTCTGTTTGCACATGATGATGGCGTTAGAGCGTATCTGATCCTGGGGCCACCTCCTGCTTAAAGGGACAGAGGTGGAGCCTTCACGGGGCCTCCCAGTGGTGCTACTCTGCCCCTCCAGCCTCTTCTCACACCTTGCCACCCTGGCCCTCCACGTCAGCCTCACCTCCCCGGCTTCCTTCTAGCCCCTGGGTTCCCCAGGCTCCCTCGCTCCCAGGACTTTGCACTTACTGTTCCCTCAGCTGGAATTCTGATCCCATCAGCAGGCATCAGCTCGCAATCATGTCCCTAGGGACATTTCTCTGCCCCCGCCCCCGCAAGGTGTTGCTCTCCGTATCACGGTCATGATGTTACCATCATGTGAGTGATGATTCACTGACTCCCTCTGTGCACTCCACTCGGGCAGGGACTGCCTCTGCTTGCACTTCTGCTCTTGTCCATAGGTGCTCGGGACGTGTGTGATAGGTGGAGGAATGCATGGAGCATTGGACGTGCACTGCCAAGCACAGTTTGCTGCTTTCCTTCAAGCTGTCCTCACCCCCAACCCCCTCCCGGAGTTTTGGCCTGGGTCTGACCGGTCCGTGGACACGGGGTCAGCAGGAGCTCCAGATACGCTGAGTGCCACCGCTAGCCCCCAGGTGACCTGCCTGTGTGGGGGAGGGGCTGCTGGCCCAGTTGCTCAGGCTGACTTGCACTGGTGACTCGGGTCTGTGAGTCCCCTGGCAGGTGTTTGGGTCTGGGCCAGGGTGCACACTCATCCCCACCGTTGTTCCTCTCGGAACCTGGCTCGTGCCTCTAGCTTCTACAGCTCTGCCAGACCTCCTCCATCCTCTGCCAGCTAGCAGCCCATTTCTGCCACATTTTCCTTAATGATGGGCCTGTGCCTTTCAGCATCAGGTTATCGTGAGGAGCCTGGCGATCTGAGAGCCCTCATTCTGCAGGCTCGATGGCTGAGTGTTTTTTATCATGCCATTTGTCTTCAGAACTGCGCTCTCCCCACGTGTGGATTCCCCGTTAAAATCTTCTTTCCCCGTTAAAACCATCCGCCCTCCCAAATGCTTGGAACCCCGTGCCAGGCTGTGGGGTTCATATGCTGCCATTTCGCGGGATTCATGTGTGTTAGTCCCCAGGACCAGTCTGGCCACTGGCATGTTCTTACCAGCGTTGGAGGACGATGTGCTGGGCTGTTATGTCTGTGACCAGACCACAAGTGATTTCAGCAAAGCACCTGGGGACGCAGGGGAGGGCCCCTCGCCCAATGCCTGGCACATCATGGATACCCCAGGAGTGTTGTTTGGATGAACAAAGGAAGGAAACAACTAGAGGACAGCGTTTCCCTGTGGGGGTTCCTTGGAACAGGAGTCCTTGGAGATGCTCAGGGAAAAACAAATCAGTGGGGGGAGGGAGGAAGGGTCACATAGCCAAATAAGCTTGAGGAAATGTCTCTATACTGTGTGACCCTCTTGGAGACCCGTATGGTATATTCGAGTATTAAAAGCCCTTGGAGGGGCGTCTGGGTGGCTCAGTCGGTTAAGCGACTGCCTTCGGCTCAGGTCATGATCCTGGAGTCCCGGGATCGAGTCCCGCATCGGGCTCCCTGCTCAGCAGGGAGTCTGCTTCTCCCTCATCCTCCCCCATCTCATGCTCTCTCTCTCTGTCTCATTCTCTCTCTCAAATAAATAAATAAAATCTTTAAAAAAAAAAAAAAGCCCTTGGAAGGCCAGCTCTATGGAAAGTTGGCTGGCATTGTTTTACTCCATGGGATCCCAGAACTTTCTTGTCCATGTGAACTCTTCGGGCATTTAGGAATTGTTGCTAGAATGCAGGATAGAAGGTGGTGAGGATCACAGGACGTTCAGAGGGATGTACTGAGTCCACACGGAGGCCTTGAAGACAGGTTCTTGAAGCATGTAGCATTTCAGCCCCATCTGGAAGGATGAGCAGGATCCCCATGGATGGAGGGAGGAGAAGGGCTTCCGGGCTGGGGGGCAGGTGCGACCAGAGGCAGGGGACAGAAATGCCCACGGTGTGGGTGGGAGAGAGACGTCTGGTTTGGGGGAACAGGATTTAGAAAATTTTGTGGCAGAAGGCTGGCTGGTGTCGTGCCTGCACCCAACAGAGTTCCTGGCACTTGAGGCCACCCGGTAAGACTTTGGTAAAATTATGAATGAATTACGGAGGGCTTTCGCATTGCTCTTCTAAAGTATGTGGACTTTATGAGTCATTGTTTTCCAACTAGGGTTTTGAGTCAGCATCACCCAGGAGGTTTCTTGAAACACACCCACACTTGGGTCACACCCCTGAAAATGCTGATTCCATGAGTCTAGTGGGGAAGAGGGAGGTGGTCCAGGCACCTGGATGTCTTTAAAGTTCCGAGGCGATTCTAAGTGAACCCCTAGTTGAAAATATGAGAGGGGCTGGGAGTCCTTCGGGGGGTTTCCATCAAAGCTGTTTCTGCAACAGTTGCCCATAAGATGAAATATGGAGAGGAGACCCACTCACGAAATAAGCTTAGGACAGTCTGTGATGTGGCCCATTTGGAGGGCCGTAAGTGATGTTAGCACCTTAAAGGCTCTGAGAACGTCTGTAAACCCAGCCCTCCAGGAGACAGCACTAGGGAGTCTAGGCTTCGAGAAGGGCATTTGTGTCAGCTTGGGTGCTGAAATTCACCATTTCTTTTCTAAGCATTGCTTTTTGTCTTTCCAGCAGTGCATTCTCCTATGGGTAGAGTTTTCGTGAATGCTAAATGCAGTCAGCCCTGCCACCACTGAGGTGGTGCGTCATGCTCCCAGACAAGGTTCCTAGGGGCTGGCATGAGGTTACAAAAGTGGCATTCTGCTTATGAGGAGCTGTCTTTCTTTAGTCCTTTTCTGCCTGCTACCTCTGGCATGGAAAGACACAACAGTTGGATCTGAAAGAGAGCTTGCTGCTTCCCAGGCTCCTTTCTCTGTCTTGGCCAACTGCAAGAGCTAGCTGTGCTTCTGGGGGTGTTTGGGCTCAAAGCAGCTAATGGGACCCCACACTACTCTTTTTCTCTCGGGCCTTCTTGGCGGTGTTGTAAGGAGCTGGGGATTTTAAAAAAGAATCAATAGATCTGGCTGGCTCGGGGTTTCCCTGGCTGATCCACACCCATCTGACACTTGGCTTTCAGTGTAAATGCTCATTTCCTGTGCTGATGGCTTCTGGTTTGTTCACTCAAACCATGACCTTCGCCATACGAGAGACATGTCACCTTCAGCCTGTTCCCAAAGACTTGTCTCACAGCTGGCAACGAGAGGGTGCCAGGAAGCTCCCCTGGGCCCCTCGACAGCCCAGAACAGAGGTTGGGGGACAGTCATACCTGCAGCAACAAGGTCGCAGGGAGCTCGAGGCGGCCAGGCTGGGGCCGGTGCACGGTAGGCACTCCCTTCTGGAAGCTTCCGGCACCACAGGCCTCCCCTCCCGCCCAGGCTTTTCCCCACCGCTATCCAAGGGAACGATGTAGATACCTCCAGAATCAGTGATGGAAATGACCATATTTGCTAATTATTCCCACTTCCATCGTGGCCCACGAGCCTGTGGAACGTGGCCCATGTGTGATCACGAGCTGGTCCCTGTCTCCACAGTTAAGGTTTCTTAAGAGATTGTGACAGTTACCTTTAGGGACTGCAATTTGTTTGTTTATTGAATTCTTTAATCCCTCTTGCATTGATGAAGCATCTGCTTGCACCGGGCACCGTGCCCACATCTCTGCATGCAGGTGGCTCCTCGAATGGGAGACACAGGAAGACCCAGGCGAGGGTGTCCGGGGACACATAGGTGCGGTGATGACAGGCTGCACCCCGTACGGGGGGGACCAGTCTGGTGGCTGCCAGACATTCGTGCCGCACCAGGAGACATCATGTTTCCTAGGATTCACCCTGCCTTGGCTCTCATCTCATGCCTCTGTGGTGATGTTTTTCCACGTCTTTGTTACTGCTTCCTTCCTCTTTCATCTGGTTTCGGTCGTGACCCGAAGGCTGTTGTGTATCTCCCCGCCGTCCCGCTCCCTGTGCCTCTCTGCTTTCTTCTGCTCTTGGGTCCTGTGCACTGGGAATTGCTTCATGACGACTTATCATTCAGGAAGACATTTCTCCATTGATTCAAGTCCCCATCCAGAAACCTGAAGATTTAGAAGTGGGCTCCAAGGTGCAGGCAGACCTGGGTTTTGCATTCTGGGAGCGTGGTTTTTGCAGCCGTTCAAGGAAGCTTTGGTTTGAAATGAGACAGTAAGACTGTCCCTGTTGTAACAGCTGCGGGAGTGACATGCAGGACCCTTAGCGCGGGGCCCATCCACTAAGCCGACGGTTACCCAGCAAACATCAGCTGTCGCTGTCGTAATTACCAAGTGGTTGCACACACTGGCTGCATCTCCCCGTCTTGGGAGCATTAACCGTGGTGTATTGAAAGCAATGTTATTAAAGAAAAAGAAGGTCAAGGCCAATTTCAGTAGAGAGCCTGAGGGCTGAAATATCTCAGAGTCAAGTGCAATACCATCGAGCCCCACAGTGAGCACTTCCCAGGGCACCTCCAGTTCCCGGGAAGGGGGGGAGCAACAAGGACGTGTGCCCCCAACCCCCTGACCTGTCCAGCCCTCTGCAGGGGGTCATCTCTGACCTTGGGAAGCCAGTGACTCCAGCAGCAGCTCCCAGGAGCTCCACTCACCTACCCAGTCTCCCAGCTCTGCTTACTCACCATATCTGCTTGCACACAGGCATTCTTACGGCAGGTCTGACGTCCTCCTAGCTCGAGGGCTCGCTCCCTAACGTAGCCAACAAGTGCTTCTATTATATTAATTATCATCGTGCTCATCTTACCTGTCTGTCAGAATCACTGGATCACCTGCTCTGCAGGCATGGGTCTCATTTAATCTTTGCAACAATCCATGGGACGGAGTGGTATGTTCCAGGCACAGACCTACTCAGTCTTGAAGGTAGAATTCAGGTCCCAGTGACCTGGCTCCTTGAACCAGGTCCTTATTTTATACAGCCTTGCTCAGTCACACTTTTCTGCAGCACAGGACTCCTCCCTTTTGGGCTCTGCAAGCCTTTCTTTCTCTCATTTCCCTCCCTTCCTGTCCTACCTCTTCTCCTCCAAAAAAACAAGTACTAAACCCGTGAGTCATTTTCCCAGCCCCAGTGGGAATTTTTGTATTCTTTCTAAGCATTAAGCTACTCCTTCAATTACCAGGGGTGGTCTCTGCATGCTCCATCCTCTGACCAAGAGCAGAGCTTCTGAAAACCTGAACCAGAATAACACCCTGGCTCCGAGCATGCCCTGAGGCAGCAGGTGCCGCGGTTTGAGTTGGTGCCACGCTTCCCTAACCGTTGGACCACTCTCTGCCTCGGTTTCCTTACCTGTAAACGGAGGCTGTACATAGCCCCAAGATCACGGGTTTGTTGTGAGGATTATGTGATTTGATGTGTTAGCGGTCGGAACGGTACTAGGCACCCACCCAGGTAATGCTCTGTCCCCATCAGTCCTCACCCCTTCTCCAAACCTGCCTTTCTCCCTCCTGGAGGACCTACACATTTTCAAGAAATCTCAAACCTACAAGGAAGGTCTTCCAAAGACAGGAGTGGAAAACCTGTTTTCCCTGAAAAACTCTCCCCCGCTGCTGTTTGGCACTTTGTCGGGCTCCCGATGAGCGGTGAAGTCTTCCCCAGCTGGTGAGGCCGCATGGTGCAGGCCAGCCCACCTCCTTCCCCAGCTCCCAGCTTCGGAGGCTAAATCAGTGGGTGGGAAGTCATTGGCTAAAGGGGACCATGGGTGTTCAGTGGCCTGGTGTGGCCTTGGTTCATCCGTTTCTGTTTGTCTGGACCACCTCATTAGCTGCTGCCTCCGTGGAAGGTTAGAATTTTATGGGTTTAAGAACCCATTCGAATGAAAAAGCTTGAAATACTGGGATAGCCCGAGGTTCAAGCTAATTAATACCCCTTTTCAAATGGGGCTTTGGTGGGTAGGCTGAACCTTTGAAAAGGAATCTTTTGAGAGTGCTGCAAGTCATTGCAAATAAAGCCTAGGATGGAAGGGAAGAACCTGGGAGCAAAATAGAGCCGAACGCAAGAGGAATCTGTCATTTCTGGCAGCGAATCGGCCTGATAGAGGAAAGAAAAGAATGTTCTTCATGCAAATAAGGTCCACTGAGGCTTCTCTGGGCCTTCGGTCAGATGATCCTCAAACCTAATGATTTCCACATCTAATTCAACACGAAATTAGTCATTAGATATTAAGACAAAAGCAGGCAGGCTCTCCTATCTCAACAAAGCATCTTCCCCACTGAAGTGGCATTATCTCTGGAATAATTAAAATGGTTGCTGAAGTATGAAAACATTCCATTAACTGGAGTTGCCTTTGTTGAGACGTGCCCTCCCTTCCTCCCCAGTAAATCGAGATGGCCATGATCAAGGACAAGGAGATACCAGGACCCAAGTAATGTGATCAAACTTAAATCCTCTTTGGCGCCATTTCTGAGCCAGAGAACAAAGTTCCTATTTGGAGGATGCAGTTTTATTTGTGAGCAAGTGTGGCTGTCCTGCTTCTTTCTAAGGCCCCCGTCTGAATGGTCTGCACCCTAACAAAGGAAATGAAGCCTACAATGAAAGTATGGCAGACGATCGTTTTCCTGGAATGCCCCCAACCTGCCTATTGATTGTTGGCAGTGTTTCCAGAGTTCAGATATCTTAATTCCAAAAGAGCACAATGAGCGAGCCACAGTGTTTTTATCTGCCAAAACATAAACAGCTGGGGGTTTGACATTCACTTGTTACCAGGAGGCATTGTGGTCACCTGATGTGACCCATACCTGTCTCTCTACAGTGTGGAGTGAGACAATCAGCCAGTCCCTTACCACAGGAACATTACACCGTCACAATGTGCCACACACCATAGCAAATCAGCCTTCACTCATTAGCAGCGATTTAGGATGATGGAGTCTTAACATCCAACAGGCTTTTGTGTTTAAAGACAGAAACCGCATTACCCTCTGTTTACAGCCAATGTATTCATCTTCCGTATTTCTTTAGCAGTCCACGTTTTTAAACATTACACATTCAGCAGGCCTCTAAATATTTGTACGATTCTTAAAAAATAATGTGTATTTAACGAAGGAAAGTTTCTCAACATTTAAACAGAGATTTTTAAACGTAACCACTTTTAGCCATTTATTTGAACTGATTTCTAAAAAAGTCAGATCTTAAATGCTTAAAACCCTGCAAAAATAAATTAATTAATAAACAAAACACATGTAAAGGCCAGTGTGTTTGCAAAAAAAAAAAAAAAAGGTATAAATGAGTGAATACCATGGATTTAAGGTTTCTGGGTTTTTGTGTGACTTGTGTGTGTGTTGCTTACACATGGTTATATCATCCAAGAGTTGCCTTCCTAAGGTTTTAGTAAATTTTGTGAGAAACTATGACAGAAAAGCAGAGGCCACCACCTCTGGTTGTTTCTTAGTTGGGATGCAGGATTAGGTTGATCAGCCCACAGTGATTCTGAGCTTCTTGTCCTCTGACTCAGTTCATTCCCATAACTGAGTTCCTTTTATTATGTCAGAGGATCTCTAAGTCCCTCTCTTTAGGTTTTCATTTTTGAAACTTGGTATCTTTCACAGAAATGATAAATTTTAAGCTGTGTGTATCTGCCATTTGCTGACCCATTGTTCTGCCATTTTGATTTATTGAGCTTGTCTGTTACCATTATTAAAAACTTACGTACCCCCTATTATTATTTTATTCTAATTAGCTGGGCCATTTAGAGGTTTCCTCTCCTAGGAGATGAGATTGAGCCTGTATAATTAGCTCTCTTCTTTCAGACAGCTGGCTAATTCATCACCTTGGAATGCAGCATTAGACTCCCTGCTCACCTGTTTATTTTGTATGACCATGAGTACCTACTGGTTTTTCCTAGACTTAGAATAATATTGCTCCATCTGGGACTCAGTTTTATCTTTTGTGTTTACACAGGTGGAAAGTAGACCCCATGCCAAATATTCCATATCATCATGATTACAGCGGAACAGACTTCCCCTGACTGTAGTCCCTGGCACATCACTTTTTGCCTTAAGACTTCTCTTTAAATTACTTTAATCTACTTGTTTTAACCTGGCATCATTTTAAACTGTGAGAGCCATAAAACCACACGTTTGTTGTATCAGTTACATTGCAGTTGACTTATTGTAAGTACACATTAAAACGACGGTGTAAGGAATGAGAAGGAGAGAAAATGGCAACCACGGATTACAGTACCTACAGCTAAGTGGCAGCCCAGCAGGGCTACAGTGCATACCCTGCCCCACCCACTCAAGGATACGCACAGACCACCCAGGCATATGGGCAGCAAAGTTATGGCACCTATGGACAGCCCAGCAGCTATGGACAGCAGAGTAGCTATGGTCAACAAAGCAGCTATGGGCAGCAGCCGCCCACTAGTTATCCCCCGCAAAACTGGATCCTACAGCCAGGCTCCAAGTCAGTATAGCCAACAGAGCAGCAGCTATGGGCAGCAGAGTTCATTCCGACAGGACCACCCTAGCAGCATGGGTGTCTATGGGCTGGAGTTTGGAGGATTTTCCAGACCAGGAGAGAACGGGAGCATGAGTGGCCCTGATAACCGGGGCAGGGGAAGAGGGGGATTTGATCGTGGAGGCATGAGCGGAGGTGGGCAGGGAGGAGGACGCGGTGGAACGGGCAGCGCTGGAGAGCGGGGTGCCTTCAGTAAGCCTGGTGGACCCATGGACGAAGGACCGGATCTTGATCTACGCCCACCTGTAGATCCAGATGAAGACCCTGACAACAGTGCAATTTATGTGCAAGGCTTAAATGACAATGTGACTCTAGATGACCTGGCAGACTTCTTTAAGCAGTGTGGAGTTGTTAAGATGAACAAGAGAACCGGACAACCCATGATCCATATCTACTTGGACAAGGAAACAGGAAAGCCCAAAGGTGATGCTACAGTGTCCTATGAAGACCCACCAACTGCCAAGGCTGCCATGGAGTGGTTTGATGGGAAAGATTTTCAAGGGAGCAAACTTAAGGTTTCTCTTGCTCGGAAGAAGCCTCCGATGAACAGCATGCGGGGTGGTATGCCTCCCCGTGAGGGCAGAGGGATGCCGCCACCACTTTGTGGAGGTCCCGGGGGCCCAGGAGGTCCTGGGGACCCCATGGGTCGCATGAGAGGCCATAGAGGAGACAGAGGTGGCTTCCCCCAAGAGAGCCCCGGAGGAGGAAACATCCAGCACCGAGCTGGAGACTGGCAGTGCCCCAGTCCGAGGTGTGGAAACCAGAACTTCGCCTAGAGAACAGAATGCAACCAGTGTAAGGCCCCAAAGCCTGAAGGCTTCCTTCCACCACCCTTTCCACCCCCGGGCGGTGACCATGGCAGAGGCGGCCTCATGGACTGCGGTGTTCCTGGTGGGATGTTCAGAGGTGGCCATGGTGGAGACAGAGAGGGCTTCCGTGGTGGCTGGGGCGTGGACCAAGGTGGCTCTGGTGGAGGAAGATGGGGTGGCCCTGATGGGCCCCCTGGACCTTTGATGGAACAGATGGGAGGAAGAAGAGGCAGGTGCAGAGGACCTGGAAGAACGGATAAAGACAAGCACTGTCAGGAACGCAGAGACCAGCCCTACTAGACGCAGAGACCCCACAGAGCTGCACTGACTACCAGATTTATTTTTTAAACCAGAAAATGTTTTAAATTTATAATTCTGTATTTATAATGTTGGCTACAACATCATGATTATTCCTTGTCTGTACTTTAGTATTTTTCACCATTTGTGAAGAAACATTAAAATAAGTTAAATGGTAAAAAATAATAATAGTGTAAATATTGAAGTGATAGGCTTGTCCTGGTTCCTGTACCTGCAGAACCCCTTTGCCTACTGCCAAGATGTGTCGTTGATTGTGTTCAAAGGATTTAAAAAAAAAAAAAACTCACATTTTTTAAAGCACCAATGTAAGCGGGGAACCTTAAGTGGTTTATGAAACCACGTACTTCAAGAAAAATAGAGTATAAAAAAATATGATCAAAATGTATGACCTCAACAAGAGCTGTTTTCCAGCTCTGGTGGTACTTAATATGGTCCACAAGCCACGAAGTGCTTCTGCCCACCCTCAGTTCTCGCCCGAGCCCGCGGCACCAGCCTGGTTGGGCAGCTTCTTCAGGGTGGGACTGGGTGATGAGAAAAGACCCCATCTGAGGACGAGAGAAGAGATGCAGGAAAGGTCTGGGGGCAGAGCATCCCAGGAGAGGAAGGAGGAGCCCCCAGCGCAAAGCCTTAGGTGGGGAGGACCTGCGTGAGGCAAGAATGAACATGACTGGACTAGAGGAAAAGGGGCGTGGCAGGAAGTGTCATCAGATTGCTAAGGGGCAGACCCGGGCTATCAGGCTATCGAGGAGTTCTGAACAGGAAAGTGATTTGAGTCGATCCCACTGGCTACCATGTAGGGAATGATTATGTCAGATGAAGAGTGAAAACCAAGACCTCAGGTGGGTCTCTCTGGGAGTCCCCCATGTGAGAACTCATGGAAGCTTTTGCCTGGGAGGTGGCCATAGACTTGGTAAGAAGAGGTGGGGTTTGATTCAGCACAATGTATGTGTGTATGTATATATATATATATATATATATATATATATATATATATATAAGCAGTAGAATTCCAGTTTTTTTCTTAAAACCTGTTAAGTATATTTTCTTAACACACATATAGAGTTATAAATATTTATCTCAGACTTATGGATTTATATGCTTAGATATACTGATATAACATTATTATAATGCAATTTATAATATATAATTATATTTTTTTCCTTTGAGAAACAAACCCCAAACTTTTTTGGGGGAGGGTGGAAATAATTTGTCATTGCTTATAAAATTGTTTGGTATTTCCAGTAAACTATGAAAAGGCACAATATAGGCTTTCCTGTTACAGTAGTTCTCTGTTTAATTGGCAGAATATGAGCATATATTTTGAAGCCAGAGTTTCCACACTTTGTGGGTGACTTACAGGTTCAAGGTTTCAGCCTGAGCAACTGGGTGACTCCCGACGCTGGTTGCTGTGATGGGCAAAAGTGTGTCGAGAAGGGACTCTGGGGGCAGGAGCCCTGGAAGTGCAGCGTGTAACCCTCTGCTTCTGTCTCCCTGCAGTGATCCCGAAGGTCACCAAGCACCTGCTCTCGAACCCTGTGTTCACCTGCATCATCCTGGCCGCCTGCATGGAGATTGCAGTGGTGGCTGGCTTCGCTGCCTTCTTGGGAAAGTACCTGGAGCAGCAGTTTAACCTTACCACCTCTTCTGCCAACCAGCTGCTCGGTGAGTCTGCTCCTCCGTCCCCCCGGGAGGACAGAGGGCTGCTCTCATGTGGGTAACCCTCTAAGACTGAGGCCCACCGGAGAAAGAGCCCAGACTCTGCTGCTCCTACAGCAGCAATATTCTTGGGGTCTGTGTGCAGAAGGAATTTCAGAGTCTATTCTTGCAGCAAAATTTGCCAAAGGGATGTGATAAGAAAGAGCTAAAATATAAAATGTACATAAGAAGCATTGTGACAGGCCAGGAGATCAATAGATTGGTGTGAACTGCAGAATTTGGGGGAAGATAGGATGAAGGAAGAGGGAAATCGAGACATACCCAGAAAGGTTAGCAGGCTTTGGTCAGGCACATAAAAAAATAAGAATATCCTTGGCAGCATGAAACACACAGTCAGCAAATATAGAACTTGGAAGCCATACACTCCCCTCCTGACCCCTGCCCACAGCAGACATAATTAATGGATCACGGCACTCCTCCCCAAGCTCAAGCATGGCTTTACCATCCTTCTCAGTAGGAGACTACGGGCATCTGCTTCCACTGTTTGGAGTTGGCATGGTAAGGAAAACCAATTTGACCTCAAGGGAAGCAGCATTACTTACGTGGAGTTAGGAATGTGGCCTCATGACTGATAAGGGAGATGGAAGAGTCAAGAAGATCGCCCATGTTTCTGGCTCAGACAGCTGATGGCACCATTTTTGAAACCTGGAAACAGCAGAGAACAATCAGATCCATGGGGGAGATTATGAGATCACATTTGAAGTTGCTGAGTGTGAGACACCCATGGTGTGTCTCTGCAGCATCCAGTACTCGGTGGGGGCTCAGCAAGGAGACCCCACTGGGGAATAGAGGTTCTGTTGCATTGGTGTATGTCCAGGTGGAAGTGGAGGACACGGGAGTGGAAATTACGTAGCAAGAAAGTGAATTGGAAGAGAAGAGTCCCAACCATGAGGAAACACAGGAGTCTGAGGGGAAGTCCGGAAAGAAATCCACAGGTCATGGGAGTCAAGGAAGAGATGATTCCAAGGAGGAAGCAGGCAGCTGTGTGAGTGCACACACAATGAGAGCTGGGTGTCTCCATTAGCTGCAAGCACTGGGACGTCCTGTGTCAGAGCTGTGTCCCAGACGTGGCCATGGGGAGCCCGTGCTCCGTGTGGAGAGCTGCCTACAAGAGGGAAGGAGTAGTCTGTGGCTGCAGGACACTTTCCCGAAGCTCAGTCGTGGCACAGAGGAGAGGGGCTCCAGCAGGTGGCCGTGTGTCCATGGAGGGGGAGCGGGGGAGATGGGGCATTGCTAGGAAACATGAGCAGTTTGCTAAGTAGAGGAAAAGAGCCAGCAGAAGGGGATTTGCAGGAAAGAGAGGGATGTGGATGGACAGCCCTCGACAGAAGAAGAGCTCATAGGTCCTGCCAGTGCAGAGAAGGAGAGAGGCATGAGTCTGGCCACTGAGACTACGGCTAGTATGGCCCTGCATTTGAGAGAGAGCTCCAGCCCCATGAATTACCTTCTCTGGTAAGTAGGGTGTCAGATCGTCTGCTGAGAGGAAAGGTCTCCTTCAACACTGCCTGTTTCTTCACCTAACGGCCAATTAGCAAATGCAAAGGTGCTAACCCATCATGAGTCATCAGGAAAACACACATTAAAACCACACTGAGATACCACTGCGCATCCACTGGACTGATAGTACCAAGTGTTGGTGAGGATGTGGAGCACCTGGAACTCTCATGAGCAGCTGTTGGGAGTGCCCAGTGGTGTGAGCACTTTGGACAGTTCCTGGGCAGCACCTATGAAAGCACAATTTTATGCTGGGATATGTCCGTTCCGCTTCTGGGCAGATACCCGACAGAAATGAATGTTTAAGTCCACTCCTTATGATCTGCATATGTAACTGCGTTCAGAGCAGCCTGGTGCATAATGACCCCGACTGGATACAGCCCAGACGTCTGTCAACAGGAGAATGGGTAAATAAATTAGAGAATGTTCATACAGTGCTGCCATACAGCATGAGAAAGCAAGCATTTTCATACCTGCCTCAATGCGGATGAATCTGACAGAGTTGAAAGACGTCAGGCACAAAAGAGGACATATTTGTAGGAGTTCAAAGAGGGAAAAGTTAATTAAAGTGGTAGAGGCCATGATGATGGGAACTATCATTCCGGAAGGGGGAGGTGGGCAGCCAGTGGGGAGCCTTCCCGGGCTGCTGGAAATGTTCTAAGCTTGATCTGAGCGGTGGTTGGTTATAGGGGTGTTTACAGATGCAAGGATTCATCGGCTGTTCCCTTAAGCTTTGTACACTTCCCAGAACATAATGTATCTCAACTAAAAAAAAAAAATAAAAGCCTACTACGATGACACAGCTGGATCGTAAGGTCTCCTTGGGAACTGCTAGGCTAGCACAAGCCTAATTTTTTTTTTTTTTTTGCTAAAAAAGCTTTACCATCCTTTTTTTTTTTTTTTTTGGTCAAGTGTCACTTTCAAGAAGTATTAGCAAAATACAGGCAGCCCTCTAGTACATGTCTGGCAGGGAGAGGCTAAAGTGGGTCTCTTTATAATTAAAGTCGTAACTTCTTGTTTATACCTGCAGTGTCTCTGGTTTTGCCCTCCAGCAGCCCGGGTTCCTCCGTTTCCTCCTCATTTCTGTGCTGCTCTTCTTACGTTCTCATTACATTTGCACAGTTGCCTTGACGTCGGGGCTGTGTTCTATTTCAGAACAGTTTCTATCGACAAACAAATCAATACTCTTCAGGGCAGAAGGTCAAAAAAACAATCTCGCCTTCTCGCACCTGTTTCTTTCCCAGTGACTCTGTCTGCCAGAGTGCTTAGCAGGGGAGGACCTTCTCCTGCCATGCAGAGAGGCCACCTGCTGGCCCATCTGTCAGTCCGTCTGTCCGGCAGTCCACACAGGTAGCGTGCATGCACGGCCTCTCCCTGTGTCCTGCTCGGGGCCTCACTCTAATCAGCATGGACCCTGGAGGGCTGGCTGCAACAGGGCTGGCACTGGGCATTCAGGGCACAGAGACGGACCCCGGGAGCACCAGGCAAGGCTCGCATCCGAAAGTGCTCAGCTCCTGCAGACCCAGGGCATGGGGGCCATGCAGTCTCCCCGGGGCATCAGCGCAGGGCCTCTGAACCACCCTGGAAGTCAACAAATGGGCCAGGGTCCGGAGAAGAGCAGCACAGATGATGAAGGTGCTGCTGGCGTGGACTTATGCATGGATCTGTGCGTAAAGATACAAACGGCTCAATCGGCATAGTTTAACGTAATGAGGATGGCGTTTCGGGGTAAGTTCTGATAACTGAATGCCAAGGCTGCACATGCAGCAGGGAGGAAGAGAGCAGCCTGATGACGGGTTGGGAGAAAAGGCGCTGAAAGCCTGTTATTGCCATAGTTACCGTCCTCACTAGGTGATGCTCCCCCACGGTCTCCGCTAGGAAATGAAACAAAGCACAGGCCTGCTCTCTGGGCATGGGCATGTCCGCACCAATGTTCATGCACACAGATCCAGCCTGCTGGCCATTTCATCCATCCCAAAAAGAAGCCTTAAGTGCCCACTCTGTGCGAGGCACAGGGAACTGTGCTGGACTGAAGAGGATGGAAAAGGTTCCTGTGCTCGGGGAAGCTGCGTTTGAGGAGGGGGAGAGTGAACAAGAAACAAGACCAAAAATGAGTAAGGCAGCTTCAGATAATGGGGAGAACCATGAAGATAATAAAATGGGGGTGAGGAATGATGGGGAGCCCCTGGATGGAGTATAGGACTGCTCTAGATGTCATGGTCTGGGAAGGGCCCAGCCAAGGAGAAATGCTGTACAAGAATGTCCCAGGAGAGGGACCAGCAGGTGCAAAGCCTGGGGTTCTGAATGGGTTTGGCCTGTCCCAGGGAGAGAAAGGAGGAGCCGTGGGCCAGGGGTGAGCAGAGAGGGGCACATGGGGGCTAGACCATGAAGGTCATTTCTATACCAAAAACCAGTTAAAATCAAGCATAGGTATTCCAAGAACATCAGATAATACAGAGATATGTTTTATTTAAATGTGACTTGTGCTATTTTCTTGCAGAGCTCAGCCTTCCTGATTATGTTTTTCTTCCCCTAATATTAAAATTAATTTGCATTCCCTTAGCACATACCAGCTGGTTGATGTAGTCGATTGACCTAGAGGTCTGTTGATTGGCAAGGAGGAGACCGCCTAGACTGGGAAATTGGCCATGCACGGTCTACACGGTGGATAAATGATGCACTGTAATTTAAAGCTGAGTTTTAGATGAAGCAAATCAGGACAGAGCAAAGCCAAACAGGAGATTGGAACCCTAGGATTGAGTCTGGGGTTCTGAGAATCAGAAATAACAGGTTTATGGTCCCTGCTGCCTTGCAGATAGCTCTTTTTATAAGAAGGGGAGAATATTTATGCCAATTACTCACCAAGAGCTACAAAACATATTGACTGGATGGATGCTCCTTCCCAAGAGGTCTGGGAGCAAGTTAAAATGCCGTCTCCACAGGCTGGTGAGTGCTGGGATCTTTGTGTAAACAGCCACCAGACCCTTCCATGAAGCCCTCCTCAGCTAATGAGGAAAGGGGAGAAAATCCCCAAATGATCTCGAGTCCCCTTTCACATCACTTCAAAAATGCACAGAGAGCACGTGCGTGTTCCCAGTCTGTCTTTGTCTCATGGTGGTTCCCACGCCAGCCCTGTCTTTCCCATGAGGATACCTTACTTAGCAAGATTGGTGTATGTACTTGGACTCCCCATAACTAAGTGTTTCCACGTCTGTCTCCCCCAGTTTTCTGTGAGTTCCCGGAGGGCAAAAATAAGGCCCCTCATGGAGACTCGGAGGCAGCTTGGAGGAGGCAGCACTGCAGTGGGGGGTCACTGGGAATGTGGCCCGCGCAGGGCTCGGCCCCCAGCCTGGCACCCATCTGTCTGCGCCGATGGGCCCTACTTCCCCCACTAATGGTTCCCGCCCCTCTGTTTTTCTCCCAGGGATGACTGCAATCCCATGTGCCTGCCTGGGGATCTTCTTGGGCGGTCTCCTGGTGAAAAAGCTCAGTCTTTCTGCCCTCGGGGCCATTCGGATGGCCATGCTCGTCAACCTGGTGTCCACAGCTTGCTATGTCTCCTTCCTCTTCCTCGGCTGTGACACAGGCCCCGTGGCTGGGGTTACTGTTCCCTATGGAAACACGTAAGTCCCAGAAATGTCCGCTCCCACCCCTGCCAGCCCAGGGCTGCCTGGACTCATTCTGCATGGTCGGATCAGGGAGCTCTCTTTGTCCCAAGTGGTGACCACGAGTGGAGGGTTCGATGATGCCTCTGTATCTTCCTCCCGGGGTTGAAGAGTCAAATGGACCTTTTGGGTGGAGGGCTCAGACCATTCCACTCATTTTGGCATTTGACTTTAGGAACGATTGAAGATAGATAATACAGATGAATTTTATTTTAAAATTCAGCTTTTTTTTTTTTTTTTTTTTTTTTGGAGAGGGAGAGAAAGAGAGAAAAGTGGGGGAAGGAGCAGAGGGAGAGAAAATCTGAAGCAGGCTCCACGCCCAGCACGGAGCCCGTTGCAGGGCTCGATCTCACGACCCTGAGATCATGACCTGAGCTGAAATCAAGAGTGGGACAACCAACTGAGCCACCCAGGTGCCCCTTAAAATTCAGCTTTAAATGAAAGACAGAATAGATTCCAATCATTCCGGAAATTATCAGAAGCTATCATCAGGCTCCCATAATAATTATAGGGTCTCACCCCTAGTAGGTATTGATAAGTATGGGAAGGAGAAGGAGGTGGGGAATAAAAGGAGAAAAGAGGGAGAAGGGAAAGAAGTTGGTTCTTATGGGACACCTTTTTTCTAGTTATTATCCCAAGACTTTGGCCTAGAGTCCAATCAGAATTGCCCCAGAGGGAATTATGGAGAGCGCTTACATGTCCAGCATCAACAGCTGTCCCCTTTTCTGTGTGAGAATCTGAAACTGCTTGGGGATCAGTCTGGAGCATCCAGGCTGCAGCAGAGTCAACCTGCAGGATACCAGTTCCTCCTCATGCCAGTCTCCTCCTCCAGGCAGGCCATCAGGCTTTCTCTGGTAGTCCTGTGTCCCAAAGATGCAGGAGAGCCGGGCTTACCTGCCACCCGACAAGGTCAAGCAGGCTGAATGGGAGAACACAGGTGGGGGCAGTTGTCCGTATATTCATGCACAGCCCAGGCACTTTACCACCACCAGGGTCTCTTCTGCCCCCACCCCAGCCCAGCCCCCATTCCTCCTCCTCCCAAACGTGGCGCCTTCTGGTGTGTGCATGCCATCAGTAACAGCATTTGGAGAGAAAGACCGCCAGCCTTCTGTGCCAACTCTCAAGTAGTAAACTTGTAGTAGTTCAAAGCACAGGGTCTTACGATAATGAAGTTCTTCTTCATTAAAAAAGAAAAAAAAAAAAGGCTCAGAGCCTACAATCCAACTGCCAACCCTGCCCAAATTGGTAGAGCTCCAATCCCCACCCTCCCCACCCCCGCTCTCCCATGTACGAGTTAGATAGATTTGGGCAGGCGACTCAGCCTGGCTCTGCCTCAGTTTCCTTCTCTGTCAACCCCACGGGGTCACACTGAGAATAAGTACAATAATGTCCGCAGTACCGTGAACAGTGCCTGGCATGTAAATTGTCAGATATCACCGTCATCGTCATTATGAACCCTAGGAGGCTCAGCTGAAAATAATGGTGCTGGAAGGAGACGATTTCTCTCTTACAGAGCTAAAAACACCCACTCCATCCGTTTCCCCTTTGCAGTTTGCGTGCTTCAGGTAGTTGTGCCTTTAATGGTACAAAAGGAAATTTAAAATAACTTGTGTTATTTTTCTCAGGAAGTCGAATCAATCAAACAGACGATAGTTATTGAATCCAGTCTAGTGGTGGTGGTGTTTAAGCATCACAAGGCTTGCTGCGTGCTGGGAGGAGGGAGGAAGCAGAGACGAGGACCGACCCGAGGACGGGAGAAGTCAGTGTCCGGCTGTGCCCGGTGGTGGTGTGGGGTCAGGGAAGGGGGAGCGGGCTGAGGCTGCAGGAATCACGAGCAGCGACACGGAGGAGGTGGCCCCGAGCTGAGCCTGGGCTGCCCCCAGCCTGGAGGGCACATTGGCGCAAATGATAAAGAAGAGGCTTCTTCCACTTCCGGCACCGTTATGTACTGCTCTCAGCGGTGGCGCTGGGCTGGTCCTTGTGGGACAGGGAGGGGTGAGGTCGAGGAGGAGAAGGAGGGGGTGCCAGGCACATCATCACAGCAGAGGGCAGAAGGCTGTCACTGGGGAGATCCAACAGAAGTTGCCCTTCCTCTGATGGTTCCATGTTTCTTCTCTTTTCCAGCTCAGCGCCGGGCTTGGCCCTGGACCCCTACTCGCCCTGCAATAAAAACTGTGAATGCCAAACCGATTCCTTCACTCCAGTGTGTGGGGCAGATGGCATTACGTACCTGTCTGCCTGCTTTGCTGGCTGCAGCAGCACGGTATTGGTGATTTTCTGACGGGATGGGATGGGGCAGGGGACTCAGGCAGACAAAGTAGCTTAAAACCCGTGGCCAGGGGCAGCAGCGGGCAACCACACGCGTTCCATACTTTGTGCGTGTGCACCGTGACTTTTTCTCAGCCTCCACCGCACTCTGGTGGAGGAGCCTCCGTCAGGATGGGAGAACTGCCCGATCATTCAGGCCTTCCTGCTAAATCAAATAGGTTTCCAAAAAGTGTCATGGAGCCACTGGAAGCAGAAATTTCAAAGGAAGCTGTACATATGGAGCCAGAGAACAAAAGATTATGGTTCAAGGTGCTTACCAAGGGTATCAGTGAAACAGCCTGACTCCACAGGTAATGAGCTCCCCATGAACAGAAGTATGTAAAGAAGGGCTAGAAAACCATTTAGAAGACTTCTTCCAAGCCTGAGACTGACTCTAATTTAACCTCTTCCTTAGTTCCCTTTGCCTTTTTATTCTCTACTAGATACCTCCCACCTTTTTTCCATCCCCCACTAAACTGTTTTGTTTTGCTTTTTGGTTTTTTGGGTTTGGGGGTTTTATTTGTTTGTTTTTCCTTCTCCGCTTGAATTGTCCAATTGGCTATCAGCCTGCAGTTTTCTGTGTGCTCTGCTCTGCGTGAAAACGTGATGCTAAGGGACTAGTCATTAAGTCATGCTGATCCCGCCTTCCAGGTGTGTCTCACACCTGCCTGTCCTCTTCATCCACATCCCCACCGTCCTGGTGTGGGCCCTCCTCATCTCTTGCTTGGACCCCTGTGGTATAGTTGCCTAACTGGCCTCACAGCTCAGGGTGGCCCCCTTCTGGTCCATCTTTTGTACTGCAGCCAAAATGACTTCTGTAACACCGCAAAGGACCCCTTCTCGTGCTACCCTGTCACCTATAAGATAAGATCTAGGCACTGCACTGGCTTTGTTATGTGTCTTCAGCACACGTTCTCCATCCTCAGCCACTCCCTTCAGCTCTACTTCCTTTTAGTTTGTGGTATTCAGCTTCCCCTACACAACAGATGTCTTTTTATCCTTCTCTCTCCATTTGGACAACTCCTACACACCTGTCAATACCCTCCTCGAATTCACCCTTCTCTGTGAAGCCATCCCTTTCCTTCTTTATCTTTGGTGCTCTTGCCTCTGCAGTTCCTGGCACCTGTCTCCGCTGGCGGCTGCTCTCTCATTTCACTCCAGTGATCTGCTAAAAGTATTTGTCATCTGCTCTGATCTGTGAGTTTCCTGAGTGAGGGCTGGCATCCAGAACTGCTCCAGAAATGTCCAGGAACGTCTAGATGAAGAGAAAGATGAGAAAAAGAGGGCTGAGTGGCTGCTTTAAAGGAATTTAGAGTTGTAATTACTTGTTTTTCCTTTCCATATTCTGTATCTTTTGGGAGCGGCAATTTCTCTGAAAGAAAAAAAATCGATCACTTATTTTCATCTCCAAAGATTTCATTTTTCCTTGCTTTTAACATTTAGATTCCTGGCCAGTTATTAACATTTTTCCACAGAGAAAATAAATCACCATGTGGGGGGAGCAGAGGGGAAGAAAAACTGATTTTTTTTTTAAATTGGATGATAAAGCAATTTCTTTATGTGAGTGGAAATGAATTTTAAAAAAGGGATGAAGCCTTGCAATTGGTTAAAATAAAAATACAAGCTATTCATTTTCCTGACAACAATTTTATTAACATTCTAATACCCAAAAAAGTTATATAAATCAGTTTTGGTTATTGTCCTGTTTCAAGAATTAAATGGACTCTGTATAGGCTGGTGTCCTGAAGCCAAACAAGTCTCTATTCCAGAGCATTCTCTGACCAAAAAAAAAAAAAAAATTGGTCTTAAAAATTGCATTTCCCTTGATCTTGCATGTGCAAGAGTCTTATTGAATAAGAGCATAACCAGGCTCCTGACTGCTTCCAGCTGCTGAAACAGCAAGCTATGGAATGCAATTATTAGACAGTGAGCTTCTCTGCTTCCCTCTGGACATATCCTTTCTTCACCAGATACCTGCCTTTTCGTCACATTACTGGAGGCCTCGTATTGTCCGCAAAGCAGAGAGGTTCTCCTCCTGCGATTACAAGTCAGAGACTGAGACAGCCGCCGGCCCCAGGGTTAAGTGAGAGTCCCGTTTCTTCCCCATGGAGGCAGATGTCGGGATGAATGAGGGATTTGGGGACACAGAGCCATGTGTATCCTGGAAAGGGGCCCTTGTGACAATCTAGCCTTCAAAACACCCGTAACTGTAGAGCTCACTCCAGCAACTTTACCAAGAGCCCGCGTGGGCCAGGCAACAGGCCTTCCGCCTGTCACTCACGGCCCATGACAGCTTGGCCTAAAGTCAAAGAAATCTCAGGCCACCGGCCAAAAATGAGCAAAAAGCAATTTCAGTCTTTTCAATCTCTGCTGCAGTATTTTGAGAAAATGCCAAATGGTGGGTTATATTCCTGGTGCATTCACTCCCTCCTTCGTTCCTACTTTCCTTCCTGTCTTCGAGTTCCCAGAAAAGCTTTTCCACGACTGAAGGCTTCCTCCACCCTCTTCCCTCTTTCCCTTCTCGTATTATTCCTTCCTGCCCCCCTGCCCAGCCCTGTGCGTCTTACCTCACTGGTCCTCACAGCAGCCCGAGGATGGAGGTGTGATTTTGTGATTTTTACTCCCTGATTACAGACTAGTCCCTTGCCCCAGGTCATGCAGAACGTGGTGGCACTGGTGTTGACGTTGTAGGTCTGTCCGTCTATCCGACACCGACCCCAGTGTCTGACTCGGTGACTTACCTCTTTGGGATTCTCACCTTTTTCCTCCTTGAAAAATACCTCTTCGTTCATACTCCATAGTCAGGACCCTCCGCCCACACAGGCTGGCCCTGCTGCCTCTCCAGCCTCAGCCTCCCCACTCCTCCCACCTGCTGAAGAACGGCTTGCTGTGTTGAACTTCCTGGGGTTTCCCCGACACACCTAGCTCTCCCTTACCTCCGGGCTCCTTTTGGCAAGCACATTCCTCCATTAAGCCCTTGAGATGCATAATCGTTCTTTACCTGCAGCTGAGAAGCCTCCTCCCCGCTCAGCCCTCTTCCAGGGGTGCATCAGCACCCTGTCCTGCAGAGTCCTCCAGCACCTGCTCCATCCGACAAGGTCTGACCCTCCCACCCCCAGTCAAACAGCTTGTTGACTCCTGGGTCTGCCTCCCTAGGCTCCTGCGTCCAGGGACGGGATTCTCTCGTGGACCCTTGCATTTCTAGTGCCAGCCATGGTTCTGGATAAAGGCCCCAGGCTTCCTGAACACCTGGCTGGAGGCCACGTGCTGACCCCAGGGAGCCACGGGTGAGAATACTACTCCCTTGAATAGCGCGATTGGCAGGCGGGTAGGTTGGCTGGTGCAGATTTCAGTACTAAAGCTCCAGTCCCTGTTCATCTCCCACCCGCACACAGCTTCCATCAGAACCTGTGAAGATTGCCCACAACTCAACTAAATGTGGATAAGTCACCAATCGAATAATTCTGGTTACAGGGGAATCTGGTTAGCATTAGTAGTTTCCTATTAGACTTGCCTTGCTGCCCTAGTTTGGGTTTTGTTTTCTTATTTTCTTACTTCCTATCTCCTTGAGTGAGAGCAGTGGAAGTTTCCAGGACTGTGTTTAATATACAATTTCTAATTCTTCTCATTGCGTATGACCAGGAAGGGTGACAAAAAAGATTGCGAGTTAATTTCATAAGCTTCCTTTGGCATGAATATATTGTCCAGATTGTTTCTGTACCTTTCACTCTCAGAAGTAATTATTCCAACGGAAAGCATGTTGGTATGAGGCTGACTGACTGCTGCAAGTTGTAGCCTTTTGATGTACTGAATAATTGAGTAGAAACAAAAAAAAAAAAAAAGAAAGAAAGACTTATATCAGCCACCAGTAGAACGCTGAAAGTCAATCCAAGCCCAGCACCGCAGTTTGTAGGAGACTAATGATAGATCACTAATCTGTCTCCCCACGCCGGCAACAGATACGTGTCTGGCACCTGTTTGAGCGAAGCCCTGAGTTGGTTCTGTGGAGGGCTGGGGGGGGGGTCCATGATGGACGCATGCAGGAAGCTTACTGTTGACTCTCATGGATCTCAGTCCTGTCTGCATATTAGGATTGCTCGAGAACTTTTAAAATCTGAGTCCTGAGCCTCATCCTTAGAAACTCCGGTTTCTTTGTTGTGGGGTAGGATCCAGGCATCAGTAACTTTTTAAAGCCCTCCCCCCACCAAGTGTTTTTGTATGTAACAGAGTTGAGAACCACTGTTCCCCTCCAGAGTGTCTCCACCTCGGAACTGCTGACATACGGGGCTGTGTTGTTCTTTGTTGTGGGGACCATGGGGCTCTGCCCATCAGATGCCAATAGCAAGCCCTGCTCATTTGTGAAACCACCCATGTCTCCAGATACTTCCATAGGTTCTGCTTGGGGGCCAAATCCCCCACAGTCGAGAACCACTGCTCCAGGAGAAGGGATGGGTTCCTAAAATTGTATCTTTCTAGAAGCAGTGTCTGAGCGGACACTAAGCATTCAGCCTTCAGTGTCCTTTTCCTTCCCACCTTTATGTGTTCAAGCACTGGAGAAAGTAAGCTGGTGACTGGAGGTGCCATATCAGCATATTACAGAAGAAGCAAACTGATGGCTTCTATGCCCTCTCTGCCCCATACATGGGCTTATTGGGGTCTGAACCAAGGTTTAAACAGTCTGTGCATTTCATACACAAATCTGGATTTCTGGCCTCTCTGTAAAAGCTGGATGAGAACTGACCTGCCCCTTCACCCCCACAGGGCAGCAATTGCCTGGAGCTGAGAAATGGTCGAACCTGCAGACAAGACATCTGATCCCCCTTAGCCACAGTCTCCGCCCCTGACCACCCCTTACACTTGCGCTGGTTTTCTTCTCTGCTTCCTCTCTTGCCCTCGAAGGTTTGGAGTCTGCAAGCTCTCTCATAGAGCCTGGCCTCGTTGGCCAGAATGGATTTAAAAGTCTATATTCATTCAGGCAATGGCTTGTCAGAAGACGTGAAGATTCTGGAATCAATCCCAACTAGGGCGATGTCACCCTGAACATCTAATATATCTCAGGCCCTGGACTAGGCATTAGAGATACAGAGCTGGAAAGGTAGGAGCTCGTGTTTACGATGAGATGAGATGTAACATATTGATAGAATTGTGTACGAAGGAACACCCATGAGCAACAGCTAACCTATTAAGCGAAAAGAGCATATTATAAGACAGTGTACAGATTATGATCCCTTTTAGTAAAGAAAAGGGAAAATCTAAATACTCTACATGGGAAGATCTATACAGAAGATATATAACATTACCTCTGGCTAGGGACTAAAAAATTAATTTTTATATGTTTCTTTCACGATTTCTGCCTATTACTAAATTATTCAAAATGCACATGCATCCCTTTTTCAGTAAGGAGAAAACTTTTTTATCAAGGAAATTAATAATAACCCGACATTTAAGGATAGGTGGTTACATTCTAAGAGAAGGAAGCAGACACGTGGGGAGATCAGTGAGCCTAGAGGGAACCAGGAATTAGTTTGGGGCAGCTGAGGCTGGAAGGGAGGGGTGCGGTTATTTTCCCCCCAGAGGAGGAGCAGTGGTGGGGTCCTTCTCATGAAGGATGTTTGGGCATTCGGCGGTGGAGAGACACCGAAGGACATCACAGCGTGCGCTGTGTGTGTGCACCCTGGGGGGTGGCGGGGAGGCTCGGACCCTGTGCTCTGGGGACAGGTTCCACTTGGAGGAGAGAGAGAAAGAGGGAGAAGCGTAGGGGCCCGGTGCTCATTCCCTATTCCTGAGCATGAGCCACATCCTTCCCCTTCTGTGTTCTGCCCACACTTCCTGCCTGAGGTGGCTGGAACAAAGCGTGGGCCTTGCCGCTCCCCAAAGACCAGCCCTTTCCTCCCCTCCTGCAGGAGATAATTAAGGCTCTGCCCGGATGTGCTCCAGCATCTGTCTTACAGGTTCTGGGAGTGAGAGGTGGATGGAGGTCTTGCTTTCATCCCAGAATGTTTCTCCCTGGCCATTATCCTTCAGCCAGTGACCTTGAAAGGGAACATGAGAGTCTGTTTCTTCTTGCAGTTTTTCAACATCCCCTTTGCCTTGAGGCACATGGGTTGCTGGTGCTCTCTGTGCTGAGCTCTGAGGTCTTTACCTAAAATACCAGCTTGGGTTGGGCCAATGCGGTGAAGAGATTCTAAGCTACAAAAGGACAGTAATGAATGACAGGAGAGGGTCTGAGGGACTTGGCCGAATCATGAGGGAGTCCGTAGGTGTCTAGGACATATAAGAGCTCATTGCCCCTGGAAGGAAAATGTCCTGATCTGTCCCTCCCTCATTAGGATGTCATGCACAAGGGATCCAAGGTCTCGGAGGCAGCCTCAGGGCCGAGCACTACACGTCTCAGCACTCTTGGTGGCAAACTCCCCTCCAAACTACAGAACGAGGGTCCGGCTTTTAATCGAAATTGTCATTTCTGCCTAGGAACTGAATATGTTACAGAAAGAAAACCAGAAAGAGTATTCTAGAATGTTGGGAGTAACCCTCCAGCTTTCAGTCCAGGAGGCTCTCAGTACACCTGACCTCATCACTCCTGTACCTGTCCCCTTGGAAAAGTCATCTTTCAACCTACAAATCAGTGTTATTTGTACGATTAATAGCAGTTGATGCGTCGGTATTACGTGTAGGGGGAAAAGACCCAAACACAAACAAGTTCATTTGCCAGTATTTTTGAAACATTGCTGAAAAGTATTTTTTTCCTTGTAATATGAGCTGTCAAAATAGCATGCTTATGATTTCCTGCATCAATAGAAAATTAGCCCCAGATTCCAAAGAGTAATTTTTCTATTTTCATGGTCTCCAGCTTTATTGTAATTATTTATCCCCATCATTCTATGTGAAGAGAAACATTTCTCAGTGGAAATTAATGACTGAATGTGGAATACGAGTACGATTTCCAGTGAGTGTGCTACTCTTGTTCATTGATTTTTTCTTTATTTTGTAATGTTCTGGAGTTCTTCATTTTTTTTTTTTAGTAGATGATATATTTGTATTGTTCAGAAATCAAAAAGTGTAAAAAAAAAAAGTGGAAACTCTCCTTTCCACCACTGTCTTCTGTTCACCTACCGTTTGACCCCACCACTCTGCCAGGTAAAGTAATGAGTGCTTTTAGTTTCTTGTATATCCAACTGGCATTTAATGCATCTCTAAGGTCTTTCTTATTCTGTACCTTGTGTGTGAGGCTTTCGTTGTTAATACTTTATGTTGGTGTTCTTTCTGTGTCAGTACATAAAGAACACTCTCGTGCTTTTTGACAGCTACGTAATCTTCCGTTGTGTGGATCTGTTGGAGCCTATGTAACCAGTCCCTGTGATGGGCATTCAGATTGCTGCACAGCTTTAGGTCTTGCAAACATCGTTGTGTCTCTTGGAGTTCTTAGGTCATGTTATGCCCAGTACAAGTCTGCCTATAGGATAAGTTCTTACAGAATTTCCAGGTCAGTCCCATTCTGTCCTCTGGGTCAGCACGGGTACCAGATATTGCCAGGCCAGCTCCTCTGAGCACAGTGGTCATCTGATTATCACCATGATAGATCAGGATGCACTTATTTCCAGGAAAGCCAGACCCCGCCCCCACCCCACCTCACCTCAATATATGACACCAGACAGAGAATCCAGCTCCCCTGGAGACAGCAGAGACTGCAATCCCTCCCACAGAATGGCAAACTGGGAAGACATTCCTTTGAAACGGGGATGAAAAACTGGGCATGTCGCAGGTCAGGAGTGGTAAGCCAATCTCCTGGAGCCTGGTGTATTTTCTTACTAGTTAAATATATCAGGCACTGGCCAGGAGTGCCTTGGGTTTACCACTTCATTCAGGCCGTGATGGTCTACAGGTGGGTTCTGAGACCCATCTGAGACTGGCCCGAAGGGACTGTTGTATCCAGACAGGGTGAGAATTCAGATCCCAGCCCTCTATCATCCCTTCAGTAGAGTGGATCGTTCTGTCACATCCAGGTCTGCTCTGTATTTTCCAGCTTCCTGCTGCTTGGAGCTTTTGCAAGTTTAGGAGTTCCCACAGAGACACCCGGTTAATACCAGCAGAAGGGCTGTCCCCCCACTTCCTTTCTATCTGGGATGGTAGTCTGAAACCCCATTGGTGGAAAGTCATCTCTCGCAATTATGAGAAAGGTGAAACTGTGTGGTCCTCATCTGTGGTTCTTTCCACCACATGTGGACGTGTGGGTGGAAGTTTCTTCCCAGACAGCTGCCTCAGCAGTCAGAGTCCCTGCACCTCCTTTAGCATATGACGTCCAGGCCCATCTTTTGTGTCACCTAAGCCCAAATGAAGGATGTTCCCCATCTCTTGCCATATGGCCACAGGCTTAGCATGTTGCCTTAGATACCCCTTGGAAGGGTTGCCCAGAAGTCCCAGCTGCCCCCCAGACCGTGGGGCCACCCAGTGGTTCCTGGTCATTGTGTCAGACTGAGTCACCTGCCCAAAAAGGAGACCCATCCAAGTCCCTGCTCGGACCCTCTGGCTTACCTCCTCTCCAGCCTCTTCAGCCCTTCTCGAATAAATTAAATCTGAATAAATAAATACAGGTTTGCCCAGAACCTCTGGGAGGGACCCACCCATTTGCATCTTCTTTCCTCGGTGCCAGTAAGCCAACATCTTCGCTGGTTGTATTTCCCACTTCTGCTCTTCTGGTATTAATGACCTTACAAGTGCCTCGTTTTCGTCCAGTCGGCCTGAAGCTGCCCTTGGCCTGTTTTTGTCTCATCCCTCTCCCTGGCTTTGTGCACTGTCACGTCCCTCCCTTTGTCTCGGCCTCAGATCCCATGGCGGCTCAACTCTGCTGTCCACTCACTTCATCCCCGGGGCATTGGCTTCATGGACACATTCACCCCCTGGACCAGGAGGGCTGGGCAGTCGCTGTGTCAGACAGTCTGAGAGAAAGCGGTCTCTCTCGATCCCACGCCATTAGGGGCAGGAGCACAGACCGAATCCGGAGTGGATCCATTTCAGAAGGGGTTTTTCACTTCTCAGAGCAGAGAGGAACCAGGCAGTTGCCTTTTATGGTAAATATAATGCAGTCGAGCCCTAGTCCAGGTATTGGGCAAAAATCTATGACTGAGCATAGGTCCCAGTTACAGATTACTTTTTAAACTGAAACAAAGCTCACCAATCACATGGTTCATTCACCGGGTCCTGGCCCTGATCACTCAGTTCCAGTACTCACATCACATCTCTAAGAGGCTGAGTTGGAGCTCACTTCTTAGGATGCTTGACGAGGCAGGACCACAGCCATCCCCAAGGGGCCTGTTCCTCATTTATACCTGAGCACTCTTTGGGTCCGTGTGGGTCTCAGCCCACCCCCCAGACTTGGACCTCTCTTTTCTCCCAGACTACTGCAGGAATCAGAGACAGAAGGATTTGAGGGTTTGAGAAGGATTTAGGATACAGTGAAATGAATAGGACTTGAGATCTCTTCATTTGTTTGATAAATAACTCTTGACTCCCTGTCATGAGCCAAGCCCTGTCCCCTAGAGCTGAGGATAAATTAGGGAGCAAAACCACAGTCGTGTCTGGCCTCACTAGCCTCATAGTCATGAGGAAGACGGATCAGACGTGGGAGTAAGGGGCGGGGTCCAGAATTACCACCCAGTTTCCAGAGAGTTAATAGGGTACCACTTCTCAGGCAAGAGATGTAGAGGGAAAGGAGGTTGGGGCGGGGGATGTGCATCTGTCAGGGTTTGGTCAGGAAAACAGCACCCACAAGTATGTTGGAAATAAAGAATTTAGTGTGGGAATCAGAGCTACTGTGAACATGGGGGAGTTGGGGAATTACAATCTGGGAGGAGTGAGATGAAGGATCGGAGCACGGTTACTCCATCCCCAGAAGCACCTGCTCAGGTGGGTACGTGGGGGCTTGTGGGAAAATCCCAAGAAGCTGTGTTCACGTGGTTGCTGAGTGAGACGAAGGGGGTGCTGGCCATATCAGCAGGCAAACAGCCATATCAGTAGTTGTTGTCCTGTTATCAGCAGGACAGGCAGAAACGAGGGGGGTGTAAACACGGATGCTAGGGCCAGCCAGCACCTTCTGGGCACCTCCACAGGTGTGATGTCATCCCTGTGTCTGACCTTCTGAGGTAGCGGCCTCTGCTTCCCATCTGCCTTCTAAATTGCACCCGCGTCGTGCCTCCCCCATCTAGCCCTCACCCCTGCAGGGAAGGGGCTTCTAGGGAAATAGCTCCCAGCACAGAGGCGGGGGTAACGCCAAGCTGACAGTGCAGAATCCGGCTCTGGGCGTTTGTTTTGGATTCCTCATGGAGATGGCAACATGCTCAGAGCCCTGGGGCAGGATGAATCAAGTGGGTCTGGGAGGATTATGGGCTGTGGAAGCCAGGGACGGGTGTGGTTCACAGGCATGCACTCGTGGGGGGCGCTCCAGTAAGAGAAAAGTGGATGGTGGGCTCAGGATATGGATCGGGTTCCTGCCTGTGGGGGACAGAAGCCAGCCCAGCCCGAGTGAGGGGGAGCTTGGGGGATGAGGTGGGGGTGGTGAGTGTAGACAGCTAGCAAAGTGTGGTTGTGAAGTTGGAGTCTGAGGAGGGGAGGGAACAGTTTTCCTCAACCCTGAGTAGGGAGAGAAGTGACATTTTAAGTTCTAGGTGGGGGGAAGTCCTGCCTCCTGGTAAACGCAGGGGAAGAGCATGACATATGTGCTCCAAAACCATCTGCTAAGCTTCACCTGCTGTGTCTCAGCTCCGTGAAATGCTCAGGAGAGTGTGCCTCAGACTCTGTCCTCCTCCCAGGAGCCACGAGGTCTCCTCCAGCCATGTGCTGAAGGTCCTGCAGCGGGGTGTGGAGCGTGTCCTCATAGAAGGAGGTGCCGGCTCCTCGGGGTGCACAGAGGGCCCCGGCTCAGAGCCGGCTCAGCAGGGGGATGCCTCCCAGAAGGAGGAGGTTTTGCAGAAGCCCTAGGAAGCCCCCAGGCAGAGGTGTGTGGGAAGGGGCAGAAGGGCAAGGCTTCAGCACCTCTGGGGGAATTACAGGCAACGCCACAGGGTACAGTAACCGGGCTGTTTACACAGAGGCACCTGCTCTGGGCACAGCTCTTAGGAAGAAGGGTCCAGCCCCACACCCTGTCTGTCCACAGCTCTGCCCCGTGGATAAAAGCCCCTGTGCAGGGCACAGCCATATGAGGTGGCCCTGATGGGGCAGGGACGGGCGGCACCTAAAGGGCCTTTGGACACCCCTGAAAGCAACCCCATGTGGCTTGATGGGATGAGAAAACCCCCTACCTATGCTGTGTTCTGTGGGAAGAGAAAAGAAGGCACAGGGAGGATGGAGAGGAACGAAGACAGGCAGGAGGAATGTGAAAGCCAAAGGGGATTTGTTTGACCCTCAGGAGGATTTTCCTTGGCGTGTGCTCTGAAAGCCAAGCAGTCCCAAGAAGAAAAGCAATGAATCATTTATGACTGTATTCATTAAAGGCCTTTGCACTATTATTATCAAATCTTAATTGGCTTGGCGCTTGCTTGGCACTCTCTCCCCGCCCCTGCTCCTCCCTTTGCCATCAGAAATTCCTCTGATGATGGAGGGACCGGACCGCGCCCCGGGGCAGGGGCAGCTGGGCAAGGATCCACCCACAAGATCAAATGGAATGCAGTCCCCCCCTTTTTTTTTTCTCCTTGGATCAAGAATTAATAAATGTGTCTGGTTTGGGCTTTAGCTCACTGCCCGGGCGTGATCTGCTCCAAGCTCCTGGCACCTCTTAGCCTCCTTTGCTTACCCTGCCATGTGAGAATGTTCCCATTAAGCTGCCCCCTCCGGTGGCCCCCCAAGAGCAGCGACTTCGTGCATGACAATACATGTCCTTTGTTCCAAGTGCCACACTGGGCGTCGAACCAGCAACAATATGCAGGTTACCTGATTTACTTCTTTTAATACATTTGGTTGATATTGTCAGTGCATAAAAGAGAGGACAAATTGGCAAGTAATTATTACGTTAATTTGGCAATGTTTTATCCTATTGTGGAGGCACAGTTTCCTTTCTAATTGTACTTGGGGGGGGGGGACCCATAAGGGTACAGCTTATTGAGGGATTCTGGAATGTGGAAATGAAACACACAGGAGATAGGGCATGGGCTCTCCTCCCTGTAAATATTCCTTTATTTGCATGTGTTTTGCAGCCTCCTTAAGAAGCTAACTCGTTTATTCAGGCCTAATTAATGGAATGCCGCAGAATGCATAATTAGGCTGTGACAGCTGCAGCTGATGGATGGCTTTGGGTTCGGAAACGGGAGATGCCCCCAGTTAAAAGGGCTGAATACTTGCATTTCAGAATCTCACCGGCTGTGCGTGCCTCACGACTGTCCCACCCGAGAACACGACTGTGGTTCCCGGAAAGTGCCCCAGTCCCGGGTGCCAAGAGGCCTTCCTCACCTTCCTGTGTGTGATGTGTGTCTGCAGCATGATCGGGGCAATGGCGCAGACACCCTCGGTCATCATCCTTATCAGGTAAGCTCAGACCCAGGGACTGGCGAGCCAGCCTCGCCTCTCGCCCTGCCCCTGCCTACCTCGTTGGGTGTCTGCAGTCCTCAGGAGACCAGAACGTCGGGTACTGTGTGAGTCTCACAGGCCAGCTTCCCCAGGCTGATAGGGATCCGTTACATTGGCCAGGGACCTCACAAGAGACCAGAAATCGTGGCCCAAGGGAGATGATGCACTTTCATATCCTCCCAAGAGTAGACTCTGCAGGTGATTATGAAAGGAACTATGGTCCCGCGTTGACTTTTACAGAGAGCAGCATCGTTGGAGTAAAACAAAAATGGCATTGGACTAGCCAAGTCCTCAAGTCCAGCTCCCGTCCAACCACTGATCAGCCACATGATCTAGGGCACATTTTCCCCTCAGACTTGTTTCTGAATAGGGGCCGGGGAGTCATTGGTCCTGCTGGCCTCCGGCACTGGTGTGGGTCCCATTGAGACCATGGGTGTACCAGAAGTGACCACTCTTGTATAAATAGATGGCTGGAGAGAGCACCCATAGTGTGTGGCTCCCCGTCTCTCGGGACCTGTCCTGGGGGCAGGGGACGTGCCTCCGAGGTGAACTATGGCGTCATCTTCCGAGTATCTTGTACACTTGCCAAGTTACCTAGAGTTGTGTGAGGAACCTAGAAGTGGAATGCTCCATAACCCAGTGTCTACTGAACCAGAGGAAGCGACACCAAACACAGACAGACCCACTTTACTGGGATGCGGCTAATTCACTCCTAGGGGGTAGGAATACAAGTAGGAACGCAATGCTTGAGTGTGACCTGTGCTGACAATGCACATCCCCAGCTGCTTTATCCACCTCCTCTCTCTTTCTCCCCATGGCCACCACATTTCCCGATCTTGGTTATGAATTCCTAAGGAAGAGCATTTCTACAAAGTGCTTATATAAGTGCTCGAGGAGGTCATTAGCAAAGCCTTGTTAATGTGCAGAAGCATTAAGGCAATAATAACAGAGTGCCATTCTATACTTACTAAACTTGAGAAATCAGTGTTAAATATCCACACCCAGTGCTTGCAAGGCTGCAGCAAAACTGGTCAAATTGCATACTGCTGGTGGGATTGAAAAGCCTGTCGCTCCAATTTTCAAAGAAGCAATAGAGCATTGTGAATCACGAGTCATAAAAATGTTCAGATTTTTTATGAGGTAACCCTACCTCTCACCACTTAGGAAAATACTTCTCTACCAGAAAAACAGCTCCATGCTGACAGATTTTTATTACAATGTTAACTATAATAGCAGAAGAACCTGAATTGGAATAATGAATTAAATTATAGTACTGTACCATAGCTCAATGGGATAATGAACATTCTTAAGAATGTGAAAAGTATTTGTGGAATGAACTATTGCATTTAAATTATATATGGAGGTTGATTATATATAATATGCATGTGGACAAAACCCATCAGGCCCTAGGTATGGGTCTGGGGTGGCCGCATTATGGATAACTTATTTTTCATTATTAGAAATTCCTGTGAAGTTATATTGTGTTGGTCACACACAAAACGCACCAAGGTGCAGGAAGAATGACCTTCATGACAGTTAGCAGTGACTAGTCCCCTTCCTCTGCTCCCCATGATTTCTGTACAAAGAGTCAGCTCGCTGTTTGTGACGGGCAGAGCAAACACAGAAAGTTGAAATCTTAATCACTTCCAAGTCCCAACTTGATAAACAGGTCCTGGAGATTTTCAGGAAACATTTGATTCCTTCACATAGATCAGCAACAGATGATCTACATGACCTCGGTTGGGCCTCAGCCACCCCGTAATTCCATGCTCTGCTGGGGCCTGCTGGAGGCACAGGCTCACACGTTGGGTCCATCGAGATGACCGGGGTAGCACCTTATTCTGTCACCATCCCTGTCCACTATGCCATCATAGATGTTCTAGGCAGACACGAGGGCATAGCCTGGGCCACAGCCCAGGTGTGTGCCAGTCCTTACCCTGTCCCAGAGTGATGGCCCCACTGTAGTGTGCAGAACACCCGTAGCGAGGATATAAGCTAACCCCCACTGCGCCCCTCTTTGGAGCCAGCGCTGGGCTCCTGTTTTAATGACGTGTTTACATCCTTATTAGCATTCCCCTTCTACAGATGGGGAGGTGGAGGCTCAGAGAATGGTTAAGCAGTATTCTCAAGGTCATCAGCTCGTAAGTTGTAGACCTAAGCCCCCATCCCTGGCCTTGCCCAGACCTTTCAGTAACATTCAGACCTGAACCTTCCATTTCTGCATAACTAGACCTGAGAAGGAAGACTCCCTCTGGGGGAACCAGTTCCCCAACAGGATATGAAGGGAGATCTTAGCCCCTTGCTCATTTTATTCCTAATGACATGAGAGCTGAAAGGAAAACAAATTAAAAGTGATAAGTATTCTAGCTCATTATGCCAGCATGTTTTCTTGAAAAGGAGAATTTGCTTTTATTTGGATGTCTTTCAATTCAGTACCTTCAAGTGAATGTGCAAAAACCAGAACCATGGAGCTGAAAATAGCTCCGAAGAACTTGGATTTTGAAACATGTATATTCTAAAGAGAACTGGCTGTGGTTCTGTCCAGAAATGCTGATCTCATTGTTGATGTTGTTCAGGTATCTTGTTTCAGCAGCCAGAGAGTGGCTTTCCCATCACTCAGAGAAAGTCTTGACCTGCTGGCCCGTATTGCACTCTTTATAATTGAGAGGAAATGGGTATTTCCCCAAGAATAACACATTTTTAGTTTTCACTGAAAATCTTAGAACTAGGGCAAAGATTGTAAAAACTACATCCATGTTCCTTTTGGTTTGATGGTGTCCTTTGACCACTCTTCCAAGAAGCCAAAGACATGCCCACCTGAGGCTCGAACCAGGTGGTAGGTCATTGGAATGGATGGCATTGGATGGTGAGATGAATGACCTCTGAGGTCATATAAGAATATAATTTTAGCCACTAAATCCATAGTCGGATTATGTATCCTGGGTATTAGATATCCTAGTGGACTTAGATATCCAATGGTACTTTGTTTCTAACATTTATTTTCCACAGAACTGATTGCCTAGGTCCTCCCTGTGTTGCATGGGTCTTCCTGGTCTTTCAGCCATATTGAAATGCTCCTGGTGTTTCCAAAGGCTCAGCCACACCGGACTCGTTCTAGGCCTAGCCAAGTCCTTCCAGGAGTCATAGTCGTGTGCTTACCTCTCCATCTCCCCTAGGGACTCATGATGGCAATAGCATAAGGGGAAGTTTCTCTGCCAGTGGTGTCCAGGATGACCTGAAGCAGGTGTGCATGGAGTCGGGCAAATAGTCTACCTTCACAGCCCCTCACCACCCCACTAGAGATGGGGCCAGCCTGGGTCATGAGTGAGAGACATGTGCCTACCCCTCCACCCACTTACATATTACTCAGCATATCATCACTGCACTCATGGTGAACAAGATACAAATTGTCCCTTGACTCAAGGAGAGAGGACAAGCACTGAATTAATACGAGTTTTAAGAGTAAGAGGCATTTCAAAAGAGATGTGTTATCAGCTGTGAGGGCCCCTTTATCTGGAATTGGTCATCTTTCCAAACCTCCTCTACTGTCATGCTCATCCCAGAAAATGTTATAGTCTGAGAATATTCTAGAAAATGTGCAAGAGAATCATTCTAAGGGACTGTTGTAGATAAACCAAAGCCAGGGTGATTGAGTCAGTTCAAAACAAAGAACCATGACTCTGAAGGTACTTTTCCAACTTAAAAGGTACTGACACTGGATATAGATGAATGGGTTATTTTGCAAGTGGTCCATCTGCGGTGTCAAACCATGCTCATCTGGATGATTTCACAAAATAACCTGAGAAGGTCGAGGGTGTTCATGGTGCTGGCTGTTTGTGAAGCTAGAAGAGAAATGGTCTCCCTAGTTGATATTTCCTCAATACATGTGTGCTACCAACTTAAGATGTTTTCCTGTCCTGGTAAAAGCAAAACGCCTTTAAAGGAAGACTTTAGGGACCACATTTGTATGTCTTTTTTCCAATGACAAGATTAGCCCTGTTATTAAAAACTACTTTTAAGTTCCTAAACTTATCTTGTCACAGCAGTTAGTTGTTTTTCAGACTTTAGGCAGAGAAAGCCGAATGAATGAATGAATGAATGAATGACCAACCAACCAACCCACCCACTAATTTCTAAAGAATGGCTCTGATGGACAGCAGTGGATGACTCTGGGGTCTGTTAATTAAAGCGGAGTGGTAAGAATCTTTTCCTTTCTTCTCTTCACCTCTTTGCATGTAGGACAGTCAGCCCTGAACTCAAGTCTTACGCCCTGGGAGTCCTGTTCCTCCTCCTTCGTTTGTTGGGTATGTATGCTCTCTTTATTCCCTCAATAATGAATTGGATGCTTATGACCAGGTGAGTAAATATCCGTGACTTTGTCCCGTTTCTTGAGCTTGCCTTTTTTTTTGTCTGTGAAGTTTAATAACTATTAGTAAACAAGAGAAACTTTAAATCTGTACGTTTTGCTCTGGATTTAGACCTGTTCTCTTTCGATACTGCAAAGTTTTCATTTATATAAACTCTGTCTCTGTGCCACACTGAATTCTCAGTGGCATAAGAAGGGGAAAGTGATGGCACCAAAGGGAAAGAAAACATTTGATGGTGTAACGTGGCTCCCTCATTAAGCAAACCCTGGGCAGCTCATGAAATGCTTCGTTTATGGGGCTGCCAGCTGGGACAGAGAGGCGTTCTTACAATGCCTCACAAATGGAAACTTTGCACCCTTTAAATTTTTCCAAACTGATTGAGTTTATTTACCTTGGGTTTCCAGCATGGGGCAAATGTGACCTTCATGCTATAGCGCGTAGATTCCAAGGTTTGGTATGTATAAGGAATTAAGTCTAACCCTCTCATTTTTAAAATGAGAAAACAGAGCACAGGAATATTCCATGGTTCTCCTAGGGTCCTAGGACAGGCTTAGGCGAAGCTGGAAAGGCCAACCAGGTAACCCAGCTGCCAGGCATGCCCCACCCTTCTCCCTGTAGACCTCTGTTGCTTTATGAACGTCCCTTTGTCAAGGCCAAGATCAAAACAGGGTAACTTTTTTCCCTTGAATAGTAGTGGCATGGACATTCTATGGTAAATAAATGTGCAAAGGGAGATAACCATGGCGTGTATTTTTAGAGGAAAAATTAAACTTCTCATTCTAAGTGTATCGCTGTGGATGAGCACAAAGACTCAACTATAGAAATGTTTATGAAAATGTTTGTAAAAAATGAAAAAATTGGCAACCACCCAACTGTCCAACAGCCGGGGAATTAGTTACATCCATTATGATCCAGAATCCCAGTAGGATTTATGGCCTCCTCTAAAATTCTGGAAAGTATTTATAGACTTAGAAAGGGTGCAGGACATGTAGAGGGGGAAGAAAAGTCTGTAATATACTATATACTCAAGTGTTTTTAAAGTATAAACGTGGAAAATATTAGAAAGCTAAACACAAACGTGGTATGTTATTGTCTGAGTAAAGAACATGTAAGTCATATTTTCTAAATGTGTTAAAATTTTGTATGAATATGTATGTGTGCCTGTTACTTTTATGATGGGATGAATTCCTGTATAATTGGTATATGGAAGAAGAACATTCACCCTTAGAACATTCATAAGGTCCTCCCTGGGAAATGGCGAGTTCTGGGCAAATGCCCCTCCTCACTTCCCTTCTCTGTCCATAGCAAAATATTTCCAGTGGTTTGCTGTGATCCTTCCTCCCATGCCCAGGACAAGGTCTCAGCATCCTCTCGACCATTATCAATCCATGGATGTTGGTACACATAGGTAAACTTAAATGGCATTTATTTCTTATTTTGATCTTGCAGAAATGCTCTAGGTATGAAGATACCAAGGTAAGACAAGTTCAGTAGAAATTCAAACTAAAACATTTAGGCCTCCCTGGAAGTTGTAGTGGCTTGTAGAACTCTGTAACCACAGGGTAATCATTATGTGTTTTTTTTTTCTTCTCCTCTGGAGGGTTGAGTATGCACTCATCATAATGCCTCACCCCTGCTGCCCTGATTTGGGTGGATAAAGGAGTGTGTAACATCAGGTAGCAAGTTGTGGACCCTTATTTCTGTAAATGATAAAATCGTTTCACATACACATTCATTCAACAAACTAATATTTATTGAGCACCTAATGGGTTCAGACTTCCATGGACCATACCCAGGTAAGTGGGCACAGCTCTCCTCCTGGGGGTCCTTGGGCAAGCTGACCAGGGAAGGTGGGACTCCCCCATCTGTGGAGTTGCTCTAGGGGAATCTCTGCACCTCTAAACAGATGCTAAAGACTCAATATAGCTGGTAAAAAAAAAAGTTACCCTTTAGAATAACTTGATAGCACAAAACGAAAAAAAAGATTGTAAAATATTTCTGAAATGTTAATGAGAATTACGGCACAGTTGAAGACAGAATGGAAAATTACAGAGCTCGTATAATGTGACACTGTTAAGATCATTGTATATTGCCCTAAAGCAGTTCTACTGTTTGTACGTCTGCCCCAGGAATAATCAACCAGGCATTATCTAGAATAGTATTTTTCAACTTCTGTGACTGATCCCCAGCAAGAGATAAGTTTTACATTATGGCCCAGTACACACATACATATGCATTAATATAGCTGAGACAAAAATTTCACAAAACAATACCCTTAATATGTATGTATTCTGTTCTATTCCATGCTTTTAAAAAGTTGGTCATGACCCACGATATTGATTTTGTTTCCCGTTTATGGGCCACAAATCACAGTCTAGAGAACTCCACTCTAGCAGGATACAATAGCTTCATCTTTTACTTAAAAGCAGCTTATCAAAGAAGTCTTTGCAATTGCCTGATTCCATTTCCTGCAGCACCCAGTAATGGGTTACTGTTAATGAGGGGTCAACCAAGAAATCAGATTCCACAACACTGTCGGCCTCTGTGATTGGCCCTGTGTGGGTAGTGGGAATTCAGTGGAGCATCACGGTTTGGTGTGACAAGATACATGATGGCGTCAGCATGGGTGCAGTGGGGACAGGTGGAAGAGCCACCAAACCTGGCCTTGGCAGGGGTGTGGGTCTGAAACCATGTGATGTCCACCTTAGACATGAAGACTGAGCGAGAGTTATGTAGATGAAGAAGGAGAGAGTGCTTTATAGGGAGGGCCTTACAGAAGTAAAAGCCTGGGAGGGAGCATCATGTTTGGGGCTGCAGGAAGCCCTATGTGGCTGGCGTGTGCGGGGCAGGCAGAGACTGGCAAAAGATGGGCAGGAGTGGGCGGCCATCAGGAACGTGATCCGAAAGGGTCGCTGCCCTGTCGATGGGTTTGACCTTTATCTCTAAGGCAGATGAAGTCATGGATGGACTTTAACCAGGAAGTCACCAGATGGTTGTGCATTTGAAGAAATCCCACCGTCTGCTGTAGAGAGAATGAGAATGTAGGGACTGAACAGTAAGCCACTGGTATAACGGAGTAGCTGATGGCCTGGGTGGGGAGGTATGGATGGAAGAAGAACGTTCAAGGCTTCATCTCTGAATGGAAGTGTACACACTGCAGTATGTAAGAGGGAAGAATGCACAGTGAAACCTCCTTAAAAAGGCTTGGATCACATGATGAATGGGGACATGGCTCATGGCAACAGGAAGCCCAGGAGAAGGGGCAATTTGGGAGTGGCATAGACCAGCACTGTCCAGTAGAACTTTCTGAAATAATGGAAATGCTCTATATTTGCATCACCTGTGGCTATTGAGCAGTTGAGATGGGGCGTCTGTAAGTTTTAGTTTTTACTGAGTTTTATTTAAGTAGCCACATGTGGCCAGTGGCTATCGTGTTGGACAGGCTCTGAGGCACCACCCTCAGGGAGGCAGAGCATGAGGAGCATGAGGAGGGCAGCATGGGGAGACCACTCTTTCCAGATACTTGGCTGTGAAGAGTATAAGGAAAGAAGGTAGGACCCAGAAGGGAATGTGAGATTATATTTTTTCTTGTTGCTTTAAACGCCAGTGGCAAGGGTCAGTGTGGCTCAGGGAGCTTCCCCAGCAGCCCTGGAGTAGAAGTAGAAACGTGGTTGGTAGTATCAGTGGCAGGTGCGCTGGAAAGAGTATGGGGCAAAGAAATTAAGGATGATGGCCAAAGCGGGGTTAAGTGGTGGACCATGGTACATAGGCTGGGTAAGGGAAACAGGACACAAAGCCCAGGGTGTGGCATGGCCAGAGAGGAAAGGAAGTAAGTGGCTTTGACATTGAGGAAGAGTCGATGAAAGGCTGGGATGAGGAACTGCATGTCTGTGGAGAAGTCCAGATTACCCAGGACAGTGGCAAAAGTTGAGTGGGGGAGAAGGACACTGAGCTGAGTCAGTAAATTCAGAGTAAACGGAATGGTCTACTCATAGCAGAATAATTGATGCATTCAAATCCGTCCTCCTTCATCCTTTTGCAAATGTCCTGATCACTGCTTTTCTCTCTGGGTGTTGGCAAGACCATCTGCTTGAAGGTCTGGTCCAGAATCTTGACCCTGGGGTCTACTGCATGCCGTGGATGTTACACCAAGTAAAATTAATGGAAACAGATATTCACTGAGATCCTGCTACACCCAAGGCACTGTTCAAGAGGCTGCAAAGAACATAAAAATATGCAGGAGCCAGTATCCTGCCTTCATGGGGCTCCAGTATGAGAATGAAGCAAGTACCAGGGATATGTAGGGCTGGATATATAGGTCTGGACCTTGAATTTCAAGGGAAGAAAGATTTTACTTGGCTAAGTAGTTGCCATTGTGGAGCAAATGACAGATAAAGATGGGAGAGTGGATACGCACTCAAAGTTCTGATTTAGGGAGATCAGCCTGGGAGCAAGGTTGTTCCGCAGGGTGCGACACAATGAACCAAAGCATCGGAGAGAGAAGCAGCAAACCAGGGTAGAGCAGTGGAACTAAAATGGCAAGGACAGGTGGAAGCGTATGGTGGAGGTAACATCTATTGAAACCCCCACGACTGACTAGAGGAAAGCAAAAGAGAACCAATAGAAGCACAAGATGAAGAAGAGGATTTCAGCCCCTGGGACTGAGCATATGGAGAAGCCTTATCATAGAGTAAGAGACACAGTCAGTCGTCTCAAGGGTATTGTCGGGGCTGGGCTGGCCATCAGACTTTCCTCCCACAAATGCCTGCTCTTAGTTTTCAGAGCAACCCGCTAAGCAAAAAACACAAGAGAACATCAGCCTCTGGGTGTACCTCTGGATCCATGTGTTCTTCCTGAGCAAACTATCCTCGTGTCTTGGGTGATTCATGAACTACTCCAGGAGCAGCGCATCTAGGAAGCTCCCGATGTGGCTGGTCAAACATTTGCTAGGCTCCTACCCTGAAGTCTTGAATCTAAAGAAGTTCTACAGGCAGGTGGAAGAAATGAACACATTAAATGAGCGCTTTGGAAGAAGTAAGCACAGCGTGCCGGAAGCCGTAGTCAAGAAGGCATGCACCCAGGGATGGTTGCGGGTGGGGTGTGATGGTCTGGGTGCATGAAAGACCCCTCCCACTCACCTATGCATCTGTTTGCTTATTCAGCAAACATCTATTAAGCAGTGGTGTGTCCAACATCCTGAAGTCCCCTCATCACCCAGGATTCACTTCCTTACGTGTGCTAAGGTGGCATGCATCTTCACCGTGGGCCCCTCTGCAGGCAGGCCCAGCCGGCTTTGAGTACCCCCTGCCATTCCTGACCAGGTGGCCTTCGGGAAGTTATTTAAGCTCTTCGGGCCTCAGTGACTTTAGCAAGGAGCCCAGTAACGAAGTGAGAACAAAGTAGCACCACCCAACTTCCTAGATTTAAGAAAAGGGAATGTCGGGCGCCTGGGTGGCTCAGTTGGTTAAGCGACTGCCTTCGGCTCAGGTCATGATCCTGGAGTCCCGGGATCGAGTCCCGCATCGGGCTCCCTGCTCGGCAGGGAGTCTGCTTCTCCCTCTCCCGCTCCCCCCTCTTGTGCTCTTTCTCTCTCAAATAAATAAATAAAATCTTTAAAAAAAAAAAAAAAGAAAAGGGAATGTCAAATACCCATGGGCCATGTGGGCTGGTGCCAAAAGTCCAGTAGTGTCCTTGGCCTTGCTGAAGCAGAGAGATTCTGTTTTTCCACCAACCCTCTCAGTAGGACATGTGCTTGGACATGACAGTAATTCTGTCAGGCTGAAGAGGGATTCCGTGGTGATTCCAAGTCTTTGGAAGTTAAACCGGGGAGGAATGGGTAGGTTTGGAAATGTAAATGGCAGGAGTAATTTTCAGCTTCCATTTTGTCCCAAAAAGGTATGTGAACTTAGTTTTCTTACAAAAGCCTTTAAGTTCACCTTTAAAGTTTAAGACCAAAGAATATAAATAGGCCCAGCTTTTTCAAACAGGGGACTGAATAGCCAAAATATAAGACCATGGGGTTTAATTTCCGTTAATAGATTTCAGGAAAACAGAGACCATTTCCTTGAACAGTACTGCATTTTTGCATTGATATATATAGGCAGATAGATAGCTGCAGTTTGGGCCAGAGTATAATAGGAAGTAAGATTTAATCCTTCTAATATTCTCTGTAATAGCACGTAACAGCACGGAGTCTCCGGATACCGTCCCCAACATACAGTGGGTTCCCGGAGTCCCAGTGATGGGACACTGGTTCATGCCCACTCCATCCATGAGCTCCTCCCCAGGAGACATAGGGAGAAGGGAAGGCAAAAGGGAGAGCATGCTACTGCAGCTCCAGGGAGGAGAGTGTTCTTCTAAAACACGCAGTTTCTTAAAATACTGCACCATTATCACCCTCCCTCTTTATTCTCTAGGTAATTGAGGGCATAACAGAATGAAGATGCTCAGAGCAGAAGTAGGCACTAATTTTACACCTTATCCACTTGGCCTCCCTTCTGGAAGCGGCTGATTATCCTCCACAACTGACTTATTCTTACGACATGAAGGATTCTTGCCAGTTGCAGTCATTCTCTGAGTCTTGGCTTGAAGAGTGTTCTGCAGCTCTCTAGAGATGGTGCTGTAAAGGGGGACACGTTTCCAGGCATCCAAAGAACAAGAAAGGCACCAGATCTGTTAAGAGCCGGCTACGTGAGGGGCTCTCACAAATGCCGTCTCATTTAATCTGTATGAAAACTCCATACCAGAAGGCATTTTGTGCCCATTTTAATAAACAATGCAACTGAGATTCATTGAAGTTGAGTGACTTCCCAGGGTCACTAGCTCCCAGGTGGCAGAGCTGGAATCCAGAGTCGGCTGTCTCCAGTCCCAAAGCTCTCATTGCCTCCCCACCACCAAGCATCCTGCAGCCGTGAGCTCCCTGCCTGAAGAAAGGCGACTGTCAGCATTTTCTCCTGACAAGCATCTGCCAGTAGTCGTGCCTGAGGTGTTTTCCAAAGTACTGTTTGCTTACAAAACAGTCTGTCAGCCTTCTCAGTGCATTAACAACCCAGGAGAAGGGAGGACTCCGCACTTTGCAAAGATCAGAACCTGTGTGTGTGTGTTTCCCCCTCTACACCTTGCAAAGATCAGAACCCCTGTGTATTTCACCTCTGAAAGCTTCAAAACCAGCCTTCCGCCAGCCAGTTATTCCTAGGAGCTTAGCGGGAGGGCAAATAAGATGTTTTCTATAGCCCTGGAAATCCCTGATAAGAGCCCTAAAATCTCATCAAATCAACAAACTTTGAATTAGTAAGAAGGAGATTATTGGGTTTGGGGTTTTGAAATGTCAAGCCTGGGACAAATAATTAATCTCTCAGCTTCAGTTTCTCTGCATATAAAATAGGGGGTGTTACAGGGTTATGGAGGGGTCTTATAATATATTGAGAGTACCGCCCCCACACAGTGCTAGGGAGAAGGGGTAGTTAATAGTAGTTATTGTGTTAACCTTAAAAATGAAAGTTATTTACTAGCAAAAATGGATTTATTCAGGAATAACAGAATTGCAGTTCAGGACATACAGGCTACTGCAAAACCACAGGCAAGTCCCATTGTAAACAAAGGAGAGGGGTCTTTTTTTATCTAGAAAGAGGAGGAGGTTGGGAGGGGTTGTTCTGAAGGAAAGCACAAGTCCACAGTGGTGATGGGTCCTCAGTGGCTGAGTTCCTGGGATGGTGCATTAAAGGAGATGCAGTGTACTTTATTCCCTCTTGGCGCCCGTAATTGATGATTCTTCCACTGGGATCGTTCTTCCCATTTTTAACCCTGAGTGGTATGCCTCCCTAGTCTATCTTCCCCACTCCATTTCAGTGAGGTGTCCCTTTATTTTTACATTTTCCCCTTTTGATCAAGATCTTTCTCCGGAAGCATCACTGAGCAAGAGTCACGTTTTCGTAATTCAGTGGCCTTTGTCCCTCATTGCCAGGATGGATCTTTCCTGGGTGTCGTGTCACATGGCAGTGGGACATTGTACAGATGGGAAACCTACTGAGGTCCCATTCGAGTAACAAGGACAGGTAGCAGAAGTCTCAGGCACTGGAGATCATGTCCTTATTGGGTATAGTGTTTTTACAAAGGTTTGACAGGTAGTAAGTACAGAATCAAAAGTAACACGACCATTCCAAATTGTGTGATGAGGTTTTAAAACAAGATCCTAGATCTGAAAGGAGCCAACTTAAACTATTGGCCCTCATTCCAGCTTAGGGAAGAAAAATCCCCCTTCCGGAGATAAACCCCAGAGTCACATATGCCTCCTGGGAGTCCCCACTCAAAACAGTCATGAGGACAGAACAGTGGACACTGCAGGAACTCCCTAGAAGAATTAACCACGTGCATTTGGGAAGATACACTGCATGTGTATAAACATGAAGCAACCGCGGGTGAACTTTCTGCAAAACAGCGAAACTTCAGAGATGTTTAAAAGCAGCATTGTTATCTTGAAAGAACTGCTGGAACTTAGAGATGTTACTAATAATAAAGTTGAAATTCGGAAACCATGAAGTTTGGATAAGATTCTAAGTCTGTTAATATCCAGATGAAAAAAGACAGACTTCTTTGAGCCCAGAACCTTCTCACAGGCCTGGCCCACGGATCCCACCAGATGTCGTCTGCTTCGGTGCTGGGAGATCTTTATTTTCAGGTCACCAGGTGGGTGCGGGTCCAGTCAGGGATTGGTGCTCTCTTTGGATGAGTCACGTGAATCCAGGAGTCCATTTCCTGGCATTTGGCAGCACAGGGTTGGTTAGCAGTGCGAGGTTGAAGAACATCTTCCTGGAGGTGTTGTTGCCAGATGTGATGCTCAAGGTCTTCATCTCCCATGAGGGCACAGTGAAAAGATTGTTCCACTGAAGCATGGCTGTTATTACAGAAGCAATGAGGCCTTTACAGTATTGAAGTATACCTTATCAGTGGCGGGTCAATGTGTTGGGCTTCCAGTTGCTCAAGAGGCCGATATTCCAAGAGACGAGTTTGTGATTGGAAAGGAACATGAGCTTTAAGGCTGGTCACGTGGGAAGAAGGCAGACTCTTGTCCAAAAGCCAACTCTGAGGTTTCCACCTGGCCCAGAGGTTTCTAAAGGGGTTTAGGGTCATCAGCAAAGGGAGTGCAGTGGCCTGTGACATTTCTTGATCATGTACAGACGGGATGCTGCTGGCTATAAACATTCTCTCCATGCTCGGGGGTGCCGGTTCTTGTCTTGTGATGTGCAGGAGTACTGTGTTCCACGGGGGCAAGGGCAAGGTCTACAGCTACACAAAGAGTGGTCAGTAAAGTCATCTGTGTGACCTCAAAACAAAACAAAAAAACAAACATTTTGCTTTAAAAATTGCTAGGCTAATTAGAAAGCTGAGGTGGCTTCAAAGAGACTTGCTGGTGTCTAGGGCCTGGCAAAGTTCTGGTCCTTCTCAAGGCCAGTGGTCTGCAAATCTCCAAGTAAATTAGTTCTGCTACAGATCAAGGGACTTAGGTCAGCAAGTAAGAGTTAACTTGCTTCACGTTAACACACTCCTTAAGACCAGCTGGAGTGCTATTACCAAAGGAGGCAGGAGACAAGCACATTGGACATCCTGTGACTATCCCAGCAGGGGTGGAGCTGAGATTTAGAAAGCAAAGAGCGGTGCTTTCAGCCAGGGTTTTGGGAGGGTTCGCTACAAATACTGCCAATGGAGTGTTCATAGCACTGTTAGTCCATTCAAATAACCCTGAGGACTGAGAATGGGATGCACAATGAAAGTGTTCCAAAACTGGCCAAACAGCGCAGACTTTCAAAGCACCGGACAGGTTAAAATGGGGTCCCCAATCACTATGACGTTCGAGAAGAGCTCCCCAGGTGGGAATCATTTCTTCTAACAGAGTTTTAGCCACAGAGAAAGCAGTGGCCTGTCTGTAAGGGAAAGCCTCAGTCTGGTGAGGAAACATACAAACCATGACTAAAACACGAAATTCACCTGCAAACCTGGAATGACCCATTAAAAAGCGTCCTAGAGCAACGCAAACAGGTTTCCCTGCATTGTGTTTTGGACAGGGGGAGACAAGTGAGGCATGCACATTGTCCACCTTCTTAATATTTCCTCACCAATATTGGTTCATACATGCTATCATTTTGTCAGTAGACCAATGGTTTAGTACATTTGTAAGTAGTGGGAATTTTAGAATTTCTGGTAGGGCCAGATGGTTAGTTGGTTCAAAGCAGAGTTCTCTCTTTTTGTTGAACCAACAATTATTAGACTTCTACTACTGTTTTTCCTTCCCGGGGGCCTATTGTTGGGCATCTCTGGTCAGTTTTTCCAAATGATCATTTGCGAGAACATCCCTTTGGACCATGACAGGTTTTGAGGGATCTATTTGAATCTTGATGTGAGGTATACTGTGGATTCTACCAATAACAATTGAAGATCTTGCCCATAAAAAGGATGGTAGCTGATCCAACAGGGACAAATGATTGGTGTCCCCAGACTCAGCTACAGTGCTGGCAGAGTTGGAGCAAATAATAGATGCCGAAGGGTCCTTTAATTTGCCTGGTTGGCTATTTTGATTACTACTGTCAGGTTCTTTGGAAGAAAGAAATTCTGGCATGATATTTTTCTAAGAAATCCCAGCCCAATAAATAAATGAGAAAAGGGTGAGTATCAGTGGGCCTAAACAAAGGGGACTACGTTCAGAGATGGGAAGCTGTTGAGGTTTATTAAAGATCCCCACTATTTGAACTGGTTTCGTATCCGAGGCAGGGGCTTGAGCAACGAGAATGTAGCTCAGGTATCAGTAAAGACAAAGAGATTCATTCCCAATCTGGAGAGTGGTTTCTCTGAGCTGATCAGGAAAGAGGATTGGGAAGAGCTCCTGTAGTTCCTTGGAGCCCCAACACTGGGAATTAAGAGGCCGTCGAAAAGGCTGGATAGAAGGCTGCAGGTGCCTGAAGCACTTTGTAACCATCTTTTTCCACGGTCCTGGCCCTTAGCAGTAATATCAGAAATTAAGGAAGGGTTGGTTTTGTTGAGGGGTGTTCATTTGCCAGCATTGAAGATTAAGAATTTTAGTACTTTCTTTTAGGTGACTCATCTAGGGTACAAGTGAGCTGATTTGCCAAATTAAATCTGCGGTGGGCAGTTTCCCATTCCAACCTGATCCTTTTAACTAAAGAAGAAATACCGGAGCGCCTGCATGGCTCAGTCAGTTGAGTGTCCAATTCTTGATTTTTGGCTCAGGTCATCAGCTGAGGGTCGTGAGATTGAGCCCCGCGTCAGGCTCCGTGCTGAATGGGGGCACGTCTTTGGATTCTCGCTCGCTCACTCTCAAAAAAACAATAATAAAAAGAAAATAAATAAAATACCATGTTAATAATAACAAATAATAAATTGAGTTCAGTGCTCCCCGGGTGGATTCTACATCTAAAGGAAGACCAGAATGTTCTTTAAAGACAATTTGGAGTTGATTGTAATAGTCATGAACAGGTTCATCAGGCTTTTGTGTGCAAACTTGAATTTTGTTCCAGTCAGCAGGCTTAGTAAAAGCTACTATAATTGCTTGATGAAGCTTTGCAGAGGGTGTTCTAGCATCCTGCCAAAAGTTAGGGGTCTGTTTTCTCTAAATCCCCTTCAGGCTGTTCCCATCGGGCTAGTTTCATCCATTGTTTGGCCAGGCCCTCGCCAACAGGAATGTGGACTAATATAAATCTGAGAAATCAGGTTGGTAAATGTGAATAACTCTGTTAAATTCTTCAGCAAACCTTATGGGGGTCCTCAGTCACTTTGGGAAACTCTAACTATGGCTCACAGTTTGGCCCTAGTCCAGGGAATATAAGAAATGTGGGGCTTATTTGGATCCTCCGAGACTTAACTTTAAAGGAGATTTTAATAGGTCTGGGAGAGGAGGGAGAAGTTCCTTCATAGGGAAAGCGAAGTTGAAAGAAAGGATTAGCTTGGGGGAATATAGAGGGACCTGCAGAGCAAATAGAGGAAAATGGCGCCAGAGGTTGGATCTGAGCTAGGAGGCTGCCATATATCCTGAGACAAAGAGGAACAGGGAAGAGAAAAGCAGCTTTAGCTGCCCTTTTTTCTTTGTTTGCCTCAGCTAGTATAAATTTTAGATTCCTGATAATGTTTGGAAGCTGCAAAATACCAATCAATATAGGCATGCCATTCAGTTGATAATTTTAGAGCCAGGCCTGTCCAATCCAGTTTTGAGAAGAGTCAGTTTAGGAAGATGGAACGTTCCCCACTAAAGTTCCAAATGACTTTTGGTTAAGTTGGTCCATTTAGTTAGAAATGCGCATGAAGAGGGACTGCAGTTTTTAAACATAAAACCAGCTGGGGTCCCAGAAGGGGGAGGGCACCCCCTAAAGCATTTTGAGGGCTGGGACTCCATTTCTTAGAGGTGTATTCTCTAAAGTAACAAAAATGTCCTAAACAGCACAGTTTTTCAACAGGAAAGACGTGATTCCAAAAGGAATCCTACCAAAGGCCAAATGAGTACTCTCAGAAAGAACAAAGCCTTAAAACAGATCCCGAATAGTCTGGAGAGCTCAAAACACAGAGTGGAGCTTGAAATCCAGGAGAAAACTTACCTGCAAACTCTAAGGTCATCAGGAGAGCAGCTCACTTGGCTCTGGGTGCCCGCACCGCTTTACTCACAAAGTATTCTAGCTTTTACTAAACCTGTTGATTGGATCCTCTCTGGATCCCACTCTGATCACTAAATAATGTGAACCTTAAAAATAAAAGCCCATTATTTTACCAGCAAAAAAAAAAAAGGGAGGGGGGTTATTCGAGAATAACAGGATTGCAATTCCGGGCATGTAAGCTACGGCAAAACCATAGGCAAGTCCTATCCTAAACGCAGGAGAGGAAGAGTACTTTATGGAGGAGGAAGAGGACCTTGGAAGGGGTATTGAATGAAAGTCCATTGGAGAAGAGCAAGAGTTCAGGGTGATGACAGGTTCTTACTGGCTGAGTTGCCAGGGTCATCCATTTGTTGTAGGAGATACGATGTACATCTTTCCCTGTTGGGGGTCTGTAATCGACAGTTCTTCTGGTTGTATGGCTCCCCCTTCTGTCCTCCCTACTCCACTTTAATGAGGTTTCCTTTCGTTAACTTCCGCCATTGTAAGGGAGTCTCCCATTGGTGTCTGGGGAGGTGGGATCTTGCAGGGACTGGCCGAGCGTGTATTTGGTCCACCTGAGTGAGAAACAGAATGAGGAGTGGCCGCATGTGAGAATTAGCCACCAGGTGGAACTCCCCTCTGTGACTAATCAGGTGAGTGCTAGAATGACCTCTAGTGAAAGAGATCCAGTCAGTTCTTCCTCTCGTATTCTCTGCATACCTGATAGCCAGAGCTCCCCTTTGGGGAAGAATATTTAAAGTCACTATAAAGGAGAAGATGAATTTGGTGGAAAAGCCAATTTTTTTTTTTTTCAGAAATCTAAAAGGAACCTCATAAAGGTTATACTTAAAGTATTAAACCCAGAGTTTAAACAGTTACCCCAAGTCCCCTGTAGAACATGAATCAGATAACAAGAGCTCTGGCCATGTGGAAGAACCAGACCTGTGCATAACACCGCATTTGTACTGGTGTTCACCTTGACCCTGGCCGGGGGGGTGGTATTAGCTCCATTTTTAAAGATCAAGAAACTGAGACACCAAGAGATGAAGCGACTCACCCCAAGGCTTTTGACTCAAGTTAAAGGTTCATTCTTTTCTCTCACAAAGGCTCTCCAAAATGTGAAAAACTTTTCTAGGCACTTAGCTTTCTAATTTCTGTTTGAAGGGTTTTTCTGACTCCTTCCAGGGCTGCCTCATCTGGTAATGGAGCTTGACAGGCAGGGTAAAATTGACACGGTTAGCACAAAGAAGGATGCCCTACTTTAACGATAACAATATTTTTAAAACCCTTGCACAGATACAGATACATGAAGGAGTTACGTATTGGCATTTTAGAGGGCTGTTTAGGTCCGAGCAAGGATTAAAGAATGTCTCCTTTATATTGCAAATTTCCTGGGATGTGCTGAAAATAGGACCTGATTTGCCCAGTGTGGATTTGCCTGCAGCTCTTGCAGCCCCTGGGCTGTCCGTCCCTTCGCGTGGCAGAACGGTTGTCAGAGGTTTCGGAGTCTTGGCACCTCATTGCTGGGTGATGGGTGAGCTAGGACAAAGTGACCTCAAGAGAGACAGGAGAAAAAGGAGGAAGGAGCACTTGGGGGCTATCACAACTCCTAAAACCCAGAGAAATCTGGTGAAGGGATTCAAACGATCCCATTGGGCCATAGAAACAGCCAGATTTGTCCCATTCTTTTGCCAAGTCTGTCAATTTAAATTGGCTCCAGATCTCCATTTCTTTACCTAAATCCTGTGGCGTGTGACTTGGTTTCTCCTATGTGGTTGTCAGGACAGTTAGCCCAGTGGGTTCATGTTCAGTTAAATGAAGAAAGGCATTTGTTGGAGGGGCTGGGAGAACTCCCAGCGGCCCACCGGTGAGGAAGGCGTCAGACACTTTGGGGCAGAGAATGCTGGGATGAGGACTTTCCTTCGGCGGGCCCAAGCTGACTTAGAAGCTGCAAAGAGGGAGCAGATCGTGCAGGATTTTGAGCTTGGAGTTTACCTATGGAATCAACCTGCTTGGGCAGTTTTAACGAGGTTTCAACTAAAATCCCTTCTCTGGGGTTTCTCTCCGGGCTGGGGCCAGAGCTGGTCGGTGCCAAGGCGTCTGGGGAGCCAGGAGCTCTGCCAACCTCGTTCGCACTGTTGGGGCAGTGCAGGCCCCCTCACACCCATTCTGGGCCTGTCATTAAAACCAAGGAAGTGCTGTTTCCCTCAGTAAGCCTTTTCCCTCCCTGGCTCAGAAGGGAGGGACACAGCCTGGGTAACACAGGTGTTCTAAATCTGGGGACCGTGAGTGGACTTTAGGGGCCCACGAACGCCCTGAAACATGGGTGTCATTTTGCAGGTAGATGTATTTTCCTGGACTAAGGATCTGTATCTCATCACATCGGATTCTCAGAGGGACCTTCCTTGATAAAACGTGAAACTCTGACAGTCCAGGGCTGGCCCTGGAAAGAACACTCCAGATCGCAGGCTACCCCAGCACTGGGATCTCAGCTACGTTGCCACCTGCTTGCAGTGATCACATTCTGCTTTTGAGGTCTCTCCCTGGGTATGATTGGCAGCACATTCTGGCCTTGGGGATCCTTTTTTTTGTGAAGCAATTAATTTGTATTAATGAGCCATCCATGGATTTCCCATAGTACAAATGATAGGCTTTCCCCCCTCACCAGGGGATGCTTTCACAATCCTGACGACCCGGCCACACACCAAACATTCTAATTCAGTTGTCCTAGGATGGAGCACCTTGGATGATTTTAAATGTGCAGCCAGGACTGATAACCTTTGAGCTTGGACAAGGGACAGAAACACAGACGTGAATTAAGGAGACTAGTTTTTATCCCCTCTGCCACTTTTGATCACTGGTTGAAAGCACCTGAAATACTCTATTGTGAAGGTTTTAAAACCAGTTTCCAGCTCAGGACAAAAAGGATTCAATGCAGTGGTAACGTCTAGGGGAAGGGAAATTGTTAGCATGTGTGCAGGTATTTTCCATCTTAGATACCTGCGTACACGTGTGCATGCATGTTATGCATGTTTATGTACATGTATGTGCATACATATATATTATCACATGTATGTGTATATAGACACAAGGTAAAGGGTACTCGTGTTCAACTTCTGGCCCCAGCTCCCTCTGCTCACACACACAGCCTTAGAAGGGCCGTGCGGGAACACAGTACATGGAGTGCAGTACCCTCCTTGCATTTCCCTCTAGGAGGTCGCACTGTGTCGACACCAGGAACGGTAAGGAGAGTGGGTACACGCGTGCGGATGGGGAGAGACCAACCTGCGGAGCCGGAGCGGGAGTGTGATGTGTTCTTTGCCCTCTCGCAGGCTTCATCCCCCCTCCCCTCATCTTCGGGGCTGGCATCGACTCCACCTGCCTGTTCTGGAGCACCTTCTGCGGGGAGCAAGGCGCCTGCGTCCTGTATGACAACGTGGCCTACAGATACTTGTACGTCAGCATCGCCATCGTGCTGAAGTCGTCCGCCTTCGTCCTCTATACTACCACATGGCAGTGCCTGAGGAAAAACTATAAACGCTACATCAAAAACCACGAAGGCGGGCTGAGCACCAGTGAGTTCTTTGCCTCTACTCTGACCCTAGACAATCTGGGGAGGGACCCTGTGCCCGCAAGCCAGACCCATAGGACAAAATTTATCTATAACCTTGAAGATCATGAGTGGTGTGAAAACATGGAGTCCGTTTTATAGTGACGAAAGGAGGTTGAACTCTGTATTAGTAATCAAAGGGTCATTTTTCCTAAAAAAAAAAAAAAAAAGTTTCCAAAAAAAAAAAAACCCACAAACTCAGTACAGACACACACACACATACACACAACACGTACACACAACACGACCTTTGTCCTCTTTCTCAAAATCAGAGCCAGACAGGATTCAGAATAAGGAGAGCATGGGATCGTGTGTTTGTCGTCCGACCTGCTGGGGCCCAGAGTCTACTCTTTGAAGGCACCTCATGCTTTTTCGGGATGCCGACAGCTGCAAGCAACAGGCACTGCCAAATTCAGGGAACAGTGGTGGCCAGCTTGGAGGATGGACGTTTCTGGATATACATACACATACAAAACAAATTTTTTTTAAAAGTCTACTAAACATCACAAGTTGACAACCAGGATAAGCACTAGGGACACATACCCCGTGCTACCTGCCTCCTCCACATGGGGGTGGGGAGCATGCAAGTTGGAGGAGCGGGTGCTCCCTCCTCTAACTTTCGCAATATGGGTCACTGTGTAGACGACTCACCCAGTCTGCATGTGGTTCAAGGCCCCCGAGTTCTCTCAGCGATGCTAATGGGTGATCCGTGCTGGAGTCTAATTGGCACCTCTCACCAGCTCCATGTTCATGTTCAAGACTGAGGGCCCGAGGGGGGAGCCGGGCATGGGGGGCCAGCACCTCACCTCCCCCCCACCGCAGCGCCCCCCAGCCCCGCAGAGTGACCTCAGGAAGCGGTGGGCCTCCCCTGGCTATGACTGACTTCGCTCAGAGCCGGTGAAACCCACACAGTCCAAGTCATTTGCTTACATTTGCCAAACATTTTACCATTTTTAAAGGAAAAAAAAAAAAAAACGCAATGCATATGAATTTCAAACTGTTGTATGTATAATCCTCTAATACTATTTTTAACCACTTCTAAAATCCGTGTTAACCCTTCAATCACTAACACAGTTCTCTAGGCTGAGTTTATTATGCTGGTTGCTTTTTCCTTTCCTCCTCTTTTTAATGCACCAAAAATATAATGTGATTCGAGGGATGCAATTAATCTATTGTAATTTTTTTTTTTTATCGTTTTATCCTCATTCGGATATTCTGCGAAAACAAGAATATACCATGTGCTACGGGAAGAAAAAAAAAAAAATTCTTGGGAAAGAGTATCTATGCAGCCTGCCTTTAAAGGAATCACATTTGAGACAACGGGATAATGTGATGAATTGCAGATTCGCCTTCTGGCTTTATTCCCCGTGATTCAGTGATCACTGTCATGGGAAGCCCTTTTATATTCATGCTTCACATTCCAAGAGGCGTTCTTTTCAGCCCGTGGAGGAGACATGCTTAGATGTGGGTTGTGTGGATGGGTGCGGTGCTTCTGGGGGTAGGCAAGAGAAGGAATGGTCCCCTAGCATGAGCTGTCGAGCAGTTTGTGGGGTCTGTGATGGTGAATAGACCCACAGGGTCGCGGGAGCCACCGCATGTCCGATGCATTAAAATGTCACTGTTTTTAGGGTCAGTCTTGAACGAAGGGGCCTCGGTCTGTGTTTTGAAAGTGGTTAGCCCTCCAGCAGCTGGCAGGCAAACCTTGTTTGGGAGGAGAATCGTGGGCGCAGCTTTTGGGGTCAGCAGCCTCAGCCTCATGAGGCCATTCCCTGGAAGGGGACAGGGCTTATGGGAGAGCCCGCACGCACGCACGCACACATGGCCCAGTTAACGTTCCTTTCGTGTTTCCTCAGTGACCTTGGTCCAGGCCACTCATGGCCCCGAGAAAGATCTCAAGGTTTGTTCTTTGGTTTGCCTTTTCACCTGAGACGCAGTTCCCCGGAGGGCAACAAAAGAATCAGGAATGAAAAGAGCGGGGAGAAGACCGGGCTCTTGTGCCAAATTTCTCACACATACTGTAAATGGGGTAGTTTAAGTGACAGCCCGAAACTAGAGAAAGCCCCACCGAGCAAGGACAACTCAAAGAGAAGCTTGTGTTGTGGTGCGGGGCCACCGTGATCAGCTGCCTGGGACAGGATGCTTCCAAAACCACCCTTCTGTGTGTTTACTTTCAGTCTGTCCTTGTCCGTGAACATGGGGGCACTCATCAGTATGTTAACTAGTAAGAGGCGGGATTGTTCTCCAACCAATTCATAAAATATGTATACTCTGTCGCTCCTAAGGCTTTGAAACCATTCTGTACAGGTTTGGGGTGAGTTTTGTTTTGAAATGTGTTGCTAATAGGTCACTGCCCTCTGCGTAGCTCTCCAAACTCAGTACACACACACTGAGCTCCGCTGACCTTGTGTTTTCATGGGGCCATTTGCTTTAAAAAGAAAAATGTTTTTTTTGAAAACTCTTTGCAGTTTGGATTTTTTTTTCCCTAAGATTTTAGGATGAATGAGATGTTGAGATGAAAAAGGAAACACCTCCAGGGCTCAGTTTTGTCAACAACTGGATATGAACTTAAAGTCCCCCATTGCAAGATGGCTCCAAAGCGCAGTGTGTCACCTTTTAGAGTTTTAATGTCTCTCCTACTACAGAACAGAAAACCTAGTCTGGTGTTAGGTTTCCTTTTGTGCTACAAAGAACCATTGTACATAAGCGTTAGATCCAGCTCCTTGGTTATTTGTTTCGTTCTGAGTGGTATTTTGAATGAAGATTTCCTGGCAAGAGCTCCATTGGACTTAGAGAAAACAAAAATGTAAGGGATAGAATAAACCTAGAAGGTGAACACTAAGCTTCTCTCTCTCTCTCTCCTGCCCCAAACTCCTCCGCCATCTTGGTCGAACGTGCCCAGAGATGGATGAAAAAAAATCTCTCTTTGCTGCAACTTTTAACAGATTTTTGTAATTCCTACATGTAGACCAAGAAGTTTTTTGACCGGTATTATTCCTACATGTGAAGTAAACACATTTTGTAAAAGTAGATGTCTGTTTGGGAGGTGGAGTTTGGTGTGTGCTGTCAGGGAAGACCAGCAGCCTTGCCCCCTCCTTCCCGCCTCCCCAGAGGAGGGCTGGGAAGCGTCAAGGCACACTGGGGACATCACCACTCCAGACGGCCACAGCATGTGGGCTTTACTCACAGCTAATGAAGGAGCAAGAGAGGCCTCCTCTCCCGGTGCCCCCCTAAGGAGTTTGCTAGTAGTGCTTAAGCAGGCGAAATAATAAGGGGAAGCCAAGAGCTCCTAAGGAGTCCTTTGACAGACTTGTTAATGTCTTCCAAGCAGGAAAGAATGTGCTTCTCCATAAAAATCACTTCTTTCTCACCACCTTAAGTAGAATAGCTTTCTCTAGAGATTTTTTTTAATTAGGCCTATACATTTTAAAGTGGTGTCTCTACATTTAAATCCCTGATTTAATCCACTTCCCTGTCTTCAGGGATGACCTAGAGCTTGCCCTCACTCAGGCATGGCAAGATTTCCCATCCCTTCCCCATGGAAAGCCACCGCAGCACAAGGCTTTCTTCACAGCTAATGAAGGAACAAGAGAGGTCCTCTAAGGTGACCTGCAGAAACATTCCATATGGGGGCAACCAGCCAGCCAGTCCTTGGGAATGACCACCCTACCACCCCAGAGGCATTTTCTCAGGAAAAAGATTCCACCATGGTTGCTAATGGATTATCTTCTGCACTTCTAGAGCAGGCCATTCATTGAGGAACACAGGAAATGGAGAAAAAAAAAATTATACACACACACACTCACAGAGAAACCCTCTGAGGAGAAGCAGTTGTTGGCTTCCATGAGCCTGCGAGGCTCGTTTTCTTGCTGCCTGCTCTTCAGGTCATCACAAGTGTGATCTCTTCTCCACCCCGTCAGGCCTGCCAGACCTGTTACTGTAAGGGGCTTGATGGCTGAGCTCATGCCGCTGCCCTCTCCCTCAGCCTCCCCTCAACCATGAGCTGTGTTTCCCTTTAAGTTAGAATCCAGGCCAAATACTTAAGAGGTGCCATGTTTTCCAAGAGAAGGATTAGTGTGGAACATAAACACCGTCCTTATCTTCCCCCCTCTGCCCTTCCTCGTTCGTTATACCATTGCTTCCAACTCAGTCCGCATTGTTGAGTTCTGGACAGGTGCGAAGACCTAATCTCTTCAAGCAACTGGCCCTAAATGATAGCTTTCAGACCCAGCCCCCCGGGGGGATTATGATTGCTCACAAATACATTTGTAAAACTGAAGGACCCCTAACTGGTTGAATATGCAAGAAGATATTTTTGTTCAGATGCCTCTTACAGGGGCCTGTTGCCCAGGGTAACACGTGGAAACTACCCTGCCTGCCCACAGCCACCCACCCATGCCTCCCCTTTCTCACATTTGTAGGTGATCTCAGAGTGCTTGGCCATTGTGGCAGAAAGGACAGGAGTTAAAAGGTCTAAAATGGGAAAGTCAGAAAACCAAAGAGTCTCCTGTACCTCAGAGATGGCCCTGGAGACAGGGACAGAACTCCTGCCTCTCAGAGAGCATCCACATGGTAGTATGCCTTCCCTTTGCAGGGTTAGTGTCATCCAGGGATATATTGTATGAGCTTGATAATTTCTAAACATGTATTCATTCATTCCTTTATTAAGATTCTGGCAGTATGCCAGGCCCCAAACCAGCTACAAAGATGAAAAAGACATGGTTCCATCCTCCAAGAGCTCACAGTTCCATGAGCCAGACAGACCTGAACACAAACAAAAGCAATAGAATAATAACACTAAGAGCCCGGCTCTGACTGGGCCCAAGGAGGGCTGATTCGTGGTGGTGGGAAGCTCATCCTCCTGGCATCGAGAATCAGAAAGGTTTCAGAGAGAGGCGTGGTCTAAAACCAAGAACTAAAGAGCAGTGGGTGTCGGCCAGAGAGATGGGGCAGGAGGTCACCTCTCCTGAGAGGACCGCCAGAACAAGTTGACAGACTTTCTGTAAAGGGCTAGGTTTTTTAAGGCTTTGAGAGTCATACGGTGTCTGCCACCACCACTCAATTCTGTTGTAGCATGAGAGCAGCTCACGTGTAAACAAATGCACAGGCTGTGTTCCAATAAAGCTTTATTTACAAAGACAGTGGCCGAGGGCAGTAGTGTGCTGAGGTCTGAAGCAGCACAGCATGTTTGGGGGAAGGGGGGGGGCCCTAGCAGCTGAAGCTGCTCTAGCGAGGGCCAAGTCATGTGTTGGAGGGGTCCTGCAGCAAGGTGTCCATCAGCCCTGACGTTACTGCCCCCAGGAATCTAATGCAGGTATCCCATTTTCCAAGAATGAGGTGAGTACCCCATGACTGGCAGGGTTTACAATGAAGGCAACATCATCTTTCTCTCTATGGACTGAGGGGTATTTGAGCTACAGGATCTGATTGCCAGTCTCTTCCAGCTCTGATACGCCACAGTTCTACCACAGTAATTGTCCTGTTTTCTTATGTGATGAAATGGGGATGGGAGGAGGAAATGTGTTAATGAGTTAAAAAAAAAAAAAAGTGAATCCAAATAGTATTTCACATCCATTCCCACCAACATAAAACGTTGGCACTATGAAGCTAACAGATACACCAGGTGGAATAATTGGTAAACACTAATAATAACTAATAATAATAGTAGCTAACATTTACCAAGCACTTACTGTGAATCAGCTTCTTATACGTATTAGCTCATTTAATCTCAACAATAGCCCTGTGAGGCAGGAACTGTTACTAGCAGCAGTGGACAGGAGAGGAAAAGGAGGCAGGGAAGGCTTCCAGAATCGGCTCAAGGCCACAAAGCAGAGCTGGGATTCAAACCCAGGTCTGTGAATCCAAAGCCCTTGATCTTAGCTTTTATGGGTACCCCCTGCCTACTGAGCAAGACGTGAGACACCCCTCTCTACCCATAGGGACTGCCTCATCAGGAAGACTCTGGCTCAAATGGACTGTGTCCTACCCACTCTCACGTGCCCCCTAATATAACCACCAGGGACACCACGACAGCTGTCTTCTGGGGACTTCTGTTCTTCCTGGGATGTTCGCGGTCTTAACCACAGAGCCCAATGATCAATTTCTATGGGGTATTCTACCAGAAACAGGTAACAGGAAACAGGAGACTCCTCCACTCTAATACATTCTGACACACCAGGGAGGCATTCCTCCGTGCTGGTCATCGGCTCCAGTGGGGACACCCCAGACACCTCTCCCACCAGGCACCGCCATGGTCCTCAGCATCAACCTCAGGATTTTGGCTCTGGCCCAGGGCCTTCAGACACACCAACGCTGGTCGCCAGTTGGATAGGTCTTACTCTATTATCAGATACTAGGCTTTTAGGAACAGACTTTCTAGATGTTTCTATTTTTGCATTAATGACTCAGGCCAACAATCAGTAGTTGATGATTAGCATAAATTCTGAATATTTTTCCGTAAGGCAAAGTGATTGTATTCTGCTATGAGCAAATGGAATGGTAAATTTTCTGGAGGTTTAACATTCTATAGATTGACATCTTGCCATTAAATCCCCCAAAATAATGTTTTTCTTAAATTCGTGCTAACTTAATAGAAGAGAGCTCTCATGGTATTATGTTTGTCAAAACTGTTCAATTTTATAATCTAAGGACATAAGATGAATCAGAAGTATGCAATATAGGAAGTTGCATTACAGAAGGAACCCAACTAACACATAGATTAGTCCAGCACCTCAAAGGAGGAAGGGGCTGGGGAGCTCCCATGTAAGAGTCTGCTACCCACGTGCCAGGTGTCATAAGGCATGGTCCCAGGTAATGCACCCAGCAGCTTTACACCAGGTAAAGGGGAATCTAATTTTTTTCCACTTTTACAGATCAGAAAACTAAGGTTCAATAAACCCAAGGCTCCCAAGGTCACACAGCTAGTTAGAAAGGCCACCAGGAGCCAATGCCAGGTCTGTCTGACTCCTGAACCAGTGCTCTTTCTACTACACCACATCACCACCAATGCAAGAACTGAGATCTGCCTCTTCGGAAGCTCTGATGAGGCCAGCGGGGCATCTACTCTTGGGAAAACCCCCCACAGAAATCTATATTTCATAGAGAAATGAGCCAAGAGCCGGAAGTGAGACCTCTGCAAGATGTTGCCTACAGGCACGGGAATCTAAAATGAAAAAAAAACTTTTTTACCTTAATAATTAAATATTAGAGACCTTTAAACACACTCCTTCCTTCTTCCACCTTAGCCACATTGGTAGACGTGTTCTGGCCACTCAACAACCTCTCTCTTACTCATTCCAGGCACAAGAACCAACTCCAGCTCTCGCTTCTGTCCTACCCTCCCCAACTCCCTGTTCCCCAGGGTTCCAGCAGAACCTACCCCCCCGCCCCAAGACCACAAGAACTTGATCCTCATGAAAGTTGAGCAAGGATACTCCAAACTGCTCCGAACACACGGGCTGCGTCCTATAAGCCAGATCTCAGCTGCAAAATCCTGAGGAAAAGAGTGACATTTCCCCACTGTCACCTTTTCTATCACCAGGTCAGAGTCTAAAGAGGACAAGTAAATGAGTGGGGACTTGTATGGTCCCAGTGTGCCTATCACTGAACAGCAGAGCCACACATCACGCTCATTGAGACCTACCCAGCTTGTAAATCAGCCCAGGGACTAGCTGGGTTTTTAATGCCTTTTAAGTGAAGCCACAGCATCTATTTTGGAAGTGTGACATAGACTTAAAAACCTTGCCCCAGTGAGGAGATTGTTTGACTCAGCATGCGGTGCATCCTGTGGCTGGAAAGAAAACAGTGTCCAGGATGCTGGAGGAGAAAGCATGACATTATGACGCAGGCGGGTGCTGTCTGGCGCTCAGCCACATCTTCAACAGAGATTGCCGTGACACTTGGAGTCCCAGAACACAAGGCCTGTCACTGGTGATTTATATAAGATGAGGACAAGTTAATGACTGGGATACTTATTCATTCCCAGAGAAGAAACATCTAGTTGAGTATTGGTATAGATTCTCAGAAAGATGTGGCCTTCACAAAGGTCTCTGGGCTTGGAATCTGGCTCCTTGGGGTTACATGGAGCAAAACCCAGTATTTCCTTGCATGACTTCTGCTCTTGTCCATTCCACTGAAAAGCCCTGATGGTATTATATAAGCCTTTTAAAAAAATAGTAGGAAAACCAGAAAAGACCGATCTTTTTTTCCTCTTGGCTCTTCTTCCCTCCTCCCTTTTTAGGCACAGAGTACCAAGACATTGAGACTGAGAAAACCTGCCCCGAGTCACATTCACCTTCAGAAGACTCCTTTGTGAGAAGCTGAGGGCCTGGCCCTCATCCTCCTCCTCCAGAGAACAGCCCGCCACTATTCACAGACCTCGCAGGCCTGACTTAGCGTGCTCTGCCCTGCCCAAGAACCCAAGGGTCCCTGTGTGGATTATCCGGCCAGTGTGTGGTCCTTTGAGGCCCCAAGCACAGGCCTGTGATGAGGACTGAGGAGGTGTTTGTGGTCAGGAGTCCTCCAACCCTTGCAGTAGGCAATTTTCCTGGGTTGCTAAAGAGTAATGTTGACCAGGTGTGCAAATTCCCTTTGGCCTATCCCTCCCTTGGCTCCTGTGGGGATGTCTTGCTGACACGCTTTAGAAAACCCCTCTCCAGAATGCTTCTCTGACGGAGGGCTCCAGCAGCTCTTCCAAAAGCAGCCGAGGCTGGATTACAATGGAGTGGGGGTGTGGGGGTGGTAAAAATGACCCTGTTTCACAGAAGGGATGGGGAAAAAAGCACATACTCAATAGATTTTGAGTGTGGTATTCTGTATTTTTGCAGCTTATATTTTCCAGATGAGCAGTTTAGAAATAATGTGATGTAAAGTACATACTGTACATTTGCTGAAAATTATATTAAAAGCACTATTTTAATTCTTTCCTGTCTCATGCTGTAATCTCTATTACCTTTTTCTCTTGTGTTTTTGGGTAGAATGATCTTAAAAGATTCTTTGGGGGAATGTTTCTGGCTGTAGATGTTCCATATTTGTGGGCTTTGACTCATTCGAAAGAGCATGGGCTTTGGAGCCAAAATAGTTCCTGGCTTCAAATCCTCACCCCAGCCCTTGATACTGATGTGGCATTGAGCAAGTGAGCAGACTTCACTGAGCCTCAATTTTATCATTTTTAAACCGGAATATTGACATCTGCTTTATACAGTTGTGATAAGACGTAAATGAGGTCACGTGTGGAGGCACCAAGCTCTAGCACAGAATGGTCGCTTGGTAAATGGGAATTATTCATTGCCATCCCAGCTCTGGCTGGAATGAGGTGCTCCACAGCCCTGATGCAGCTCCTATTGCTACATTTTCTGGTCCTGCACTGTCACTGTCTGGTTTTCCTTTCTGACTCTCCTACTGGGAGAGCAGGCAATGGCTTCCTTTCAGGGTCGACCCACTAGTATTTGGTAGATGCTCAGTATACGAGTGAGTGAATGAATAACAAATGGTCTCAGATGCATCAGCCTGGGGGACTTTGACTTCTGTCCCACTCTGCAGAGGCAACCGCAGTATTTGTCTTCCCTCTTCTAGGTCCACAGACACCTCCCTCCCACCAGCCTCACCCCATAAATGAGGCTCCAGTTGTCTTCCTAGTCCTTGCCAGGCCTCTTTGTGATTGGCTACTTTCTCCTCCACCATCTTGAGTCCAGTGGCTGGACTCCTACCATATATGGACAGTTTGGTCAGGTTGATGCCAGCCATTGACATGCATCATACATTCATTACATTGCTGGCCAGACTGGAGCTCCAGAAACTGGTGCTTGCACTCTGTCTTCTGGGCAAGAGATCTACGATGGCCCCACTCCTCTTATGGGGCTAGCCCTGGTAACTGACCTACTTTCTTCATATCCTCTTCCAGCCTGGATCCTGCCCTAGACAGCTTCATCCTTTGTAGGTGAGCTCACCTGAAATCAAAGCTTGTCAAGTTAATATTACTGGGAGACTTCACTCACCTCAGCCCTATGTGGTCTTTACTCTAGGGAGTCAGTGGACTCACGAAAGAATATGCTTGGGCGAGTTACCTTCTCTGATGCCTGATTACCCAGCACACTGGTGCCTCGAAGACTCTTTTTTAGCCTAGTCTTGCTATTTATGCGATTGTTTATTGTTTGCAAGGCAATATTGTTTGCAAGGCAATTTATTCTCTCTGGCACAAAGATCCCAAGAAAATGCAATTTTAACATTCTCCTTCCTGACGCAGAAAGATGCTGAAGCAGCTGGAAAATTGGTTAGTGGTTCCTCCCAGGAGCAGGGCTTCATTTGCTCTGGAAATTCAGTGGGAGGCAGAAGGAAGCAAGGAAGGGCTATTGCTTATGGCATTCATGCTCTCAGTCCAAAATTTCACATTTGTGTTGCATCTATAGCCCAATTTCTTTTCTCCTGCTACCTTTCCTCCCATAAAGGTGATCAATTTATGGAAAGCTTACTCTCCATCCATTTTAACTTCACAAAGACCTATTATTACTGTTTTGGAATGAAGAGATTCATCCTTCCATATATAAGCAGGTCCATAAGAGATCTGGTCACACAGATTGTTCAGCCAACTCAGGGGGAATTGACAGGTTAAACTCACATCCAGCTCTCAGCAATGTCCTCTCAGCCACCATGGCCAGCAGGGCTTTGAACTCCATATACATGTGGTCCATCTTGATCCATATCTGAAAATCCAACTTGACCCTTTTCTGTCTTTGTGAAAGGGCTAGTCATGCGCCCAAGCATTTGGCTCAACCAAAATTAAAACAGGCTGTTTCTATGCCCTCAAATATGGATTCGAAACTACCAGTATACCCACTTTACAAAGAACCTATCTTTTTTTTATATTTTTAGGCTTTGCTACTTCACGAACTACTGCTACAGAACTATTTCTGTAACTCTGCAGAGAAATGTCTATAGTTAACACATAGGGCAGAAACTAACTTTTGCTTTCCAGGATGCACTTTTAAAAGTATCATAAGCTTCCTGAGTTCCAGTGTTCCCAAATATGAAATGCACAAATATGCATTTATTGGATCCCCCAAAGGAGGGCTTTTCAGAATGTCAAGAGTGTTGCATTGGGCAATCCCACTTCTCTGCTGTTCCTCATGAAGGAATTAAGGGGTGAAATAAAAAAAGCAATTAACTCAGAGCACAAAGGCAGAGTGACAAATGCATGAATTCGTTTGACCAGCAATATAGGAAATAGCCTCAGGGACTCAAACCTGCAGGACAGAAGCCACTGGCCTTCTTTGGAAAGGACACATTGTCTATGATGTTCTTCTCCATCACTTGTCACTGAGAACTTTGCCACAATCCACAGGAGCAATTGAAATGCCTTCCCAACGCAATGGAAGTGGGAAAGCTTTATGCCCAGCATAGCAGTGGGCTCCTTTCTTCATCCAGATTCTTAACTCACCCTCATGCCTAGCCTTCCATTCCTTTGGGGTATTCTGTATTGAGGCATCTATATTTTCATAGTAAAATCAGTGCTTGATATACAGTTAAAAAAGCGCCCAAAGAAAATGGTAGTTATTTCAGTTGTTGCTAAAATAATCATGGCCTAGGTCTTTAAGTTGTATGCAAATGATTAGACATTACAACACAATGCAAGAAAAGGAGACATATATGTCTTGAACAGGACGTTGGAGATCAGACTTTATTTAAATGTCAACTGTCCCTGTATGGCCCTTGAATCATATAGCACTGTCAATCATTTCTTCAGATGGTATTGGCAGGTCAATCCCCCCAAAACGGGAGGTAGCTATTGGGGAGGAGAGCTACAGAACTCAGACCCATGCTGGGGGGAGGAGAGGACCAAAAATACTTGCAGGCCCTCACTCTTACTAGGTTCCACCCTCTCCTGCATGGCATTCGAGGCTCCCTGGGATTCTGAGCACTGGGGAAGAGGGTTAGCGGTTCCCCCACACATTCTGTATTTCAAACTGAGGTATGTGACGTTAAAGCAAGGCCATGATTTTTAATTAGTATGGACAAGACTGTGAGGTCTCCTGTGCACAGTAGGCCCTCCATAGCTGGGAGCAGTAGGAAGACAGGATGGAAAGAGCAGGTACCAAGTTTGCCTCTCAGCTTGGCTGCTTACTAGCCTTGCCAGGTTACCAAGTCCAGTCACTGCTCTGAACCTGTCTTTACGTGGCTCGAAGATGGGAAAGTTTCAGCCTGCTTGGCAGAGACATCAGGAGAATTCCATGTATGTGCAAATCCAGAGTCAGTCCCAGTGAGACTCAAGAAGTAATGAGTTTCATTGAGAGTTCTCATCCTTGACCATCTAAATACAAACCAGCAACTATTTACCAATAGTTGCTACCATTTTGCTTTTTGGGAACTCTCTGTCCTATTGGATAGCTGCTCCCTTAATGACCTTTCAGTCAATTCCTTAATTGTTTTGTCATTTTAGTTATCAAAACAGCTTCATTTCTAGATCTGTCCCCTCAGGCAAGGGAAACAAAAGCAAACTATTGGGACTATACCAAATTAAAAAGCTTCTGCACAGCAAAGGAGACCATCAACAAAATAAAAAGGTAACCCACTGAATGGGAGAAGATATTTGCAAATGATAGTCCAATAAGAGCTTAATATCCAAAATTATGAATAACTTGTATAATTTCACACCAACTCCCCCCCACCAAATAATCCAATTAAAAATGGGCAGAGGACCTAAATAGACATCTTCTCAAGAAGACATACAGATGGCCAACAGACATGAAAAAATGCTCAGCATCATTAAGGGAAATGCAAATCAAAACCACAATATCATATCACTTAACACATGTCAGAATGGCTAGTATTAAAAAGGCAAGAAATAGCAAGTGTTGGCATCAAGGGAGGATGTAGGAAAAAAAAAGGAACTCTCATGCGTTGTTGGTGGGAACGTAAATTGCTGCAGCTGCTGTGGAAAACAGTATGGGGGGTTCCTCAAAAAAATTGAAAATAGAATTCCCATACAATCTAGTAATTCCACTAGTGGGTACTTACCCCCCAAAACAAAAACACAAATTCAAAAAGATAGATGCACCCCTATGTGTATTGCAGCATTATTTATAATAGCCAACATATGAAAGTAACCTAAGTGTCCATCAATAGATGAATGGATAAAGATATGGGGTGTGTGTGTGTGTGTGTGTGTGTGTGTGTGATGGAATATTACTCAGCCATAAAAAAGAAAGATCTTGCCACTTGCAACAACATGGTTGAAACTAGAGGGTATTATTCTAAGTGAAATTAGAGAAGGACAAATACCATATGATTTCACTTATATGAAGAATCTAAAAAAATAAAAACAAATCAACTAACACAAAGCAGAAACAGACTCATAAATACAGACAGCTGAAGGTTGCCAGATGGGATGATGTTGGGGGTGGGCAAAAGGGATGAAGGACAGTGAGAAGGCCAAGCTTCCAGTTGTGGAAACAATAGGTCCCTGAGACTAAAGGTACAGAGTAGGGAATATAATCAATCATAGTGTAATAGTGTTATATGGTGACAGATGGTAGCTACACTTGCAGTGAGCATAACACAGAGTTGTGGAATCACTGTGTTGTATACCTGAAATTAATGTAACGCTGTCACTTATACTTCAATGTTTTAAAAAAAGCAACTTTGCTACACTTATTAAGACCTAATTCTGTCCATATGGGAACTCTAAGCACTTATTCTGTTCAAGCCCTCCCCAACAAGGACAGGCCTATGGACTTGTAGCTCTGGGGGCATGGAGGGAAGGGGAGCTCCACCTTCCTCTTCCCTGCCCAAACTCACCTCCAGAGCAAGGTGTGGAAGTAAAGAGAGAAGCCCAGTTTGCTTCCTGGATTGCCCATGACTAAGCTTGCTGCCACCCCTGCTGACTGAGCCCCTTCTATGAAGAGCTGGTGTGGAAGCAGCCTGCCCCAGTAAGCCAAGCTAAAGAAGGACTCCATTCCAAGAAGCTCCCCTGAGCTCTGTGGCTTCCTTCGGAGAAGTAGGTCTAACTTCAGGCAGACTTTCAGTCACCAGCTATTTGCTTCATTCCCTTGCAGAAAGCACCTGTTTGCCCTACACTGGGTTGGTCCCTGGGGAACCCAGTTGCCTCCAACCTCACCTTCCCTCCTAGTCTGGGCTCTGGGCCTGAAGTAAGAACCAGGCCATTATACCCACCTCTTTGCTTCTTAGGGCTGTCCTTGCCTCCCTCCTCCCCAGCCTGCTCTGATGGTGACAGGACAAGTCAGCAAGCCCATGCACCCAGTGTACAAGATGTCAGCCCCCCTCCTTAATACACGCCCAGGCTTTGGGGTCCCCTTCCCTCAATTTTGAGGCAGAAAGCCAGTCAATGCTTTTCTTCACAAACATCACTTCTCCCCCCAAATTGTAACCTCTCACTCCCTCTTCAGCCCTTTGTGTGTGACAACAGGGGCACAGATGAGATATTGGGGAGGAGTTAACAGGGACCATTTTTCTCAAGAGAGAAAACCTCCAAACATTTCCCCTGGCATGCCACCCTACCACCTTGTACTACTATTATCAAAAGAGGAAGGCCAGCCAATAGGTGCCTTTGATGATAAATGACACTCCCTCAAGAGGAGCCTCCAACTCTTCATAATGAACGTCTGTCTTGCTCTGAGCTCTCAGCACTTTCTAGCCTTCGGGTAGTTAATTATTTGTAGATTTCACACTTAATGAAAGAGTATTGATCCAGGGCCTGGTGTGGAGCCCTGTGCCCTATGAAGCCCTGTGGAGAGATCCAAGGAAGCCTTGTACTCAATAAATTCACAATTTAGATCAAGGAAAAACAAGCCTCCATATCATAGGATGACTTCTATGACACACTATACATCGAGGCATTATTATTGAGAAAGAGATGCCAGAGTGATGGGAATTCAGAGAAGAGAGAATCCCTAAGGACCAGAATAGCCAGATGAAGCATTCTCAAGGAGGTGGGGCATACAAAGACCTCAAAGGAAAACATTCTCATGTAGGATCCAGGTATGATGCTTCACTCTATCCACTGGAATGGCTTCCTGGAAGGAAGCAGGAAGTGGCTGCAGAGGTAAAATCTCTATGAACAGACATGCGGTTAACCGTAACAATACAGCAGCACCAGGCTAAATTCTTTACAAAGGCTGTCTCTTTATTTAAGCCTTGCAAACACCTGTGAAATAGGAATCATTTCATTTCTGGCCTGTTGGCCTCAGTTTGAATCTGGGTTTCTGTACTTGCCATCTATGCAGTTATAATTTTCTCATTAATTAGGTGAAGGTAATCATGCCCATTTTGTAGGAATATCATGAGGATTCAGTGGAATAATGTATATAAGGCACTTAGCACAGTGCCTGGTACCCAGAAAATGTCTAAGGAAATATGTTCCCTCATATTGCCAGGTATCCAACAGAAGATGAACTTTCTAACAGAGCTAACTTGCATGAGTAAATAATTATAACAGCAATTATCTCCCTGAGGACAATTATTTGCCATCACCATTTGTACCCACTGAAATTACATGCATAAGAAGCAGAGTCACCCATTGGCAGATAAACGTAATTAAATTGGAAGAATGACATCAATGGCTGATTGGATTAATAAAAGAAATTTATTCCCTGGAGGTATTTCAGAAATGCTTCTCCAAGCTGGATCATATTTTTTAAAGGCTTGTACCCTGAATTCAAATTATATATTAATTCCTTTCCCCAAATCAGCATGCATTCAACCCTTATAAACACCACATACTTCTGAAAAGCTAGGACTATGATGGTTTTATAAACCACACATACAGACACCAATCCTCTCAATCTTTGTGTAAGAATAGATCTATAAAAGATGTAGCATTTTGTTGATGAAGTCAATTAAGCAAACATTTCAACTGGCTGATATGCACCCTGGGTTGAGAATTTTATTTTAAATAATGGGCAAAGAATATAATATAATGTGGTCACTTCACAAATTTAAATAGTTTATTGTTCCTTAAACTCTCCAAGTATCTAATGGTCATATGCTGATCTGGATCAATATAACTTTAAAAATTGAGTTTAAAAACTATTTAATTCTGGGGTGCCCGGGTGGCTCAGTCGTTAAGCGTCTGCCTTCGGCTCAGGTCATGATCCCGGGGTCCTGGGATCTAGCCCTGCGTCGGGCTCCCCGCTCCGCAGGAAGCCTGCTTCTCCCTCTCCCACTCCTCCTGCTTGTGTTCCATCTCTCTCTGTCAAATAAATAAGGTCTTTTTAAAAAAATAAAAAATAAAAACTATTTAATTCTTATAAATTCCACAGCTAGTAATGATAGCGGGGCCCAAATGTGCAAACCCTGAATGATAAAGGAATTTTTTTCCCTTGTGCCAATGTCCAATACTTTAATTATTCCTATAGTTATGACCCACAGGTATACGTTTTCATTTCTAAATCTTTGCCTAATGTTTATCACTCTGAAAGTCTCAACTGGTATCTGTTAGGTAAATGAATTTATATACAGCTCATCATTTATGAATTTGGGTGGCAATCTACATTGGTGTACTTCTTAGGTACTTGAAATATGTCTGTGAAGTAGAGATAAGAAAGGCACAAAATTTGATTTTACCACTGGAAAAAAATCCAGGAGAGGACAAGTGTCTTTCCCAGTAATCAGAGAGGAAAATAAAACCATCTGGTTATTGAGTTCTGAGATGGTTGTCAGAGAGGGTCACAAGCTTCTACTGGTATGGAGGAGCAATTCAATCACTTTTATATCTTCGTACATGAAAAAGAAATTTTCATACAAAACTCTTGCAGAAGTAAAAATGGGCACATCCAATATCTTACTGCACCCCTGAAAATGTCCTCCAAGTCTACACCATAGTTATCTTTGAGAAGTTCGAGCTGCACTGAAATATACCATCAGATCAAACCCAATTCATTATCTAACCTGCAAGACTAAAAATAAAGTGCAGCCAAACTGGTATTATCCTCAACTCTTTTGAAGACCATGTAATGATCTTTCTAAATGTTTACCAGAAACTGAAGCTTTTGGTATTCTAAAGATTCTTGTATCGGAAAAAAAGTGGGGGGGGAGGGGGAGATAATATAAGGTCATCTTTTCTAGATTAATGTGAATGGATTGCTTGTCTTGGTGATTAAATCATTGGTATAAGTTAGTAATGGGGTGAGTTGATGTCACCACTTCTCTACTTGTGTAGGCTCAGATTCATGATCATCCCTTACTGATAAAAATCTGCATATACATTCTGTCTGGAGTATATATAGTTCTGTTGCTTGAGCACTGATGAATATAAATTTCCTACCTGTTAGCTTTCAAATTTCTAAAAAAGAAAAATGCAGAATCATAGCCCAGAAAAGGCTGTACTCAGCCCAGTTCATGTGCACAGGTTTATTACTTCATACTTAATAATAATCACAATAATGATGCGGTCTCCTTTATAAAAGCAGCCTTCATAACCTATAAAAATGACTAACAGAAAGGTGCACTATTTATTAAAAAAAATAAAACCTGTGAATCCATTTTCAAAGACAAAGGTAATAACAAAAAATAAAGAGCATTGCCATATTCCAAAATTGGATGGCTAAATATTTGGAAAATGTAATTTCTCCCTAAATAATTTCAATGCAATCCCCAAGAAAATACCAACAGGAGTTTCTATGGAAATTCACAAACTGATTGCAAAATTCAAATGGAATGCTCAAGAACAGCCATGCTAATTCTGAAAATAAAAATAAAAAACAACAATACACGAAGAGTAGCTTTCTCAAAAATCAACATGTTAAAAAAAGTTCTAGTACTTAAAGAGGTGTGGCATTTGCACAAACCAGATAAATAGATCAAAGGCTCAGAGTAGCTTCCATAAACAGACACTTATATATATGGAGACTTAGAATATATTAAAGGAAAGCATTTCAAATTACTGGGAAAACATGGGACCATTCAGCTAATGGTTTGGGGAGACAATTTGGAAACAAATTTAACTCATTGCCTCTGACCAATGAAAAATATAAATCCTACATGGTTTACATAGTTTAAAATGTTTTAAAACTATAAAGGATTTAGGGCAAACAGAACACATTTATGGTTTGGGGATTTTCTAAGAAGATCCAAAATACAAAAATCCATCAATAAAAGGATATATCTGATTATTTCAAAATTAAAATACCTTGAAGAATCAATATTAAAATGTCCATACTACCCAAAGTAATTTACAGATTCAATGCAATCCATATCGAAGTACCAACAGCATTTTTACAGAGCCAGAACAAATAATCTTAGCATTTGCATAGAGCCACAAAAGGCCCCAAATATCAAAGCAATCTTATAGAAGAAGAACAAAGTTGGAGGTATCACAATCCCAGCTTTCAAGATGTACTACAAAGCTGTAGTAGTCAAAACAGTATGGTCCTGGCATAAAAAAAAAACATATAGATCAATAGAACAGAATAGAAAACTCAGAAATAAACCCATACTTACATGGTCAATTAATCTATGACAAAAAAAGAATATACAATGAGGAAAAAGTAGTCTTTTCAATAAGTGATGCTGGGAAAACTGGACAGCTCCATGCAAAAGAATGAAACTGAACTTTCTTATACCATACAAAAAAATAAACTGAAAATGGGTTAAAGACCTAAATGTGAGACCTGAAACCCTAAAACTCCTAGAAGAGAACTTGGCAATAAAATCTTTGACACTGGCCTTAGGAACATTTTTCTAGATCTGTCTCCTCAGTCAAGAGAAACAAAAGAAAAAATAAACTACTGGGACCACACCAAAATAAAAAGCTTTTGCACAGTGAAGGAAACCATCAACAAACAAAAAGGCAACCTCCTGAATGGGAGAAGATATTTGCAAATGCTATATCTAATAATGGGTTAATATCCAAAATATATATGAAGAACTTATACAACCCAACAACAAAAAAACAAATAAAGATGGGCAGAGGACCTGAATAGACATTTTCCCAAGAAGACATACAGATGGACAACAGACACATGAAAAGATGCTCAACATCACTCATCACTTGGGAGACGAAAATCAAAACCACAATGAGATAACATCTTATACCTGTTAGAACAGCTAGTATCGAAAAGAATAAGTGTTGGAGAGATGTGGAGAAATTGGTGCAGCTACTGTGAAAAACAGTATGAAGATTCCTCAAAAAATAAAAAATAGAGGAGAGAAGCAAGATGACGGAGGAGTAGGAGACCTGGATTTCATCTGGTCTCAGGAATTCAGCCGGATAGGGATCAAACCATTCTGAACACCTACAAACTCAACAGGAGATCGAAGAAAAGAATAGCAGCAACTCTCTGAACAGAAAAGCGACCACTTTCTGGAAGGTAGGATGTGCGGAGAAGTGAATCCGAGGCGATATTTGGGAGGATAGATGGCGGGCGAGGGGTCTCCGTCAGCTGCTTCTGGCAAGTGATAGAGCCACAGAGCACAAAATTGGACTTTTGGAAGTCTGCTCCGCTGAGGGATGTCGCTCCAGTGGCTAAGCAGGAGGTGGAATCCTCGCAGGACAGTGTGGTCTCAGGACTCTTGGGGTCACAGAAAGACCGGGGGTGCCTGAGTGTGGCAGAGCTCCCAGGTATCCGAGCGGGGAAGCTGGCTGCAGAGATGGAGCCAAGGCGCGAGCTCTCAGCTTGGGGTTGCCATAAACCCTGATCCGCGGAACAGTCATGCCACTGCTCCTCCAGCAGGGACCCAACAAGCGGCAGATCTGGGGAGACTCCCTTTCCTCCCCCGGGAGGAGTGGTGCAGGAGTGCACCGCAGGAATCTGCTGGGTTTGGAGACTCCACCCGGGGTCGGGTGCCAGAGATAGAAACTCTTGGTCACAGACTGGGTGAGCATGGAGTGCGGGCGGAGACGGAGGAGACGGGAGTGACTGCTTTTCTCTGGGGGCTCACTGAGGAGTGGGGCCCCGGATTCTCGGCTCCTCTGGGGTGGAGATTGGGAGGCTGCCATTATCACTGTCGTCCTCCAAAGCTGTACGGAAAGCTTGCAGGGAACAAAAGCTCCTGAGAGCAAACCTGAGCAGATTACTTAGCCCAGACCAGACAAGTGCAGGGCAATTACACCTCCAGCAAAGACATTTGGGAACCACGGCAACAGGCCCCTCCCCCAGAAGATCAGTGAGAACAGCCAGCCAAGACCAAGTTTACTGATCAATGAGAATGGCAGAACTCCAGCGCTAGGGGAATACTGCACATAGAATCCATGGCTTTTTTCCCATGATTCCTGAGTCTTTCAAACTTAATTTTTTTAATTTTCTTTTTTTTTCTTGTTTTTTTTTTAATTTTCTTTTTCCCTTTTTCAACCAATATCTTATCAATCCCCTTTTTAAAAAAAAATCTTTATTTTTCATTTTTAGAGTCATATTCTACCCCTTCATAGTAGTTAACCTTATTTTTGGTATATAAGTTGTTCTCTCTTTAAAATTTTGAGATACAGTTTCTTCTAACAGACCAAAATATACCCTAAATCTCTAATGTGTGGCTTTGTTCTAACCTCCTGCCTGATCACATTCTCTCCCTTTTTTCTTTTTTTAATTCTCTTCTTTCTTTTTCAACCAACTTCTTATCAATTCCTTTTATAAAATCTTTTATAATTTTCATCTTTACACTCATATTCCATCCCTTCATATTTACCCTTATTTTTTACATGTATAAGTTTTACTTTCTTTAAAATTTTGGGAGGCACTTTCTTCTAACAAACCAAAATATGCCCAAAATCTAGTGTGTGGCACTGATCAATGCACAAGCCTGATCATATTTGATCATATTCTGTTTCTGTTTCTTTTTCTCTTTTTTCCTTTTTTCTTTCTTTCCCTTTCTTTTCCCCCGGTTTCAGGTTGCTTCTGATTTGTTTAGTGTATATTTTTCTGGGGTCATTGTTACCCTGTTAGCATTTTGTTCTCTCATCCATCTATTCTACTCTGGACAAAATGACAAGATGGAAAAAATCACCTCAAAAAAAAAAAAGACAAGAGAGTACTGACCGCCAGGAACCTAATCAATATGGACATTAGTAAGATGTCAGAACTAGAGTTCAGAATGATGATTTTAAAGATACTAGCTGGACTTGAAAAAAGCATGGAAGCTATTAGAGAAATGCTTTCTGGAGAAATAAAAGAACTAAAATTTAACCAAGTCAAAATCAAAAAGGCTATTGATGAGGTGCAATCAAAAATGGAGGCTCTAACTGCTAGGATAAATGAGGCAGAAGAGAGAATTAGTGATATAGAAGACCAAATGATGGAGAATAAAGAAGCTGAGAAAAAGAGAGATAAACAACTATTGGATCACAAGGGCAGAATTCGAGAGATAAGTGAAACCAGAAGACGAAACAATATTAGAATAATTGGGATCCTAGAAGAAGAAGAGAGAGAGAGGGGGGAAGACAGTATATGGACCAAATTATAGCAGAGAACTTCCCTAATTTGGGGAAGGAAACAGGCATCAAAATCCAGGAGGCACAGAGAACCCCCCTCAAAATCAATAAAAATACGTCAACACCCTGATATCTTATAGTAAAACTTACGAGTCTCAGAGACAAAGAGAAAATCCTGAAAGCAGCTCAGGACAAGAGGTCTGTAACCCACAATGGTAGAAACATTAGATTGGCAACAGGCCTATCCACAAACCTGGCAGGCCAGAAAGGACTGGCATGATATATTCAGAGCACTAAATGAGAAAAATATGCAGTCAAGAATACTCTATCCAGCTAGGCTGTCATTGAAAATAGAAGGAGAGATAAAAAGCTTCCAGGACAAACAAAAACTAAAGGAATTTGCAAACACGAAACCAGCCCTACAAGAAATCTTGAAAGGGGTCCTCTAAGCAAAGAGAGAGCCTAAAAGTAACATAGACCAGAAAGGAACACAGACAATATACAGTAACAGTCACTTTACAGGCAATACAATAGCACTAAATTCCTATCTTTCAATAGTTAGCCTGAATGTAAATGGGCTAAATGCCCCAATCAAAAGACACAGGCTATCACATTGGATTAAAAAACAAGACCCATCAATATGCTGTCTGCAAGAGACTCATTTTAGACCCAAAGACACCCCCAGATGGAAAGTGAGGGGGTGGAAAACCAATTACCATGCTAATGGACACCAAAAGAAAGCTGGGGTGGCAATCCTTTTATCAGACAAATTAGATTTTAAACCAAAGACTGTAATAAGAGATGAGGAAGGACACTATATCCTACTTAAAGGGTCTATCCAACAAGAAGGTCTAACAATTGTAAATATCTATGCCCCTAACATGGGAGCAGCCAACTATATAAGGCAATTAATAACAAAAGCAAAGAAACACATCGACAACAATACAATAATAGTGGGGGACTTTAACACCCCCCTCACTGAAATGGACAGATTGTCTAAGCAAAAGATCAACAAGGAAATAAAGACTTTAAATGACACACTGGACCAAATGGACTTCATAGATATATTCAGAACATTCCATCCCAAAGCAAGAGAATACACATTCTTCTCTAGTGCCCATGGAACATTCTCCAGAATAGATCACATCCTAGGTCACAAATCAGGTCTCAAATGGTACCAAAAGATTGGGATCATTCCCTGCCTATTTTCAGACCACAATGCTTTGAAACTAGAACTCAGTCACAAGAGGAAAGTTGGAAAGAACTCAAATACATGGAGGCTAAAGAGCATCCTACTGAAGAATGAATGGGTCAACCAGGAAATTAAAGAAGAATTTAAAAAATTCATGGAAACAAATGAAAATGAAAACACAACTGTTCAAAATCTTTGGGATACAGCAAAGGCAGTCCTAAGAGGAAAGTATATAGCAATACAAGCCTTTCTCAAGAAACAAGAAAGGTCTCAAATACACAACCTAACCCTACTCCTAAAGGAGCTGGAGAAAGAACAGCAAATAAAGCCTAAACCCAGCAGGAGAAGAGAAATAATCAAGATCAGAGCAGAAATCAAAGAACTAGAAACCAAAAGAACAGTAGAACAGATCAACAAAACTAGGAGCTGGTTCTTTGAAAGAATTAACAAGATTGATAAACCCCTGGACGGACTTTTCAAAAAGAAGAGAGAAATGACCCAAATCAACAAAATCATGAATGAAAGAGGGGAGATCACAACCAACACCAAAGAAATACAAACAATTATAAGAACATATTATGAGCAACTCTATGCCAGCAAATTAGATAATCTGGAAGAAATGGATGCATTCCTAGAGATGTATCAACTACCAAAACTGAACCAGGAAGAAATAGAACACCTGAACAGACCTATAACCACTAAGGAAATTGAAGCAGTCATCAAAAATCTCCCAACAAACAAAAGCCCAGGGCCAGATGGCTTCCCAGGGGAATTCTACCTAACATTTAAAGAAGAATTAATACCTATTCTCTGAAACTGTTCCAAAAAATAGAAACGGAAGGAAAACTTCCAAACTCATTTTAGGAGGCCACCATTACCTTGATCCCCAAACCAGACAAAGACACCATCAAAAAGGAGAATTACAGACCAATATCCTTGATGAACATGGATGCGAAAATTCTCACCAAAATACTAGCCAATAGGATCCAACAGTACATTCAAAGGATTATTCACCACGACCAAGTGGGATTTATCCCTGGGCTGCAAGGTTGGTTCAACATCCACAAATCAATCAATGTGATGCAATACATTAACAAAAGAAAGAACAAGAACCATATGATCCTCTCAATAGATGCAGAAAAAGCATTTGACAAAGTACAGCATCCTTTCTTGATGAAAACTCTTCAGAGTGTAGGGATAGAGGGTACATACCTCAATATCATAAAAGCCATCTATGAAAAACCTACAGCGAATATCATTCTCAATGGGGAAAAACTGAGAGTGTTCCCCCTAAAGTCAGGAATGTGGCAGGGATGTCCACTATCACCACTGCTATTCAACATAGTATTAGAAGTCCTAGCCACAGCAATCAGACAACAAAAAGAAATAAAGGCATCCAAATCGGCAAAGAAGAAGTCAAACTCTCACTCTTTGCAGATGATATGATACTTTATGTGGAAAACCCAAAAGACTCCACCCCAAAACTTCTAGAACTCATACAGGAATTCAGTCAAGTGTCAGGATATAAAATCAATGCCCAGAAATCAGTGGCATTCCTATACACAAACAACAAGACAGAAGAAAGAGAAATTAAGGAGTTGATCTCATTACAACTGCACCCATAAGATACCTAGGAATAAATCTAACCAAAGAAGCAAAGCATCTGTACTCAGAAAAATATAAAATACTCATGAAAGAAATTGAGGAAGACACAAAGGAATGGAAAAATGTTTCATGCTCATGGATTGGAAAAAAAAAATATTGTGAAGATGTCAAAGCAACCTAGAGCAATCTACACATTTAATGCAATCCCCATCAAAATACCATCTACTTTTTTCAAAGCAATGGAACAAAGAATCCTAAAATTTGTATGGAACCAGAAAAGACCCCGAATAGCCAGAGGAATGTTGATAAAGGAAAGCAAAGCTGGCAGCATCACAATTCCGACTTCCAGCTCTATTACAAAGCTGTCATCATCAAGACAGTATGGTAGTGGCAAAAAAACAGACACATAGATCAATGGAACAGAATAGAGAGCCCAGAAATGGACCCTCAACTCTATGGTCAACTCATCTTTGACAAAGCAGGAAAGAATGTCCAATGGAAAAAAGACAGTCTCTTCAACAAATGGTGTTGAGAAAATTGGACAGTCATATGCAGAAGAATGAAACTGGACCATTACACCACACACAAAAATAGACTCCAAATGGTTGAAAGACCTAAATGTGAGACAGGAGTCCATCAAAATCCTAAAGGAGAACACAGGCAGGAACCTCTTCGACCTCAGCCACAGCAACTTCTTCCTAGAAACATCACCAAAAGCAAGGGAAGAAAGGGCAAAAAAGGAACTATTGGTCCTTCATCAGGATAAAAAGCTTTTGCACAGCAAAAGAAACAGTCAACAAAACCAAAAGACAACTGACAGAATGGGAGAAGATATTTGCAAATGACATATCAGATAAAGGGCTAGTATCCAAAATCTATAAAGAACGTATCAAACTCAACACCCAAAGAATCCAATCAAGAAATGGGCAGAAGACTTGAACAGACATTTTTCCAAAGAAGACATCCAAATGGCCAACAGACACATGAAAAAGTGTTCAACATCGCTCGGCATCAGGGAAATTCAAACCAAAACCTCAATGAGATAGCACCTCACACCAGTCAGAATGGCTAAAATTAACCGGTCAGGAAACGACAGATGTTGGTGGGATGCAGAGAAAGGGGAACCCTCCTACACTGTTGGTGGGAATGCAAGCTGGTGCAGCCACTCTGGAAAACAGTATGGATGTTCCTCAAAAAGTTGAAAATAGAGCTACCCTAAGACCCAGCAATTGTACTACTGGGTATTTACCCCAAAGATACAAATGTAGGGATCCGAAGGGGTATGTGCACCCCGATGTTTATAGCAGCAATGTCCACAATAGCCAAACTATGGAAAGAGCCAAGATGTCCATTGACAGATGAATGGATAAAGAAGATGTGATAGATATATATATATATACAATGGAATATTATGCAGCCATCAAAAGGAATGAGATCTTGTCATTTGCAACGACGTGGATGGAACTGGAGGGTATTATGCTGAGCGAAATAAGTCAATCAGAGAATGACATGTATCATATGACCTCACTGATATGAGGAATTCTTAATCGCAGGAAACAAACTGAGGGTTGCTGGAGTGGGGGGTGGGGTGGGAGGGATGGGGTGACTGGGTGATAGACACTGGGGAGGGTATGTGCTCTGGTAAGCGCTGTGAATTGTGCAAGACTGTTGAATCTCAGATCTGTACCTCTGAAACAAATAATGCAATATATGTTAAGAAAAAAAAAAGAAGAAGAAGAAGGTAGCGGGAGGGGAAGAATGAAGCAGGGGAAATCGGAGGGGTAGACGAACCATGAGAGACAATGGACTCTGAAAAACAAACTTAGGGTTCTAGAGGGGAGGGGGGTGGGTGGATGGGTTAGCCTGGTGGTGGGTATTGAGGAGGGCACATCCTGCATGGAGCACTGGGTGTTATGCACAAACAATGAATCATGGAACACTACATCTAAAACAAATGATGTAATGTATGGGGATTAAGATAAGAATAAAAAAAGAAAACAAAAGAATGGGTAGAGCTGGAGTCCAAGTCCAACCTCAGTGACTTCTGTCTCTATTAGAGGGTGTTGGTCTCTCCTTTCCAATCTTGGAAGAATGACATCAGTTGATGGTTTTGATGGGAATGCAGGATTCTAGGGATCAATAAACTCTTTAGGTTCTGAATGGAAAGGCTTCTATTCCAGTTTGACTGGGACAACCAGCCCCTGAGAGGATTCGATAACATTGTCCATACAAGCCACCATGTTGCTCACTCTGTGTGGGCTCTTTTGGGCATAGGATGCCTTATTAGTCTTGGGATGTCCATGTCATGAAGTGATTCAGATTCCACAGAGATTATGACAAGAGAATCCCTTAGTTGACTGCCTACCCCTGAGGCTTCATGACACTGGTTTTCTTATGCTGAGTATCAAAGTGTCTGAAATGGTGGTGGTAGTGAGAGCACCATGGGGAGTAGGAAGTGTCAGCGAACAAACACAAACAAAAACCCACCACTGATGGAATGTGGCCACATCCAGGGAAATACCAGCTCAGAGATTAGTGACAGAATTCTTTGGACTCAGCCTGCTTTTGTGTGTGTGTGTGTGTGTGTGAGGGGAGGAGGAGGAAGTGGTCAGTAGTCACTGTCTTAGCAGGAGTAGTGGCAAAAGCCACAGCTCTGATCAGTACAGCTTCCAGTGGTGATGGAAATGCTCTATATTGCACTATTCAACATGGGAGCCACTAGCTACATGTGGCTTTTGAGTACTCAAAATACAGCTAGTACAACTAAGGAGCTGACTTTTTATTTGATTTTAATTAAACTTAAATGTAAATAGTTACTTGCAACTAGTGCTACTATATTGGGGACTAGAACTGCACACCCAGAACATCACACTATACCCACTTAAAAATATAAAGTCTAAGTGTGGTCTTCTGTTCCTGCGGTTTCTAAGTCAAAAGGCTGGAAAGTGTCCCTTGGCAATTATTAGTGATTCCTTAAGAAATTGCAGCCACCATCCCTTTTTATTCTACAACAACAACAAATCTGCTGCGAAGTATAGAGGCTGAAGTGAGGTCATACTTACATCCCCCTTGTCCTCATCACTGAGCTCTCCAGAGCTGACTAATCTCAGCACTTTCATACTACTTTTCTGAGAAATTCCAGCAGCTGTCTACCATTACTGGAGTCTCTAAGGAACTTGGGAGACTGTTTCAGGATATTTATGCCTAAAGAAATGCCAAGTGGCCATGTCTAATCTATTCCTCCCCATGCCATGCTGGTCTTGAGGGGATTCTGCAAGTCTTGCCAACTCCCCAGGATTCAGTCTAGCAGTAAGACACAACTACTCCCGAAGAATCCTCTGACCTACCTGGGGTTGCATCATTAAGTGACCCCCAACCTGGAATGATTGGCAGGAATTCAAGATACCTCCTTTGAACACATATCAGAGTTTACCTAGCTCTGTGTCTCACCCACCCTCTGATTCTCTCCTCTCCCATAGCAGAACATTTTTATTTAGTGGGCAGTGGAAAGGGAGAAATTACTTCTGACCAGCTACTTCAAGGCCTTGGAGTTTGATACTCAAAAGTCCAAGCTTTTAAACTTCTCTGCTTTTCTGATCTATGAAAACTTCATTGAGGCAGTAGGTGCCTTGTAGGCTAGTTTAAATGGGAAACAACTAGAAAGTTTTAAAAAGGGTGTATGTGTGGATAACTAGAAACATGTTATATTGTTAATACTGTAAAATATTTTCATGCCATCACAGGCATAGAGATTGAGGTCCAAAGCTTACAGGGAATCTACAGCAAGATTTAGAGATGCTCTGTTTCTCATCTCAACCTCCAGAGAGCTCCTTTTCTTGAAAGGAAAACTGCATTAGAAATGAGAACTCCTCTCATTATCTTCCCATGACAAGAATCTGGCCTTGCATTTGATTTGATCTGTAAGCTGGAGCCTGGCCATGTTATTTTTGTCAAGGACCCACCCAGGGTTCCAATCAGCTGGTACTCTCCCTATCCAGTGTGAATGTTGATGTGGGGGAATTCATTGCCAACCAATGATCTCCAATTCCCTTTGACCAATTTTCCCTCTCACTTCTATTTCTCCAATATCCTAAGGAGCCATGCTGAGTGTCTGTGCTTCTGGGGATGAAACAAACTGAAACCCCCTCCTCTTTTCCCATGCCAAGGTAAAATAAGCCCCCTCTGGTTTCCAAGGACCATTTCTGTTTCTTAAGGTAGCCATGTCCTATGGAAGCTGAAGGGCACCTCTGTGATAAGACTCTATGCAAAGCCAGAATGGAGTATTACATTCTAATCCCTCCAGCAGGGAAGGAACAATTAGCATTTCCTGGACAGAAGATCAGTTAGACTAGAACCAGTAGAAATTATAGACCCAGGAAAGGCTATAAGCCAAGAGTGAAGCACTGCAAAGTTGAGTAAACACACATTTTTCATCTCTTTCTTGAGTGTGTAGTTTCTTTTAGAGGGAAAACCATAACGAAACCAAGAAATCAAGAAAATAGTTCAGTAGCCATTTTCTGACCACCAAGAAGTTCTGTGCTAGGTCTGTCCTCAGGGATGTGCATCTAGCAGGGAGGCTGAGGATGAAAACACAGTTAACTAGAACACAAAGCAAAATGATGACAAGCTATTTAAGATGAGCAGATAGGATGGTATAATCATCAATATATGTTTCTCCCAGAAAATTCAGTGGGAGCTAAAATACAGTCTCAAACCATTTAAATATGTTTAAACCCCTCCAAGGCATTTTCATTTACTCCTTAACTTCTTCAGCTAAAATTTACTGTACACAAGATTTATAAACTCCTTGTATAGTTAGGTGCTTATTTTCTTGACTTCTAAATGGAAAGGTACAAGGTATGTCCATTCTGATCCCAGGGAATGCTACATTCTCAAGGGGAGAGAAGGGGAAGGAGACAGGGCAGTCGATGCCCAAGGGAACCATGCTTGACTCCATGCAATACAAACCAGTGGACATTGTGATTCCTTCAGCTGGAGGAGAGAAAGGATAATCCATGTCATGGAGTGCCTTTATGTCACACTCTGCCTGAAACTATTCCCATAACTTCTCATTTTTTTCTCCCAACATCCCAGGAAATATTACCATATCTATGACAGAATAATGCTTTGAAATATTGATCAGTTCTTCCTTTTTGTATTTGCTTTTCTCTCTTGGCCCTTTCCTCATTTCAGTGAGGTAGGCCATTTTGTGTTAGTTGCTTTAAGGAAGGAACATGATAACAGGGAGCAGAGAACACAGCCATTTCAAAAGCCAAGGCCCTTTGGCAGTGGGAATCACTCAAGCCTAATAGTTGGACTGAGTAATAGAAGCCACCACCTCCAACTCAAAGCCATTCCACCAACTAGAAAGATGTTCCTTAGTCTGGAAGAAGGAATCAGAAAAGCAGAAAGAGGCAGCATAAATGTTGGGGTCCCCTGTGAAAATGGTCTTATGCCCTTCTCCCTGGGCTGACCTTGAGTAGGTGGAAAAATCCCAGATTCATTTCTGGGATGTGAGAGCAAGAGGACTTCTGATTTGCTGGGTATTGAGGCAGGGAAACAGTTCAGATCCAGAGAATTGGTTATAAGATGTATCATGCAGTGGTGCCTTAAGCCTGCTAGCAAGAGCTGGTTGGTAAATTTTCAGTAGTTTTGTGAGCCGATTGCTAAATCATTTATAGCTTGAAATCAGCATGATGGGAGTATTTACACCCCAGAAGTTGGCAAATACTACAATCAAGAGTTACCTCTTTCCACCCTCCATCCCTCAGAGCTAGTAGTTAAATGTCTACCGATACACCACTGGAGGTAGAAGACTGTGTCAGAGAATGTCAACCTGTTCTGTCCTCCCCAAAACTGCTAAGGGGTCAAGGAGAGAGCTCCAGATGGAGTCTCCAGTCAGGAAACGGTTTCTGGCAACTGCATGGCTAGACCACAGAAACCTGCAGAGGGGGAGGACAGCTCAGTAGATGCCCAAATGATATCAAGGAGCACTTGGGCCTTGGAGTGATACTGTTTTCAAATAAGTCAACTAGTACATAAATGTGAACCTGGGAGAAAAAAAAGAAATCCCAAATTATTTGACAGTACATGTCTTACAGCATATGGAATAGGAACTCAAAATATAAATTCTTATAGAAAAATACAGTTATGTATATAGCACACCTGCATTTGTGAGATTTGCACCTGCTACATCTATTTGACAGATAAGAAATGTAAGTGTTGGTGGAGTTGTCTCACCCCAGAATTTCAGTTTCTATCTAGCTCCCTGATCTTTGCTAATTTTACCACATGCGGGGAACCAAAGTTAGGGCTAGCAGAACTGGGGGTGGGGGAAGTGCCACCTGGAGCTGATTTGGGGAGCAGGCCTAAGGCAGGTGCAAGCCACAAAAAAGTGAAAATCCTTCCCCAAGTCCCAGCTGAAATCAAGAATAAGCTCCCACACTTGTCTAGTGGAAGAATAAAAGCACATGAAACAGGGAGATGAAAAGGCTTCCTTTGAGCTAGTCAGGTTTTGCTAAATAATTCAGGAGCTGGGTTTGATGAAGGGGTGGGAAGGAGAGATTATTAATCCAGTTGATGACCGAGGGAATGAAAAGGCAAGAGGTCAGTGACCAAGAGGGGGTAATGTAGCCATGGCCCCATGGGGGAGGAAGGGGCACTTCCAGTGGGATCCAAGCAGCAGGTTCCAGGGTCCTCTGTGTGGGGCCTGAGCATAACTGGGGTCAGCTCTCAATAAGCCTTTGAGGACAATGGATGAATGAGGTTAGTAAGGAAGAGTAACCATATCCCTACTTGATGGCCCAGAGGAAGATGAATCTACTGATAGGGTCTGAAACAGTAAGTCATCTTTCAGGGCAAAGTGTGCACTCACTTGCTCACCCCTGCCCTGCCTCCTTCAAAGTACATGCCTACCACTGCAATGAGCACAGTGCTCTAACCAGTGCTAGGACAAGGGAGTTGATCAGAGTTCAGGGAGCAGGCCATGGAATCTTCTAGAACTAAGTAAATGGAACTGCCCTTCCAGGGAAGCTTCTTCTTAGTAAATGCACCCTTCATGCACAAAGAAGCACCCTGAGCCTTGGCTCATTTAGGGAGGTGGCCAAACCCTGGCCTTTTTCCTCCTGTTTCCGGGGTCTGGCTAAGTTCCCGTGAAAGCTTGACCTTTGGAGGGAGACTTCAGCAGGCAGGTCATCTAACTAAATTAAAGTGCCCCAGCTATACTGCTCATTAAGGTAATTTTTAGAAGGCAAGACAGCCTCTCTCCCCTCAGAGCCCAGCTGGTATTCAGGTGAGGCTGGGAAGAGGAAGAGTGTGGGACTCTTAACTCTGCCTTCATAGGGGCATAAAATCCACTCCAGACTGGGAGGAACCAAGCAGTGACCCAGGTCCCTGCCCCTCATCCCTTGGACACCAGCCAGGGATTAAAGTGTTCTGGACAGAAGTGCCTCTGAGCTGCAGGAGGGGAAGGCAGAGGATACTCTTTCATCCCCACTCACATTTCCCTTCTGCATTATAATCCTTGGGTCATCTTTCTTCACCTAGATTGTACGTACGTCGAGGGGAGGGGCTCTGCCTTCTACCTTCTAGAATCACAGTAAATGCTCAATAAACATGTATATAGTTTGATCCCCACGTCTAGCAAACAATGTCAGTATTCTCCTAATTTTCTCACTACCTTAATACTACAGAAGAGCTGTGAAAATTGAAGGCAACCAGCCTAATGCAACAGACAGTCTCGCCAAAAGTAGGACATAGTTCACTAATGGTACATGAGATGCGGTTAGGTCTAGCATTACCCAGATAGAATGATACAAAATTGGTTATTTACTATGGTTATTGGTTAATCACATTGGTTATCGAACACGTAGTACACAGATACGTCATTAAAAAACACTGAATCATACAGTGGGAAAGCTACTCCTCTTTCAAATTTCTTTCAATTCATCTGCTTAGGTTAAAGACAAAGTCTCTGTTCTGTGCTGGTGTGTCTCTAACACTTTCAAACACTTGCCAATCTCCCATTTAAAGCAGCTGTCTTAGAATCAGTGCTTTTTCAGGCAACAGTGTCTAGATAAAATTAACATTGTTTATCATATATTTATTTTTATAGCGAACTTATAATTTTGGCAAGAGATACCAGTTTCCTATTTCCAATAATAAGGTTTCATTTTTTTAAAACTTATTTTTAAAAAGGAGCTTGTTTAAAGAAAAATAGTAAGGAATATCAAAGATGGAGTGCTGATATTGCAAAAGAGAATGTGAAGGTGTTACTTGAGTGATAGAAGTTTGAGGATGTGATATACAAGGTACTAGAAAGAAGACAGAATTTGGATTCAGAAGTGCCCATATCCCAGTTGGTAACTTCAAGAGCCAGTGAGCCCAACTTTATGCCTCATCAAGGCAGGCACTCTGTGTGGTGGGTTTGTCCTGATGGAATGAAGTGTCGTGGGTATCACAGTTAATCCCCAAACTTCTATGAACACGGTTTTGGTCTAGAGCAGAGAGCCAGCTGGCTTGTGGCATTTCTGTGACTGATTTTGACCTAAGAGTGGGTATGTGTGACTTAATTTAGCCCAATCAAGTGAAAACAAAGAATTTCTATGTCAAAAAAGAAGCAAGGGGCCATTTTCTCTCTCTCCCAGGAATAAGAGCACACATCATCCCCATTCCTCCTGGGTGCAACCGTACAACCATGAAAGAAAATTTTATTAGGAGTAAGGCAAAGCTGAGGACACCAGCACAAAGAGGTGAAGAGCCCAGGGCCTTGATAGTGTCAATGAGCATTCTGTCATTTCATGCCTGGGATCCTGACCCAGTTCTCCACAACTTATTATGAGAGACAATGCCTCTCCTTATGGATGAAGCCAGCTGGAGCTAAGGTTCCTCTTGCCTGCGGATCAAAGTCCCTACTGATTCCAAATACTTTGAGGAGTCTCAGAGGAGCTAGATACCCTACATGATGCCAGTTAATGATCCAGAGATGGGAGGAGAAGAGCAGGTGACACAGTGCCCCTGGCTCAGGCAATCTGACTTCCTTCACGCCATTCAGCAGCAATTTCTATTGTTCTGCTTCCAATTCTTGACTCTTCTTTGGAAGAACACTGCCAAACAGGTTGGAGCATTCAAATAACCCAAAGGGATGGGAACAGACCTCCCTGGGAAGATGAGTCTTAATCCACCAGTACCACCCCAGACCTTCATGAAACTTCATCAGCAAGGCTCACACTTGCCTTTCAGTTCTGCCTGGACCCTACTGTGATCTCCTCCTCCATCATCTTGGGGCGGTGAGCAGCTTCCCCTTCTCTTTGTATTTAATCTTTGTTGTCTAAAACATCAAGAAGTGTTATCAATCTGCCCCTCTCCTTCTCTCCTCTCTGTCCATTCTCATAACTATTATTTTATAACTTTTTAACTATTATTTGGTTCCAGTCCAGGTCCTTGAGCAGACAAGATTGTTTGCTGCTAAAACTCTTTCCACTGTACATGGTTATAGCAAGACCTAGAAGAGGCTGGGTGTGTGAAATCCCCTGATGATCATACACTGAAGACCCACAGGTGGAGGGCAGCATCAATGAAAAGAGAAGCAGCTCAGTGAAGCTCACCATGTGCTGTCATTTTGTCCAATCTTGCAGGACTGGTCTAGTCTGTAATCAGGAAATCTCTGTCACAACTCAGCTCCTCCACCAGCTAGCTAGCTATGAGTGATCTTGAGCAAGTAATGTTCCCTATATGGGCCTCAGTTTCCTATTCAACTTTGTGATTTCATGGCAAAAATGAGAAGTGATCGGCAGGCCCTAGACTGAATCAGGGAACATTCTGGGGATACAGACCAAGGTGAGGCAAGCAGGGAACTGAAAGAGGAGGATTTCATTTGAAGTTTTTTTCCTTCCTTATCCCAGCGGCCTCACATTCAGGCTGCTCCCTCAGACTCCAGCCAGATTTGTTCTTCTCCATTTCTAGGGAAGGAACCATGGGGACCATGCAAGAGATTTTCCCCCTGCTATCTTAGTGGAATGTACTTGCACATGCCATAGACCTTAGGGCTCTCTTTAGATCCATAATAAAATAGGCTTCTAGGAGAGGGACTCACTCAGCTGCGGGGAGCAGCCCTACATTGAAAGGAATGAGAAGTGACTTTAGGCTGACAGTTATGCTCATGACATGGTCAGCTTATACGCATGCATGTGTGGCCATACCAGTTGTTGAAATATTGAAATACATCCATGACAGTTGTAAACAGCCTCTCCTCTCAGCCCCCTAAGCACCTTGCCCCCAAGTTCCCGGGTCCCAGCAAATACTGTACCTTGGCATTAAGCAGTGCTTCCAGAAACCAACTCCAGAGATTATAACATCTGTTTTTCTGTCTTGCTACGGTTGAATATTTTGAATATTGTCTTTGATGCACAGTGTATATAGTACAAAGATTATATAGATCAAAGGTCAACAACAATGTTTGGTTGCTAACCCCTAAAAGCAATGATGAGTAGATAAATAAAATATGGTATATCCACAATGGAAGACTATTCAGCCATAAAGAGGAATGAAGTACCAATGCCTGCTACAACACAGATGAACCTTGAAAACTTTTATGCTGAGTGAAAAAAAAGCCAGACACAAAAGCTACATTAGTATAATTCTGTTTACATAAAATATCAAGAATAATAAAATCTACAGAGACAAAAAAGTAGGAGGCTGCCAGGGGCTGGGAGGAATGGGGTTTCTTTTTGGGGTAATGAAATGTTCTAAAGTTGGTCTTGGTAATCAATGTACAACTCTGTGAATATACTAAAAGTCATTGAATTGTATATTCTAAATGGATGAATTGTATGATATGTGAATTAAAACTGTTTTAAAAACTATAGGATACAACCTCCATAAATCTTTACTAAATTTAAAATTATTCGTACATGCACACACATAAATCATTGCATTAACATGTATATTGTAACACAAATACAGAAACTAGACTTTTACAGGCTGAGATGAAAATTAAATAGAAACTTTACATACACCACATCTTCTTTATCCATTCATCTACCGATGGACACTTGGGCTGCTTCCATAAATTTGGCTATTGTAAATAATGCTGCAATAAATATAGAGGTGCATGTATCCCTTTAAATTAGTGTTTTTATATATGTGGAATTTAAGAAACAATACAAGCAAAGGGGAGAGAGAGAGAGAGAGAGAGAGAAACCAAGAAACAGACTCTTAACTATAGAGAACAAACTGATGGTGACCAGAGGGGAGGTGGGTGGGAGGATGGGGGAAATAGGTGATGGAGATTAAGGATCACACTTGCGGTGATGAGCACCCGGTGATGTATGGAAGTGTTGAATCAATATATTGTGCACGTGAAACTAATATAACACTGTATGTTAACTATATGGAATTTAAATAAAATAAAAATAAATAGAAAAGTTCTAGAGGGGAAGGGGGTGGGGGGATGGGTTAGCCTGGTGATGGGTATTAAAGAGGGCACGCTCTGCATGGAGCACTGGGTGTTATACGCAAACAATGAATCATGGAACACTACGTCAAAAACTAATGATGTAATGTATGGTGATTAATATAACATAATAAATAAAATTTTAAAAATAAATAGAAATTTTAATATTTTCTGTCTGCAACCCAGTGGAGTGCTTTTGGAGACGCCTGCTCTAGAAGAAAAAGCTGAGGCTCAAAGTTTGCAGAACGTTTGTTCTTCCTAGCACAGCAGGCAGAGTCCAGGGTTTCCCAGAGGTTGAGGGAGATCAGGGAGCACTGCTATTTTTTTTTTTTTGAGGATCACAATGTATTCAAAAACAAAAACAAAGAAATACCAAAACGAGGTTAAAATATCAAGAAATATTTTAATTGTTTACATTTGAAAAAATAAAGGCTTCTGACATAAAAAACAGAATGCAACATAATCGTGCTATTCACAAGATAATTAGATCTTTTTAGAAAAAATTAATTCTGAGCACACAGAGGCAGTGGAATGATAATGGAGAACAAGTGGGAGGTTGCGTGTTCACATCTCTGTTCACTGCAGTATCTGGGCGAGTGTGTGCACAACCCCCTTGGCAGTGGTGATCGAGGCTCTGATATGTGTGTGAACCACACTAAATGGACCCTGGGCTCCTGCAGTGATGGCCCAGTGGGCGCCTGTGCTTCAGAGAAGACAGGAGAGCCAGAAAGCTGGGACGGCAGTGGCCTGCAGAACCTCCTTTGTGCCTACGAGCAGTCGTTCTGTAGGATTGTGTACCCTTCCCCAACAACAGTAATTAGGAAGCAGAGAGAAGTGGAGGAAACACTGTAGGATCAGCCACCAGTTCAACCGGGAGGGGGGGTTACCAAGTCTCCTGGAGGCAAGGCAACTCATTCATACACAACTGGCAGGATGTTTCCTGTGGAAGGTTGATATTTAAAAAAAAAAAAATGTCTTTTTCCTTCACCAACACTACAATAGCAGTGAGGAAAGAAAACTGGAATAGCCCCTCCTTTATGTCTTCCTTTGCCCCCAACATTTCCAAAGCTGCAGAGCTCTAGAAAAAGGCAGGGTCAAAGACTCCCTCAGGTCTCAGTCCTTGGAAATTGAGTCCCTTCTTCATTTGGAGCCGCCCACTGGTTGCCATGGTAACACAACATCTGCTACCCAACTCTGCTCCAGCGGTCACTGGGTTTGGCATCCTCCAAGCTGTTGCCAGTGCTGTGTTTTGCCTGATTTGCTACTCTGCTCCCCGAGGATTGCATCACACTTTTCCAGCAAAGGAACACTTATTCAAAAGGCAGGGTTATGGAGAGAAGGGAGGTTAAATGTGTGCAAACCACAGTTCTGAGAAAGCAAAGCGCTCTTGCGTGCAGGGCCATTAACTCTGCCAATCTTTGGATTAATGTGCTGCATCTGCTGATCTCGAAACCTACTGCAAGTCATCCTCCTAGATTTTATTAGCATTTGTTTCTAAGGAGCATACATTATTTATTAAAACTTCTATAAGACATTTTAAAAATATATAAATTCCATGCTCATCTCCCTTATTTTCTCATTTTAATATATTTCAAGTTTAATTGCTTGTCTGCCAGTCTTTCTATACGAATTATTTTTGAAAATGAACAACATAAAATATAAATATAGGTTTCCTTGCCTACTACTTTCTCCCGTTCTTCCAGGTAGCATCTTTATTCCCACTTCCCCTTGAAAAAAACACAATTTGTCTTGCTTGTTTTAATAGTGACAATTCTCAGGCAGTCTCTAAGAAACTGAGAGGTGGTGCGGTACAGCTGAGAGAATATAGACTCCGGAATCACAGGAGTTCCTTCAGGATTCGCCTCCCAGTGAGGTTAATCAACTCATCTGATTTTACTTGGGACTCCCCCAGTTTTAGCACTGGAAGTCCCGCATCTCAGGAAACCCTTCAGTCTTGGGAAAATTGGGATGATTTGTCCTCCTCTTCCCAGCTTCCTTACCCCTCTCACTATGTGTTCTCAGGAAATTTCCTTCACCTTTCCAACACAGTTTTTATTTGTAACATGAAAATTATAAAAAGATGCTCCTCAAAGGTTGCAGTGAAGATGAAATAATTTCACAAATAAAATGCCTAATCCTAAAGCAGAAGCCCATGCCCAGTAACTGCTATTATTGATCTTGAAATTAAAACCCTAGAGATAATCTTGAATCACTTATCCAATTTACAGCTGAGAAACTAGTTTGTTTGGATCATCTAGTATTTTTTAAGATTTTATTTATTTGAGAGAGAGTGAGCATGAGTGGGGTAAAGGGATAGAGAGAGGCAGGCTCCTCACTGAGCAGGGAGCCCGATGTGGGGCTCAATTCCAGGACCCGAGATCATGACCTGAGCTGAAGGCAGATGCTTAACCAACTGAGGCACCCAGGAGTCCTTCATCTAGCTTTTTTTTAAGGCTGGGAGCAGGGCCAGGACTAGGATGGGGTGGGTGAGGTGCCTGAGGCTCAACAATTAAGAAGGAACTCCGTCTCAGGGTCATGTAAGTGCAGACTTTACTGTGAGTACAAGCAAGTTGCCAATCTACTCACCTGCTCAGGACCATCTGGGTAACACTGCCAGGCTAGAACTGACAGTCATCTAACTTAGAAAAGGATGTCATAGTCTCTACTAGACAGATTCTCCATAGTATCTTTGGTGACAATTAGTTTCTAATAGCAACAGTATTCCTAAGCCATTCAGAGCTGTGACTGCTGCAAGATACTTTTATTCTAAGCATCATTAAAACAAAGCAAAAAAAAGAAAAAAAAATCTTCATTCTCCAGAGACCTTGAGAAGCAAATCATTATCACCAGATATTTCCCAAATAGTGGTAAATTTCCTTTTATTGTTAACAATATTTCATGGAAATCCTTCTAAAAGATATTGCATGTTTCCATGCCTTTTTCTTTCTTTAAATTGTACTTTTTATTTTAAAATACCTAGAGATTCACATGCAGTTGTAAGAAATGATGCAGAGATACCATACAAAACTTTGGTACAATATCACAATCAGGATATTGAGATGGATATGGGCAAGATACAGAGCACTTACAGCACCACAAGAATCTCTCAAATTGACCTTTGGTAAACACACCACTTCCCTCTCATCCACTCATTAATCCCTGGAAATTACTAATCTGATATTAATTTCTATAATTTTATCATTTCAGGGGGGAGGAGCAAGATGGAGGAGGAGTAGGAGACCTGGATTTCGTCTGGTCCCAGGAATTCAGCTAGATAGGGATCAAACCATTCTGAACACCTACAAACTCAACAGGAGATCGAAGAAAAGAATAGCAGCAACTCTGTGAACAGAAAAGCGACCACTTTATGGAAGGTAGAACGTGTGGAGAAGTGAATCCCAGGCGATATTTGGGAGGATAGTTGGTGGGGGAGGGGGCCTACATCAGCAGCCACCAGCAAGTGATAGAGCAGTGGAGCACAAAATCGGAACTTGTAGAAGTCCGCTCTGCTGAGGGACATCGCTCTGGTGGCTAAGCTGGGGGGGGGAGGGGTGGAACCCTCTCTGGGACAGTGTGGTCTCAGGACCCTCAGGGTCACAGAAAGACCGGGGATGCCTGAGTGTGGCAGAGCTCCCAGGTATTGGATTGGGGAAGCCAGCTACAGAGATGGAGTCGAGGAGTGGGCTCTCAGCTCGGGGTTGCCATAAACAGTGGTCCGTGGCACAATCAAGGCACTGCTCCTCCAGCAGGGACCCAACAAGCAGCAGATCGGGGAGACTCCCCTTCCTCCCCTGGGAGGAGCAGTACAGGAGTGCACCGCAAGGATCTGCTGGGTTTGGAGACTCCACACCGGGTCGGGTGCCAGAGATAGAAACGCCCCTATGCAGGCTGGGTGAGCATGGAGCGTGGCTGGAGACCGGGGAGGTGGGAGTGATTGACTGCTTTTCTCTGGGGGCTCACTGAGGAATGGGGCTCCGAGTTTTTGGCTCCTCCCGGCAGAGATTGGGAGGCCTCCAAAGCTGTAGGGAAAGCTTGCAGGGAACAAAAGCTCCTGAGAGCAAACCCGAGCAGATTACTTAGCCCAGACCAGGCAAGTGCAGGGCAATTACACCTCCAGCAAAGACATTTGGGAACCAAGGCAACAGGCCCCTCCCCCAGAAGATCAGCAAGAACAGCCAGCCAAGACCAAGTTTACCAATCAATGAGAACAGCAAAACCCCAGTGCTAGGGGAATACAGCACATAGAATTCATGGCTTTTTTCCCATGACTCTTTAGTCTTTCAAAGTTAATTTTATTTTTTTCATTTTCTATTTTTTTACTTGAATTTTTCTTCTTTATTTTTTCAACAAATATCTTAACAATTTCTTTTTTTAAATCTTTTTTAATTTTTCATTTTTACAATCATATTCTATCTCTTCATTGTATTTAAACTTCTTTATATATATATATGTTTTTCTTTAAAATTTTGGGATACAGTTTCATCTAACAGACCAAAATATACCCAAAATCTAGTATATGACCTTCTCCTAGTCTCCTGCCTGATCACATTCTCTTTAATTTTTTTCATTGTTTTTCAACCAACTTATCAATTCCTTTTTTAAAATCATTTTTAGTTTTCATCTTTACAAACATATTCCATCCCTTCATCGTATTTACATAAGTTTTTCTTTCTTTAAAATTTTGGGAGGCAATTTCTTCTAATAGACCAAATGCAACCAAAATCTACTATGTTGGCTCTGTTAATTTCACCAGCCTGATCATATTGTTTTTTATTTTTTCCCTTTCTTCCCCCCCCCAACCCCCCAGTTTTGGGTCTCTTCTGATTTATTTAGTGTATATTTTTCTGGGGTCATTGTTACTCTTTTAGCGTTTTTTTAGCATTTTGTTCCCTCATTCATCTATTCTCTGGACAAAATAACAAGATGGAAAAACTCACCTCAAAAAAAAAAAAAAGAGCAAGAGGCAGTACTGACTTCCAGGGACCTAATCAATACAGACATTGGTAAGATGTCAGAACAAGAGTTCAGAATGACAATTATAAAGATACGAGCTGGGCTTGAAGAAAGCATAGAAGACACTAGAGAATCCCTTTCTGGAGAAATAAAAGAACTAAAATCTAACCAAGCTGAAATCAAAAAGGCTATTAATGAGGTGCAATAAAAAATGGGGGCACTAACTGCTAGGATAAATGAGGCAGAAGAGAGAATCAGTGAGATACACCAAATGATGGAGAATAAAGAAGCTGAGAAAAAGAGAGATAAACAATACTGGATCACAAGGGGAAAATTCAAGAGATAAGTGATACCATAAAGTGAAACAACATTAGAATAATTGGGATCCCAGAAGAAGAAGAAAGAGAGGGGCAGAAGGTATATTGGAGCAAATTATATTAGAAAGCTTCCCTAATTTGGGGAAGGAAATAGGCATCAAAATCCAGGAGGCATGGAGGACACCCCTTAAAGTCAATAAAAATAGGTCAACACTGCGACATCTAATAGTAAAACTCACAAGTCTCAGAGACAAAGAGAAAATCCTGAAAGCAGCTTGGGACAAGAGGTCTGTAACCTACAATGGTAGAAACATTAGATTGGCAACAGACCTATCCACAGAGACCTGGCAGGACAGAAAGGACTGGCACGATATATTCAGAGCACTAAACGAGAAAAATAAGCAGGCAAGAATACTATATCCAGTTAGGCTGTCATTGAAAATAGAAGGAGAGATAAAAAGCTTCCAGGACAAACAAAAACTAAAAGAATTTGCAAACACCAAACCAGCCCTCCAAGAAATACTGAAAGGGGTCCTCTAAGCAAAGAGAGAGCCTAAAAGTAACAAAGACCAGAAAGGAACACAGACAATATACGGTAACAGTCACCTTACAGGTAATACAATGGCACTAAATTCGTATCTTTTAAGAGTTACCCTGAATGTAAATGGGCTAAATGCCCCAATCAAAAGACAAGACTATCAGATTGCATAAAAAAACAAGACCCATCAATATGCTGTCTGCAAGAGACTCATTTTATTTTTTTATTTTTTTTTAAAGATTTTATTTATTTATTTGAGACAGAGAGAATGAGAGAGACAGAGAGCACATGAGAGGGGGGAGGGTCAGAGGGAGAAGCAGGCTCCCTGTTGAGCAGGGAGCCCAATGTGGGACTCGATCCAGGGACTCCAGGATCATGACCTGAGCCGAAGGCAGTCGCTTAACCAACTGAGCCACCCAGGCGCCCTGCAAGAGACTCATTTTAGACCCAAAGACACCCCCAGATTGAAAGTGAGGGGGTGGAAAACCATTTACCATGCTAATGGACACCAAAAGAAAGCTGGGGTGGCAATCCTTATATCAGACAAATTAGATTTTAAATCAAAGACTATAATAAGAAGTGAGGGGGCAGGGGTGGAGCAAGATGGAGGAGGAGTAGGAGACCTGGATTTCATCTGGTCTCAGGAATTCAGCTGGATAGGGATCAAACCATTCTGAACACCTATAAATGCAACAGGAGATCGAAGAAAACAATAGCAGCAACTCTCTGAACAGAAAAGCGACCACCTTCTGGAAGGTAGGATGTGCGGAGAAGTGAATCCGAGGGGATATTTGGGAGGATAGACGGTGGGGCAGGGGGCCTCCTTCGGCTGCTTCTGACAAGTGATAGAGCTGCAGACCACAAAATTGGAATTTTAGAAGTCTGCTCCACTGAGGCACATCGCTCCAGTGGCTAAGCAGGGGGTGGAACCCTCGTGGGACAGTGTGGTCTCAGGACCCTAGGGGTCACAGAAAGACCAGGGATGCCTGAGTGCAGCAGAGCTCCCAGGTATCAGAGGCGGGAAGCTGGCTGCAGAGACGGAGCCGAGGCATGGGCTCTCACCTCAGGGTTGCCATAGACCGTGATCCATGGCACAGTCGGGCCACTGCTCCTCCAGCAGGGACCCAACAAGCAGCATATCTGGGGAGACTCCCCTTTCTCCCCTGGGAGGAGCAGTACAGGAGTGCACCGCAAGGATCTGCTGGGTTTGGAGACTCCACACTGAGTCAGGTGCCAGAGATAGAAATGCTCGGTCACAGGCCGGGTGAGCACGGAGTGCAGCCGGAGACCGGGGAGACGGGAGCGACTGACCGCTTTTCTCTGGGGGCTCACTGAGGACCAGGGCCCCGAGTTCTCAGCTCCTCAGGGGCAGAGATTGGGAGGCCACCATTTTCACTCTTGGCCTCCAAAGCTGCACAGAAAGCTTTCAGGGAACAAAAGCTCCTGAGAGCAAACCCCAGCAGATTACTTAGCCTGGACCGGCAAGGGCGGGGCAATTCCACCTCTGGCAAAGACATTTGGGAACCACGGCAACAGGCCCCGCCCCCAGAAGATCAGTGAAAACAGCTAGTAAAGACCAAGTTTACCGAAAATGAGAATGGCAGAACTCAAGTGCTAGGGGAATACTGCACATAGAATTCATGGCTTTTTTACCATGATTCTTTAGTCTTTCAAAGTTAATATTTTTGGGGGGGAATTTTCTTTTTCCCTTTTTCAATCAACATATTATCAATCCCTTTTTTAAAAAACATTTTTATTTTTCATTTTTAGACTCATATTCTATCCCTTCATAGTAGTTACCCTTATTTTTGGCATATATATATAAGTTGTTCTCTCTTTAAAATTTTGAGATAGTTTCTTCTAACAGATCAAAATATACCCTAAATCTCTAGTGTATGGTTTTGTACTAATCTCCTACCTGATCACATTCTCTCCCTTTTTTCCTTTTTATTTTTTTAAATCTTCTTCTTTTTTCAAACAACTTCTTATCAATTCCTTTTACAAAATTTTTTTTAAAGATTTTATTTATTTATTTGACAGAGAGAGGCACAGTGAGAGAGGGAACACAAGCAGGAGGAGTGGGAGAGGGAGAAGCGGGCTTCCCGCCGAGCAGGGAGCCTGATATGGGGCTTGATACCAGGACCCTGGGACCATGACCTGAGCCGAAGGCAGACGCTTAACGACTGAGCCACCCAGGCGCCCCCTTTTACAAAATTTTTTATAATTTTCATCTTTACAGTCATATTCCATCCCTTCATCATATCAACCCTTACTTTTGTAAATATATAAGTTTTTCTTTCTTTAAAATTTTGGGAGGCTCTTTCTTCTAACAGACCAAAATACACCCAAAATCTAGTGTGTGGCACTGATCTATGTACCAGCCTGATTATATTTGGTCATATTCTGGTTATTTTGTTCTGTTCTTTTTTTGTTTGTTTTTATCTTTTTCTTTTTTCTTTCTTTCCCTTTCTTTTCCCCCTGCTTCAGGTCTTTTCTGATTGGTTTAGAGTATATTTTCGGGGGAGTTGTTACCCTCTTAGCATTTTGTTCTCTCATTAATCTATTCTCCTCCGGACAAAATGACAAGATGGAAAAAATCACCTCAAGAAAAAGAACAAGAGGTAGTACCGACTGCCAGGGACCCACTCAATACGGACATTAGTACGATGTCAGATCAAGAGTTTAGAATCATGACTTTAAAGATAGTAGCTGGGCTTGAAAAAAGCATGGAAGTTATTAGAGAAACACTTTCTGGAGAAATAAAAGAACTAAAATCTAACCAAGTAGAAATCAAAAAGGCTATTAATGAGGTGCAATCAAAATTGGGGGCGCTAACTGCTAGGATAAATGAGGCAGAAGAGAGAATCAGTGATATAGAAGACCAAATGATGGAAAATAAAGAAGCTGAGAAAAAGAGAGATAAACAACTACTGGATCACGAGGGCAGAATTCGAGAGATAAGCGATACCATAAGATGAAACAACATTAGAATATTTGGGATCCCAGAAGAAGAAGAAAGAGAGAGAGGGGCAGAAGGTATATTGGTGCAAATTATAGCAGAGAACTTCCCTAATTTGGGGAAGGAAACAGGCATCAAAATCTGGGAGGCACAGAGAACACCTCTCAAAATCAATAAAAATAGGTCATCACCCTGACATCTAATAGTAAAATTTACGAGTCTCAGAGACAAGAGAAAAACCTAAAAGCAGCTCGGGAGAAGAGATATGTAACCTACAATGGTAGAAACATTAGATTGGCAACAGACCTATCCACAGAGACCTGGCAGTACACAAAGGACTGGCACGATATATTCAGAGCATTAAATGAGAAAAATATGCAGCCAAGAATACTATAACCAGTTAGGCTGTCATTGAAAATAGAAGGAGAGATCAAAAGCTTCCAGGACAAACAAAAACTAAAGGAATTTGCAAACACGAAACCAGCCCTACAAGAAATCTTGAAAGGGGTCCTCTAAGCAAAGAGAGAGCCTAAAAGCAACATAGACGAGAAAGGAACACAGACAATATACAGTAACAGTCACCTTACAGGCAATACAATGGCACTAAATTCCTATCTTTCAAGAGTTACCCTGAATGTAAATGGGTTAAATGCCCCAATCAAAAGACACAGGCTATCACATTGGATTAAAAAACAAGGCCCATCGATATGCTGTCTGCAAGAGACTCATTTTAGACCCAAAGACACCCCCAGATTGAAAGTGAAGGGGTGGAAAACCATTTACCATGCGAATGGACACCAAAAGAAAGCTGGGGTGGCAATCCTTATATCAGACAAATTAGATTTTAAACCAAAGACTGTAATAAGAGATGAGGAAGGACACTATATCCTACTTAAAGGGTCTATCCAACAAGAAGATCTAACAAATGTAAATATCTATGCCCCTAACATGGGAGCAGCCAATTATATAAGGCAATTAATAACAAAAGCAAAGAAACACATCGACAACAATACAATAATAGTGGGGGAACATTCCATCCCAAAGCAACAGAATACACATTCTTCTCTAGTGCCCATGGAACATTCTCCAGAATAGATCACATCCTAGGTCATAAATTAAGTCTCAACCGGTACCAAAAGATTGGGATCATTCCCTGCCTATTTTCAGACCACAGTGCTTTGAAACTAGAACTCAATCACGAGAGGAAAGTCGGAAAGAACTCAAATACATGGAGGCTAAAGAGCATCCTACTAAAGAATGAATGGGTCAACCAGGAAATTAAAGAAGAATTTTAAAAAATCATGGAAACCAATGAAAATGAAAACACAACTATTCAAACTCTTTGGGATGCAGGAAAGGCAGTCCTAAGAGGAAAGTATATAGCAATACAAGCCTTTCTCAAGAAACAAGAAAAGTCTCAAATACACAACGTAACCCTACACCTAAAGGAGCTGGAGAAAGAACAGCAAATAAAGCCTAAACCCAGCAGGAGAAGAGAAAGAATCAAGATCAGAGCAGAAATCAATGAACTAGAAACCCCTGGCCAGACTTATCAAAAAGAAAAGAGAAAGGACCCAAATCAACCAAATCATGAATGAAAGAGGAGAGATCACAAGCAACACCAAAGAAATACAAACAATTGTAAGAACATATTATGAGCAACTCTATGCCAGCAGATTAGATAACCTGGAAGAAATGGATGCATTCCTAGAGATGTATCAACTACCAAAACTGAACCAGGAAGAAACAGAAAACCTGAACAGACCTATAACCACTAAGGAAATTGAAGCAGTCATCAAAAATCTCCCCAAAAACAAAATCCCAGGGCCAGATGGCTTCCCAGGGGAATTCTACCTAACATTTAAAGAAGAATTAATACCCATTCTTCTGAAACTGTTCCAAAAAATAGAAACGGAAGGAAAACTTCCTAACTCATTTTAGGAGGCCACCATTACCTTGATCCCCAAACCAGACAAAGACACCATCAAAAAGGAGAATTACAGACCAATATCCTTGATGAACATGGATGCAAAAATTCTCACCAAAATACTAGCTAATAGGATTGAACAGTACATTAAAAGGATTATTCACCACGACCAAGTGGGATTTATCCCTGGGCTGCAAGGTTGGTTCAACATCCACAAATCAATCAATGTGATGCAATACATTAACAAAAGAAAGAACAAGAACCATATGATCCTCTCAATAGATGCAGAAAAAGCATTTGACAAAGTACAGCATCCTTTCTTGATCAAAACTCTTCAGAGTATAGGGATAGAGGGTACATACCTCAATATCATAAAAGCCATCTATGAAAAACCTACAGTGAATATCATTCTCAATGGGGAAAAACTGAGAGCTTTCCCCCTAAGGTCAGGAATGTGGCAGGGATGTCCACTATCACCACTGCTATTCAACATAGTATTAGAAGTCCTAGCCACAGCAATCAGACAACAAAAAGAAATCAAAGGAATCCAAATTGGCAAAGAAGAAGTCAAACTCTCACTCTTTGCAGATGATATGATACTTTATGTGGAAAACCCCAAAGACTCCACCCCAAAACTGCTATAACTCATACAGGAATTCAGTCAAGTGACAGGATATAAAATCAATGCCCAGAAATCAGTGGCATTCCTATACACCAACAACAAGACAGAAGAAAGAGAAATTAAGGAGTCGATCCCATTTACAATTGCACCCAAAACCATAAGATACCTAGGAATAAATCTAACCAAAGAGGCAAAGGATCTGTACTCAGAAAACTATAAAATACTCATGAAAGAAATTGAGGAAGACACAAAGAAATGGAAATAATGTTCCATGCTCATGGATTAGAAGAACAAATATTGTGAAGATGTCAATGCTACCTAGAGCAATCTACACATTCAATGCAATCCCCATCAAAATACCATCCACTTTTTTTCAAAGAAATGGAACAAAGAATCCTAAAATTTGTATGGAACCAGAAAAGACCCCGCATAGCCAGAGGAATGTTGAAAAAGAAAAGCAAAGGTGGCGGCATCACAATTCCGGACCCCAGCTCTATTACAAAGCTGTCATCATCAAGACAGTATGGTAGTGGCACAAAAACAGACACATAGATCAATGGAACAGAATAGAGAGCCCAGAAATGGACCCTCAACTCTATGGTCAACTCATCTTTGACAAAGCAGGAAAGAATGTCCAATGGAAAAAAGACAGTCTCTTCAACAAATGGTGTTGGGAAAATTGGACAGCCACATGCAGAAGAATGAAACTGGACCATTTCCTTATACCACACACAAAAATAGACTCCAAATGGTTGAAAGACCTCAGTGTGAGACAGGAGTCCATCAAAATACAGGCAGCCACCTCTTCGACCTCAGCCACAGCAACTTCTTCCTAGAAACATCACCAAAGGCAAGGGAAACAAGGGTAAAAATGAACTATTGGGACTTCATCAGGATAAAAAACTTTTGCACAGCAAAAGAAACAGTCAACAAAACCAAAAGACAACTGACAGAATGGGAGAAGATATTTGCAAATGACATATCAGATAAAGGGCTAGTATCCAAAATCTATAAAGAACTCATCAAACTCAACACCCAAAGAACAAATGATCCAATCAAGAAATGGGCAGAAGACATGAACAGACATTTTTCCAAAAAAGACATCCAAATGGCCAACAGACACATGAAAAAGTGCTCAACATTGCTCGGCATCAGGGAAATCCAAATCAAAACCTCAATGAGATAGCACCTCACATCAGTCAGAATGGCTAAAATTAACAAGTCAGGAAATGACAGATGTTGGCGGGGATGCAGAGAAAGGGGAACCCTCCAATACTGTTGGTGGGAATGCAAGCTGGTGCAACCACTCTGGAAAACAATATGGATGTTCCTCAGAAAGTTAAAAATAGAGCTACCATATGATCCAGCAATTGCACTACTGGGTATTTACCCCAAAGATACAAAAGTAGGGATCCGAAGGGGTACGTGCACCCCGATGTTTATAGCAGCAATGTCCACAATAGCCAAACTGTGGAAAGAGCCAAGATGTCCATCAACAGATGAATAGATAAAGATGTGGTATATATATACAATGGAATATTATGCAGCCATCAAAAGGAATGAAATCTTGCCATTTGCAATGACATGGATGGAACTGGAGGGTATTATGCTGAGCGAAATAAGTCAAACTGAGGAAGACATGTATCATATGACCTCACTGATATGAGGAATTCTTAATCTCAGGAAACAAATTGAGGGTTGCTGGAGTGGGGGTTGGGGTGAGAGGGATGGGGTGACTGGGTGATAGACACTGGGGAGGATATGTGCTATGACAAGCGCTGTGAATTGTGCAAGACTGTTGAATCTCCGATCTGTACCTCTGAAACAAATAATGCAATATAGGTTAAAAAAAAAAAAAAGATAATAGGAGGGGAAGAATGAAGGGGGGGAAATCGGAGGGGGAGACGAACCTTGAGAGACAATGGACTCTGAAAAACAAACAGGTTTCTAGATGGGCGGGGGGTGGGAGGATGGGTTAGCCTGGTGATGGGTATTAAAGAGGGCACGTTCTGCATGGAGCACTGGGTGTTATGCATAAACAATGAATCATGGAACACTACATCAAAAACTAATGATGTAATGTATGGGAATTAACATAACAATAAAAAAATTTTTAGAAAAAGAAGATATATTGAACAGATCAGTTGCTATTGATCAAATTAAATCAGTAATCAAAAAACTGCCAACAAACAAAAGTCAAGGACCAGATGGTTTCACAGCCAAATTATACCAAACATTTAAAGGAGAATATCTGTTATTCTCAAACTATTCCAAAAAATAAAGAAAGGAAAACTTCCAAATGTATCCTATGAAGCCAGCATTACCCTGATACCAAAACCACTCAAGACATTAAAAAGAAAGAAAGAAAGAAAGAAAAAACTATAGGCCAGTATCTCTAATGAAGATAGATACAAAAATCCTCAACAAAATATTAGCAAACTGAATTCAGCACATTTAAAAACTCATCCACCAAGATCAAGTAAGATTTATGCCATGGATGCTAGGGTGGTTCAATATTTGCGAATCAATCAACGTGATACATCACATTAACAAAAGAATGTATCAATACCATATGATCATCTTAATAGACACAGAAAAAGCATTTGACAATATACAACATCCATTCATGATGTAAGCTTTTAACAAAGTGGATTTAAAGGAAATATACCTCAACATAATAAAGGCTATATGTGAAAAACCTGCAGCTAACGTACTAAATAGGAAAAAATTGAGAGCTATCCCCTTAAGATCAGGAACAAGGATGCCCATTCTCACCAGTTTTATTCAACATAGTACTGGAAGTCATAGCCACAGCAATTAGACCAAAAAAAAAAAAATCAAAAGCATCCAAATTGGTAAGAACGAAGTAAAACATTCACTATTTGCAGATGACATGATACCATAATACTATATAGAGGTCTAAAGACTCCACCGAAAAACTACTAACTGATAAATGAACTGATAAATGAATTCAGTAAAGTTGCAGGATACAAAGTCAATGTGCAGAAATCTGTTGCATTTCTATACACTAATAATGAGCAGCAGAAAGAGAAATTAAGGAAACAATCCCATTTACAATTGTACCAAAAATAAGATACCTAGAAATAAATTTAACCAAAGAGGTGAAAGACCTATATTCTAAGAACTATAAAATACCGATGAAAGAAATTGAAGATGACACAAATGAATGGAAAGACATTCCATGCTCATGGATTGGAAGAATACATTGTTAAAAATGTTTATATACTACCCAAAGTAATATACTGATTCAATGCAATCCCTATGAAATATTGACAGCATTTTCACAGAACTAGAACAAATAATACTAAAATTTGTATGGAACCACAAAAGACTTCGAATGCCAAAGTACTCTTTAAAAAGAGTAAAGCTGGAAGTACCACATTCCTGGATTTCAAGATATACTACAAAGCTGTAGTAATCAAAACAGTATGGTACTGGCACAAAAACAGACACATAGATGAATGGAACAGAATAGAGAGCCCAGAAATAAACCCACACTTACAAGGCTAATTAATTTATGACAAAGGAGACAAGAATATACAATGTGGAAAAGACAGTCTCTTAAATAAATGGTGCTGGGAAAACTGGACAGCTCCATGTAAAATAATGAAACTGGACCACTTTCTTATACCATACACAAAAATAAATTCAAAATGTATTAAAGACCTAAATGTGAGACCTGAAACTGTAAGCCTCCTAGAAGAGAGCCAGGCAGTAGTTGCAAAGGTCAGTATCGGAGAAATATTTTTCTAGCTATGTCTCCTGAGACAAGAGAAATAAAATAAAAAAATAAACTATTGGGACTACATCAAAATAAAAAGCTTCTGCACAGCAAAGGAAATAACCACCAAAACTAAAAGGCAACCTTTGAAATGGGAGAAGATATTTGCAAATGACATATCTGATAAAGGGTTAGTATCCAAAATATATAAAGAACTTATACAACTCAACACCCCCAAAACAAATAATCCAATTAAAAAATGGGCAGAAGAAAAGAACAGACCTTTCTCCAAAGAAAACATACAGATGGCCAACTGACACATGAAAAGATGCTCAACATCCCTCATCATCAGGGAAATGCAAATCAAAACTACAATAAGATGTCACTTCCTACCTGTCAGGGTGGCTAAAAAAAAAACAAACCAAAACAAAACAAAAAAACACAAGAAACAACATTTGTTGGCAAGGATGTGGAGAAAAAGGAACCCTCATGCACTGTTGGTGGGAATGCAAACTGGTGCACTGACTGTGGAAAACAGTATGGAGTTTCCTCAAAACTTTAAAAACAGAACTACCCTATGATCCTGTAATCACACTACTGAGTATTTACTGAAAAAAACACAGAAACATTAATTCAAGGGAATACATGCATGCTTATGTTTATAGCAGCCCTATTTACAATACCCCCAGTATCCACTGACAGATGAAGATGTGGTATACACACACACACACACACACACAATGGGATATTCAGTCATAAAAAAGAATGAAATCTTGCTCTTTGCAATGATATGGATTGAGCTAGAGAGTATAATGTTAAGTGAAATTAGTCAAAGACAAACACCATATGATTTCACTCATGTGGAATTTAAGAAACAACAAAACAAATGAAAAGAGAGATACACACAGAGAGAAACAGAGAGAGAAACCAAGAAACAGACTCTTAACTATAAACAACAAACTGATGGGTACCAGAAGGAAGGTGGGTGTGGGGATGGGTAAAATAGGTGATGGGCATTAAGGAATGCACTGTCATGATGAGCTGTGTGTGATGTGTGGAATTGTTAAGTCACTATTTGTACACCTGAAACTAATATAACACTGTATGTTAACCATACTGGAATTTAAAGTAAAATTTAAAAACAAAACCCAGTACTTGAGCAACACTATAGACCAAATGGAACTGACATTCATAGGCATTTCATCCAACAGCAGCATAATATACATTCTTCTCAGGCACACATGGAAAATTTCCTAGGATAGACTATATGTTAGGCCACAAAACAAGTCTTAGCAAATTCAAGAAAATTGAAACAATAAGTATTTCCATTAACACAATGGTATGAGACTAGAAGTTAATAATAGAAGGAAAACTGGAAAACTCACGAATACAAGGAAAGTAAACAACACTTCTGAACTAATGGAGCAAAGAAGAAATAAAAGGGGAAATAAATATCTTGAAACAAATGAAAATGGAAATACAACACACTAAAACCTAAGGAATGCAGCAAAAGCAATTCTAAGAGGGAAGTTCATAGCAATAAATATTTTAAGAACAAGATAGATATCAATCTCACCATGTGCCTCAAGGAGCTAGCAAAAGCAGAAAAAGAGAGCCCAGAGTCCACAGCAGGAAGGAATTAATAAAGATTAGAGCAGAAGTAAATGAAATAGAGAACAGAAAAGCAATATAAAAGATTAACAAAAGCTTGTTCTTTGAAAAGATAAAATTGACAAACCTTTATCTAGACTAACCAAGGAAAAAAGAGAGAGGACCCAAATTGACAAAACAGAGGAGACATAACAGCTGGTACCACAAAAATACAAAGATAATGAAAGCTACTATGAACAAGTATATATCAACCAACCAGACAATGGAGAAAAAAATGGAAACATTCTTAGAAACATAAAAACTGCTAAGACTGAATCAGGAAGACAGAAAATCTGAATTGACAATGAATGAGGAATCAAAAATAATTTTCCAAAGATGAAAAGCCCCGGGTCTTTCACAAACTCTTCAAAAACAAAAACAAAAAAACACCCCACAAAAACCCAAGAGGAGAGAACACTCCTAAACTCATTATAAGGCCAGCATTCCCCTGATACCAAAGCCAAAAAAAAGAAAAACACAAAAATAAAACTACAGGCCAATATCCTAATGAATATAGCTGCAAAAATCCTCAAAAAAATATCAGCAAACTGAATTCAGCATCACATTAAAAAGATAATTGACCATGATTAAGTGGGATTTATCCTTGGGATGTAAGGGTGGTTCAACATGCAAAAAACAATAAATGTGATATATCACATTAATAAAAAGAAAAAATCATTTGACGATCTTAATGGATATGGAAAAGCATTTGACAAAATTCAACATCAGTTCATGATAAAACTCTTTAAAAACTAGGTATAAAAGGGAGAGATTTCTAGGACAGATGACAGAGTAGGAAGACCCTACACTTACCTTGTCCCATGGATACAACTAGATAGCACTCAAATCACTATAAATAACCCAGAAAATGACCCAAAGACTGATAGAACAAACTTCACAACCAAATGTAGAAAAAAAGCCACATTGAAGACAGTAGCAACAGTGGAGATGTGGTGAAGAGCTAGGCCCCACAGGTCTAGCCACCAATAGGAGGACACCATGGACACAGAGAAGGGTTAGAAAAAGACTCCCACACTGGAGAGCCCACACAGGGGAAAATGAATCCTCATAGCATTTGGCTTAGAAAATCAGATGGGCCAAATTTTGTGAGTTCTGACAACCAGTGGTACTTAAAGCCTAGAACTTTAAAAATCAGTGGGTTCAGCTCTGGGAAAACCTGGAGGACAATAAGAAGCGGAGTCCCACCATTAAAGGGCAGCACAAGAAACAAGCCCCATGGAGATACAGCATAGAAGCAGCAGTTTGAAAAACACCTGGGGCATACCAGGGGGAGAGGTAGTTATTTATTAATCTCAGAGTTTGCTTAGGAACAAAGAGATGGCCAGCACCATTTTCCTCCCCTACCTCCCAGCATAAACATACAGCAACCTGCAGGAACCAGTGCAGCTCCACCTACATTCACTACTTAACTTGCTTACACCAAGCCCCACCCCTTACAGTGGGTCCTGCTTCAGTCCTCATGCTGTGGGTCCCCATACCTGAGAAGACCTGTGCAAATCTTGCCAACACTGTGTCTCCCAACTATGCTCTTGGTGGGGACTTTGTCCTGGTGGAGGAAGCTGGTCACCTCCCACAGAGGACACACACACCTTGTTAAAACTGTACCTCCCATCCTCTGCTTGCACTTTATGGAGCATCCCCAGACAGCCCAGGTCTCAGCAGCAGATGTGCAGCCCCTGTGAAAGAGGACCATCATGCACACCTTGTGGGCACTGCTCACCTGTGTGCATATTGTAGAGCAGCCTGCCTGGTCTCATCCGCAGCTGCATATCCCTTGTAGGAAAGGACCAGCACCACCTTGTTAAAATTGTGTGCCTACCCACTACTTTCAAGAGCAAGAGACTTAGCTGACTTTCCTAATACAGAGAAACAGAGAAAGTTAGGTGAGATGAGGAAACAGGAATATACCCCAAATGAAAGAACTAAACAGAATCATAGCAAGAGACCCAAGCATAATGAAGGTAAGTAATATGCCTGGTAGAGAACTTAAAGTAATGAATATATAAATACAGAACTTGAGAAAAGAATGGAGAACATCAGTGAGACCCTTATTAAGAGATTAAAAGAAAAAAAGAACCAATCACAGATGAACACAATTAAAATTTAAAATGCATTAGATGGAATAAATAGCAGGCTAGAAGAAGAACAAATCAGTGACCTGCATGACAGAGCATTGGAAAGTAATCAAGCTGAACAGGTAAGAGAAAAAAAATATGCAAATGGGAATAAACTTAGAGAACTCAGAAACTCCAAGTGTAATGACATTTGCATTATGGAGATCTAAGAAGAATGAGAGAAAAAAAGGGGACAGAAAATGTATTTGAAGAAATAACAGCAAAACCTCCTGAATTTAGGAAAGGTAACAGAAATTCAGATCCAAGAGGCACAGAGATTCCACAACGAAATCAACCCAAGGAGGTCCACACCAAGACACAGAGTAATTACAATGGCAAAGAGCAATGATAAAGATTTTTAAAAGCAGTAAGAGAAAAGAATACAGTTACATACAAGGGACATTCCATAAGGCTATGAGCAGATTTTTCAGCAGAAAATTTGCAGGCCAGAAAGAAGTGGCATGCTATATTCAAAGTGCTGAAAGGAAAAAAATCTGCAGCCAAGAATATGCTATCCAGTAAGGCTATCATTCAGAAGAGAAGGAGAAGTAAAAAGTTTCCCAGACAAAGAAAACCTGAAGGAATTCATGACTACTAAACCAGCCCTGAAAAAAAATAATAATAAAGGGGACTCTGAGAAAAGACCATAAGAGTAACAAAAGTAGGAAGAAGGACTTAAAAAATAAGTGTATCTGTAAAAATCAGTCAAGGGACTCACAAAGGGTGGGGGAGGAGAGGAATGAGGAGGAGAGGAGTAAAGAATGGGTTCAAACTCAACCAACTATCAACTATAGACTGCTAATATGCAGAAGATGTTATATACAAACATAATGGTAACCACAAATAAAAAGCCAATAATAAATATGCAAAAAATAAAGAAAATGATTCCAAGTATATCACTAAAGAAAGTCAACTTATGGTGAGAAAAGAGAGCAAAGGAAGCAAGGATCAGAAAAAATCTACAAAAACAAATGCAAAACAAATAATACAATGGCAATAAATACATGCCTATCACTAATTACTTTGAATGTAAATGAATTAAATATTCCAATCAAAAGAAATAGGGTGATAGAATAGATGAAAAAACAAGACCCATCTATATGCTGCCTACAAGAGACTCATTTCAGATCCAAAGACACATGGAGATTGAAAGTGAGGGGAGGGAAAAACACTTATGAAAACAGATGTGAAAAGAAAGCCAGGATAGCAATCCTTTTATCAGGCAAAATAGACTTTAAAACAAAGACTGTAACAAGAGACAAAGAAGGACACTATATAATTATAAAGGGGACAAATGAACAAGAATACATAACAATTGTAGATATTTATTTACCCAATATGGGAGCATCCAAATACATTAAACAGTTAATAACAAACTTAAAGGAACTAATAGCAATACAATAATAGTAGGAGACTTTAATAAGAGAAAGGATAAACACCATATGATCATTTCAATAGACACAGAAAAGGCATTTGACAAAGTACAACATCCATTCATGATAAAAATCTTCAACAATGTAGGTTTACAGGGAATGTACAACGTAATAAAGCTTTATATGAAAAACCTGCAGCTAACATCATACTCAATGGTGAACAACTGAGAGCTTTTCCCCTAAGGTCAGGAACAAGACAAGGATGTCTACTCTCACCACTTTTATTCAACATAGTACTGGAAGTCATAGCCATAGCAAGCAGACAACAAAAACAAATAAATACACCCAAATTAGTAAGGAAGTAAAACTTTCACTATTTGCAGATGACATGATACTATATACAGAAAACTTTAAAGACTCTACCAAAAAAATTACTAGACTGATAAATGAATTCAGTAAGGTTGCAGGATACAAAATCAAAGTACAGAAATCTATTGTATATCTATCCACTAAAAATGAAGTAGCAGAAAGAAAAATTAAGAAAATAATCCCATTTAATTGCACCAAAGAAAAAATACCTAGGAATAAACTTAACCAAAGAGGTCAAAGGTCTGTACTCTGAAAACATATTGTAAAACATTGATGAAAGAAATTGAAGATGACAAAAACAAATGGAAAGGCATTCGATGCTCATGGATTGGGAGAACACATTGTTAAAATGTCCATACTTCCCAAAGCAATCTACAGATTCAGTGCAATTCCTATTAAAATACCAATGGCATTTTTCACAGAACTAGAACAAACAATCCTAAAATTTATATGGAACCAGAAAAGACCCCAAATAGCCAAAGCAATCTTGAAAAAAAAAAAACACACCAAAACTGGAGTTACCGCAATTCCAGACTTCAAGTTACAAAGCAGTAGTAATCAAAACAGTATGGTACTGGCACAAATGTAGACACATAGATCAATAGAACAGACTAGAAAACCCAGAAATAAACCCACAATTATGTGGTTAATTCAACTTGGACAAAGGCAGCAAGAATATATAATGGGGAAAAAGACAGTCACTCCAATAAATGGTGTTGGGAAAACCAGACAGCTACATGAAAAAGAATGAAACTGTACCTCTGTGCTAAACCATAAAAAAAAATAAACTCAGAATGGATTAAGGACCTAAATGTGAGACCTGAAACCACAAAAATCCGAGAAGAGAGCAGAGGCAATAATTTCTCTGACATCTACCATAACAACATCTTTCTAGATATGTCTCATAAGGCAAGAGAAATAAAAGCAAAAATAAACTATTGGGACTACATCAAAATAAAAAGCTTCTGCACAGCAAAGGAAACAACCAACAAAACTAAAAGGCAGGTGTGCCTGGGTGGCTCAGTTGGTAAGTGTCTGCCTTCGGCTCAGGTCATGATCCCAGGGTCCTGGGATTGAGCCCTGCATCAGGCTCCCTGCTCAGTGGGAAAGCCTGATTCTCCCTCTCCCACTCACTCCGCTTGTGTTCCTTCCCTCACTCTCTGTCTGTCAAATAAATAAAATCTTTAAAAAAAAAACCTAAAAGGCAACCTACAGAATGGGAGAAGATATTTGCAAATGACATATCCGATAAAGGGTTAGTATCCAAAATATATAAAGAACTTATACAACTCAACACCCCCCCAAACAAATAATCCAATTAAAAATGGCAGAAGGCACAAATAGACATTTCTTTGAAGAAGACATAGAGAAGGCCTACAGACTATAAAAAGATACTCGACATCACTTATCATCAGGGAAATACAAATCAAAACCACAATGAGATACCACCTCACACCTGTCAAGGTAGTTAAAATCAACAATACATGAAACAAGAGTTGGCAAGGATGTGAAGAAATTAGGAACCCTCTTACACTGTTGCTGGAAATGCAAACTGGTGCAGTAACTGTGGAAGACAATATGGACATTCCTCAAAATGTTAAAAATAGAACTATGATCCTATAATCACACTACTGGGTATTTACACAAAAAATATGAAAACACTAATTAAAAGGAATACATGCACTCCTTTTGTTTATTGCAGTATTATTCACAAAAGCCAAATTATGGAAGCAATCCAAGTGTCCATCAATAGATGAATGGATAAAGAAGATGTGTCTGTGTGTGTGTGTGTGTGTGTGTATATATATATATAATGGCATATTATTCAGCCATAAAAAGAATGAAATCTTGCCATTTTCAACAACATGGATGGAGCTAGAGAATACAATGCTAAGTGAAATAAGCCAGAAAAAGACAAATACTATATGAATTCACTCATATGTGGAATTTAAGAAACAAAACAATAAAAAAAAAAGAGAGACAAACCAAAAAATAGACTCTTAACTACAGAGAACAAACATACACCAGAGGGGAGGATGGTGGAGGGGTGGGTGAAATAGGTGAAAAGGATTAGGAGTACACTTACTCTGATGAGCACTGAGTAATATATGGTATGGCTGAATCACTATATTGTATACCTGAAATGAATGTAACATTGTATGTTAACTACACTGGAATTTTAAAAAATTTTTTTTGAATTAGGTATGGAAGGAATGTACCTCAACATAATAAAGACCATATATGAAAAGCCTGCAAGTGATATAATAATAAAAGGTTGAAAGCTTTTCCCTAAGATCAGGAGCAGGACAAGAGTGCCCACACTCACCACTCCTATTCAACATAGTACTGGTAATTCTTGTCAGAGCAACCAAGGAAGAAAAATAAATAAAAGGCATCAGAATTGAAAAAGAAGATATAAAATTGGCTGGTGACATAATTTTTTATTTATTTATTTTTTATTATTATGTTAATCACAACTGGTGACAAAATTTTATATACAGAAAATCCTTAAGAATCCACCAGGGGAGGGCGCCTGGGTGGCTCAGTTGGTTGGGCGACTGCCTTCGGCTCAGGTCATGATCCTGGAGTCCCGGGATCGAGTCCCGCATCGGGCTCCCTGCTCGGCAGAGAGCCTGCTTCTCCCTCTGACCCTCCCCCCTCTCATGTGCTCTCTCT